>NC_069499.1:207135865-207487115 GCF_027579735.1 Bombina bombina
CAACTTGTAATTTCAGCCCTATTTAGCTTGGTCCCAATACCCATTGAAAGTAAAGGGTGTGCTAGAGAAATATCAACCACGCTAACCCTTCTCTGGTAAATATAATTTACTTTGGATTTGTAATATCAAGTTTTTATTAGTTTTAAGTAATAAACATCAACAGAAAATATAAACATAAACATACAATCATACAATTGTCATTGATTCTCATAAGTTTAACCGAGCGTAGATTTCAACATCTAATATATATATCCACACTCTTGTACACCTGAACTTATTTCCAAAATCCATCTTTACTACCTCTATTTCAAGTTCAGGCATCAAAAAACAAAAGTACATCTACGAAATTTGATCAACATCTTCAGAGTCTTCGAAGTACATTGCTTTATCAGATAATTATATTCCAGATAATTATATTCCATAAGGACAAAATAATCAAAGAAAAAACACAGAAAACAAATGAATGCAAGCACCCACAAGACTTATTAAGCATTCTGTCAAAATTTTAACTCAACCTGAGTTTATCAGTGTTGCTATAATCCTTGATCTTCTTATGCATAATCTTGTTCCTACCACATATTTTAGGACCTGAGATTTAGATCTATTTCTTCCAAGGTAACCCAAAGCAAAGTGAGGGCGGGGGGGGGGGGGGGCGGATGCAGGGAAAAAAAAAGACCAACAATAAACAACAGGGGGGAATAATATGGTTATATCTCTCTCCAGAATTCCGGGAAATGCGCAGCATGTATTTTTTGTAATACATATTCTGATTTATTCAATTGTCTAATTAATTCCATTTGAACATTATTGGGCAATGAGTTGAGAAGGGGGAGCCATTTCTTAAAGAACAATTTTAATTGGGAATTAGAGTGCTGTTGAGTTGTATATTGTACCAGAATATTATTTTTAACGTTAACGAATTTTGGCGGATAAGTCGATTTCCATTTTAAGTTCCTGACCACTATTATGATTGTATTAATCAGATCATAATTCATATGTTGCTCATAATACTTAACTAGGTAGAAAACTTGATGATCTTTAATCTCTTCTTCTTCTATTTTCAGTATTTCTTTAAGCCAATAATTAATCCGAAACCAAAGTTGTAAGATCTTAGGGCACCTCCAAAATAGTGGACCAAGTCTGGCATATTTGTTTTGCATTTAGGGCATGTTTGCTTAACTTTATACCATTTATTTAATGCATTAATTGTTATGTAGGCTTTATTTATCAATTTTAAATGTGATTCACGCCAACTAGTGTGAATCCAGGTTCTATTTATTAGTTTTAAACTGTCTTGTATCCATGTATCCTCTATGCTCCTGTAGTCTTTCTGCCATTTCACCTTAATATCTTCTATTTGTTTATTATCTAACCGGGTGTTAATTTATATTGATTAGATATGGAGTATATCCCTGCTTTATATAGCTTAATTCTCCCACCTAGCTCTCCACTTGACCATTATGACTTATTAATAAAATGTCTGATTTGCAAGTAAGCAAAAAATTAATTCCTATGCAATCCAAAATAATTTGCTATATTTTGAAATGTATCGACCCTTAGATCAGGTGTTAACTGTTGTTTTATATATGTTAATCCTTTGCTCTTCCAGCACTTAAACACACCTTGCGAGGTATCTGGACAAAGCTCTGGGTTTCCTAATATCATTAAAAATTCTGTACAAAATGGGTTTATCTTAATTCCTATTGCATATTTTTGCCATGCTGTCACTATATTTATAAAGGAGGGACATTTCTTAATCCTTTTAGGCATTTTGTTTTTGGGGCAATGTAATATAGCTTTTAATATAGCTTTTTAAATAGCAGGATAACATAGTTATATTGTTTAATGTTAGGAATTGCTATGCCTCCTGCCTCCTTAGAATGCATTAATTTATTAATAGAAATTCAAGCTTTCTTATTCCCCCAAATAAACTTTGTACATAATTGGTTAAATCTGATTATATCTTTTTGTTTTAAAAGAATAGGCATGTTTTGTAGCAGATACAATACTTTTGGGAATAGAATCATTTTAATAAGCATTACTTGCGGAATTAGCCCTATCAGTAACTGTCCCCAGTCCTCCAATTTCCTTTTACAATCTCTGAATACTTTTGGAAAGTTTAAATTGTACCAATCTGTAGGCTTCGCTGACAATACAATTCCCAGATATTTTATCTGCTTCACCTCTTTGAATGAGTGATTTACTACCCGTCTAGTGTGTTGCTTTAGCTATAATAATTCTGATATCTCTAAATTGACTTTATACCCTGATATATCAGCAAATCATCCGCGTACAATGAAATTTTAAAATTCTGTCCACCTACCGTTAATCCCTCCAACTCTTGGCTTAATAGGATAGCCAGTGGTTCAATTGACAAATTAAAGAGAAGGGTGATAAGGGGCATCCTTGCCTCGTTCCTCTATAAAGTCTGAATCTATCTGTTAACATTCCATTAATTATAATAGCTGATCTTGGCTCATTATATATAGCGGATATATATCTAGTAAAGTTACCATAGAAACAAAATTCCCCTAGTGATGTCATTAGATGTTCCCAGTTAATGCGGTCAAACGCTTTTTCAGCATCTATTGATGATATAGCTGCATCCAACATATCTCCCTCTTGTGTATTTTTTTTTGTTATTCGCAAAAGATTCAATAATTAGCCTAGTTTTACGGATATTTTTAGCTAGGTTTCTACCAGGCATAAAGCCTGACTGATTCTCCTGTATTAAGGCTTCAGATTTGGTTTCAGCCGATTGGCAATGATCGAAGCTATAAGTTTATAGTCAAAACTCAATAACGATATTGGTCTATATGATACTGCTTTTCTGGGTCTTTCGCCTCCTTCAATATTAGGGTAATTATGGATGTGGTGAAGTTCTTGGAACATCTATTCCCTTCACAATAATACGAGTTAAATAGTTTATATAGAATTGGGGAATTTGTTTCACTGAGAGGGTGTCAGGGCCCAGCACTTTATTTGTTTTAGCCTTTTTTATTCCTTCCAGAATTTTTTGTAATGTTACTGGTTCATTTAACTACTCTATTATTTCCTGTGTCAATTTAGTAGTTCTTACTTTATTCCAGAATGTTTTTTTGAGCTTCTAGATCCGGATTTTCTATTGTATATAAGCTCTGGAAGAAGTTCAGGAATATCCTGTTTATGTCTTCACTGCATGTATACCTATTCGAACCGCACTTAACTGTATTAGACCTATTTTTCATAATTCTAGCCAGATACTTTGCCGATCTACCCATGAAACCCCCATACCTTGCTTTTAGCCATTTCTCTTCCTGTATCATATTTTGTTTCAGAAAGATATCCCGCTGTGCTTTCATATTCATATACCTATCCCAGTTATTCTTGGTTTGGTGCGACCAGTATGCGTTATAACTCTTTTTAGCACTATTAGATAATTGTAGGTCCCGTTGTTTATATTTTTCCTTCACCTGGTAAAGGTAGGTTTTAATCTCCCCCCACAAAACTGCTCCCCAATATATCTCAACCTTATCCCTTCCCTATATGCCATAATAAAATTATCAAACTCCAAACATTTAAGCTTTAGCCAAGCCTGAAATTTTGCATTATAAGCTAGATATTTAGGGAAGTAATAATTATTCAATTAAGACTTCTGTCCATTTCTAACTTTAATATGTAAAGATATAATTGCATGATCTGATATGAGGGTGTCTTGGATATCAGCAATTTTTCCCTTCCCTATGTTTCGTACTCCTACTTGATCTATCAATATTAGGCATAAGTTTAGGTCCCCACCTATTATTATGTTTCCTTTAATATATTTCATTAATTTAACTGCTAATACATCCCAAAATTTACTATCCAAGTGGTTGGGGTCATATATATTACATATCACATACTGGTTTGCTTCTATTTCAAGATCAATAATCTGATTGCGGGCTTCTGGGTCTAGAATTTTTTCTTTAATTTTATACACTATATTTTTGTTAAAAAGCATGGCAACACCCTGTTTCCTATCTCTCGAAGGGGTGGCTATCACCTCCCCAACTCATTTAAGTTTAAGTTTACTACATTCTACTTCATTTAGATGTGTCTCTTGTACCAATGCTATATCAGGTTTTAGTTGACCCATTTGTTTAATTATACGTTTCCTTTTGATGGGTGAGGTGATCCCACCCATGTTCCATGAGATTATTTTTAAAATATCTTTCCCCATATCCTTATTGGCTTAAAACATAAGTAAGAGAACAGAAGGAGAGGAAAAAAATAAAAGAAAAAAGCGAAACCCCCCCAACTCCTCTCTAACTCTTCCTTCAAATAAAATATCCAGCTCTTATATTTAACAGTTAACCTTAAATTCTTCTCCTTGAGTTCCTTACTCATATACTGCTTATATAGCTCTTATCACTTGGAGCCTACTCTACCCCTTTCTCTCAACAATAATCTCTAGCCTCTTGTACATTATATAGTATTTTAGTCCCATCCTCAGATTTCACTATCAATTTTGCTGGATGTACCATCCGAACATCTAAGTTAGCTTTTATTAATTTTGAACAGTATGGGGACATTTCTCTCCATTTGGCGGAGGTGTCTGTTCAATCTTCAAGGGGTTTATTTTCCGATAACTTCTTAAAAAGGTTATTTTATCTTGGTAATTTAAAAATTTTGCAACCATTGGTCTCACTCTGGGGGAGCCATCTTGGTTTCTACGTTCCGGTCCTATCCGGTGGATTCTTTCATTTAGGAAACCTTGTGGGGGAACTTGTATCTTTAGGGCCCTAGGGAGTCGAGTTGCAATGAACTGCATTAAATTCTGATTTTCCAGGTTTTCAGGCAAGCCTATAATTCTCAGATTGTTCCTCCTTGAACAATCTTCCAAATCTTGTATTCTGGTTTTTAATGATTCTAATCTCTTATCAACAAATAAATTATGCTGTTCTGTTGTGTGGGCCCTATCCTCTAGTTCTGAGAATCTACCTTCCATTTTCCCTATTCTAGAGGAAAATTGTTTTATTTCATAAGACAAACAGCTTATTTCTTGCTTAATCTCAGTTTTGAGAGTATCAAACTGAGGTAACATCATTTGCAATATCTGTTGTACAATATTGCACTGGGAATATTAACTTCTACTGAGTGTTCCTGAAGTTAACCTCCAACTCTATATTCTTGGGGATTTTCTTCTCCCTTTGTTTGGGAGGCATGGCTGGTGAGTTGCCTCGACTAGAGGCTATAAATCTTTCCATGTGAGAGAAAAAAAAGAAAAAAGCAGTGGTGAAGTGGGAGGAAAAAAAAAGGGGGTGCTCACTAAAGCTAAGGACCTATAGATTAGATCTGGGTGAGGGGGGCCTCATACGGAGGTACTATGTATGGTGATCAGTGGTGTGCCCTGTGTGCGTAAATACAGTGAAAATTGACAGCCTCCTAAGTTTTCCACTATAATCTCTTCAGACAGATATGTAACCACCAACTTTTTACTCTAATGTTCGAATCAAGGATGAGCGTTAACACACTTGAATAATTCCATCAGACAGCGCCACTATATCAATACAATATCTATTATCTTATAACTTTATTAGACTTTTTATCTCAACTAGTTAGATCTATATCCAGACACAGACCTATCCTTTTATTCAACCCTTTAGCTAATATGTTCCTTGTAAATTTAACCGTTGCACTTATATAATTACTAAACTCCTAAAACAATCACTATTGTGCCTTATTTCCAGGTCTAATATTATTAGTAAACCAGTTACTATATAAAGATAGCCTGTATTCACTATCAAATCAATCACCATACCACTTCAGACCTGCTTAGGTATAGCTCATATAGTTACTGCCAGTGGAGGCGAACTACTCATGCCATAATATTATCTACCAGTTTATAGTGATTTTTAGGCTACTGTCTATGCTCACGGCACAGACTCACAGCTGAGTACCTATCCTTGATACAAATATTAAATTAAATATTTATGCTATTTTATGCAACATGCAGCTCCCTCTGTGGACAAAGCCTTGCTCATATCATTATAGGTTTTTGATTGCAAAGTATTAGAGGGTCTTAATTGCATTCTATCACAATACAAGGTATCACATACAAAAAAAAGATATACTGATCTATTCACAGTTCTGTGAAGCTATACAGTACTTCTGCAACACTTAAGACAGAGCTTTTATTCACGCCAAATTAGTTCATGCTTCACAAGCAAAAAGAGTCTTAGATTATTATCCGGACCATTTTGATAATCGGGCAAAGATTTCAAAGGAAGATTTTGTCCCTGCTGTCTCTTGTGTCTTATAGCAGTCTCTTGCTCCTACCCATAGGTTCTGGGAGCTACTTATCCAAAGGAGGCAACAATATTTTCAACATCACTCCATATCCAGACAGATATACAGTCGTTTAAACAGAGGTCAACCCTCCTGGGTATTTTCCTAAACTCCTACCCCGCAGGGTTATGGGTAGGCTAACCATATTGCCGCTTTAAGAAGGAACACATATGAAAAATACATATGTGAGGGTTCTTATGCAACCATTTCTTTAAACAGCCCTGACATATGTATTTTTCATATGTGTCCCTTTTTAAAGTGGCAATATGGTCAGCCTAGTTATGGGAGTACTCTAGATGAATCCTGCTCCTTCCCTTGGGTTATGGGAGCTACCAAGCGTCAGCTTTGCATTGATAGGGCTTTAAAAAAGCTTTATTTCCCCCGACAATATTTACTTCCCCTAAATGCCAGGGCTTTTTGTCTGGTTATTTCTTATGCTCCTACCTTTACAGGTTATGGGAGCTTCCAAATCTTCCAGGGGTGCGCTATAAATATCCCTTTCCCACTTTTGCAAATCAAGTTGTACTCTAATGTTAGCACAGTTCAGTGACACACTGCTTATCGAGTCCCTTGCTATCATTAGAGCACCACTTGTAATCTCGGCCATGGTGTATGATATGATAGAAATATTGATATTACCAATGAACTTCTAAACCATACTGAGTTGTAAAACTGAAATAAAAACAATATTTTATTTTGCAGTCAGCACAGAGTAAAAAAAAATGAATAAACATGGCGTTATAATAAATTATGCGTTTTAATCTATCACAATGGCCTAGATTTGGAGTTTGGCGGTAGAAGGGCTGTTAACGCTCCGCAGGCTTTTTTCTGGCCGCACCATAAAATTAACTCTGGTATCGAGAGTTCAAACAAATGCTGCGTTAGGCTCCAAAAAAGGAGCGTAGAGCATTTTTACCGCAAATGCAACTCTCGATACCAGAGTTGCTTACGGACGCGGCCAGCCTCAAAAACGTGCTCGTGCACGATTCCCCCATAGGAAACAATGGGGCTGTTTGAGCTGAAAAAAAACCTAACACCTGCAAAAAAGCAGCGTTCAGCTCCTAACGCAGCCCCATTGTTTCCTATGGGGAAACACTTCCTACGTCTGCACCTAAGACTCTAACATGAACCCCGAGTCTAAACACCCCTAACCTTACACTTATTAACCCCTAATCTGCCGCCCCCGCTATCGCTGACACCTGCATATTATTATTAACCCCTAATCTGCCGCTCCGTACACCGCCGCAACCTACGTTATCCCTATGTACCCCTAATCTGCTGCCCCTAACACCGCCGACCCCTATATTATATTTATTAACCCCTAACCTGCCCCCCACAACGTCGCCGACACCTACCTACACTTATTAACCCCTAATCTGCCGAGCGGACCTGAGCGCTACTATAATAAAGTAATTAACCCCTAATCTGCCTCACTAACCCTATCATAAATAGTATTAACCCCTAATCTGCCCTCCCTAACATCGCCGACACCTAACTTCAATTATTAACCCCTAATCTGCCGAGCGGACCTCACCACTATTCTAATAAATGTATTAACCCCTAAAGCTAAGTCTAACACTAACACTAACACCCCCCTAACTTAAATATAATTTACATCTAACGAAATTAATTAACTCTTATTAAATAACATTCCTATTTAAAGCTAAATACTTACCTGTAAAATAAATCCTAATATAGCTACAATATAAATTATAATTATATTATAGCTATTTTAGGATTAATATTTATTTTACAGGTAACTTTGTAATTATTTTAACCAGGTACAATAGCTATTAAATAGTTAAGAACTATTTAATAGTTACCTAGTTAAAATAATAACAAATTTACCTGTAAAATAAATCCTAACCTAAGTTATAATTAAACCTAACACTACCCTCAGCCAATAGAATGCGAGCTCAATCTGATTGGCTGATCGGATCAGCCAATCGGATTGAACTTGATTCTGATTGGCTGATTCCATCAGCCAATCAGAATATTCCTACCTTAATTCCGATTGGCTGATAGAATCCTATCAGCCAATCGGAATTCAAGGGACGCCATCTTGGATGACGTCCCTTAAAGGAACCGTCATTCGTCGTTCAGTCGTCGGGCCGGATGGATGTTCCGCGCTGGAGGTCTTCAGGATCCTGCCGCTTCGCTCCGGATGGAAGACCATAGAAGATGCCGCCTGGATGAAGACTTCAATCGGATGGAAGATCCTCTTCTGCCCCGCTTGGATGAAGACTTTGACCGGATCATGTACCTCTTCAGCCCCCCGCTTGGGCTTGGATCAGGACATCGGAGGAGCTCTTCAGGACGGATCGGTGAACCTGGATGGTGAAGACAAGGTAGGAAGATCTTCAGGGGCTTAGTGTTAGGTTTATTTAAGGGGGGTTTGGGTTAGATTAGGGGTATGTGCGTGGTGGGTTGTAATGTTGGGGGGGGGTATTGTATGTTTTCTTTTACAGGCAAAAGAGCTGATTTTCTTGGGGCATGCCCCGCAAAGGGCCCTGTTCAGGGCTGGGAAGGTAAAAGAGCTTTTACATTTATTAATTTAGAATAGGGTAGGGAATTTTTTATTTTGGGGGTCTTTGTTATTTTATTAGGGGGCTTAGAGTAGGTGTAATTAGTTTAAAATTGTTGTAATATTTTTCTAATGTTTGTAAATATTTTTTTATTTTTTGTAACTTAGTTCTTTTTTATTTTTTGTACTTTAGTTAGTTTATGTAATTGTAGTTATTTGTAGCAATTGTATTTAATTTATTTATTGATAGTGTAGTGTTAGGTTAATTGTAGGTAATTGTAGGTAGTTTATTTAATTAATTTATTGATAGGGTAGTGTTAGGTTTAATTATAACTTAGGTTAGGATTTATTTTACAGGTAATTTTGTTATTATTTTAACTAGGTAACTATTAAATAGTTCTTAACTATTTAATAGCTATTGTACCTGGTTAAAATAATTACCAAGTTGCCTGTAAAATAAATATTAATCCTAAAATAGCTATAATATAATTATAATTTATATTGTAGCTATATTAGGATTTATTTTACAGGTAAGTATTTAGCTTTAAATAGGAATAATTTATTTAATAAGAGTTAATTAATTTCGTTAGATTTAAATTATATTTAACTTAGGGGGGTGTTAGTGTTAGGGTTAGACTTAGCTTTAGGGGTTAATACATTTATTAGAATAGCGGTGAGCTCCGGTCGGCAGATTAGGGGTTAATAATTGAAGTTAGGTGTCGGCGATGTTAGGGAGGGCAGATTAGGGGTTAATACTATTTATGATAGGGTTAGTGAGGCGGGTTAGGGGTTAATAACTTTATTATAGTAGCAGTGCGGTCCGCTCGGCAGATTAGGGGTTAATAAGTGTAGGCAGGTGTCGGCGACGTTGAGGGGGGCAGATTAGGGGTTAATAAATATAATATAGGGGTCGGCGGTGTTAGGGGCAGCAGATTAGGGGTACATAAGGATAACGTAGGTGGCGGCGCTTTGCGGTCGGCAGATTAGGGGTTAATTATTGTAAGTAGCTGGCGGCGACGTTGTGGGGGGCAGATTAGGAGTTAATAAATGTAATATAGGGGTCGGCGGGGTTAGGGGCAGCAGATTAGGGGTACATAAGTATAACGTAGGTGGCGGTCGGCAGATTAGGGGTTAAAAAATTTTAATAGAGTGGCGGCGATGTGGGGGGACCTCGGTTTAGGGGTACATAGGTAGTTTATGGGTGTTAGTGTACTTTAGAGTACAGTAGTTAAGAGCTTTATGAACCGGCGTTAGCCAGAAAGCTCTTAACTCCTGCTATTTTCCTGCGGCTGGAGTTTTGTCGTTAGAGCTCTAACGCTCACTTCAGAAACGACTCTAAATACCGGAGTTAGAAAGATCCCATTGAAAAGATAGGATACGCAATTGACGTAAGGGGATCTGCGGTATGGAAAAGTTGCGGCTGAAAAGTGAGCGTTAGACCCTTTAATCACTGACTCCAAATACCGGCGGTAGCCTAAAACCAGCGTTAGGAGCCTCTAACGCTGGTTTTCACGGCTACCGCCGAACTCTAAATCTAGGCCTAAGATTGCTATAACATATTGATTAACATAGTGGCATTGCCTATTACAGCTTTACATTAAAGGGACAGCAAAGTCCAAATTAAACTTTCATGATTCAGATTCAGATAGGGCATGTAATTTTAAACAACTTTCCAATTTACTTTTATCATCAAATTTGCTTTGTTCTCTTGGTATTCTTAGTTGAAAGCTAAATATAGGTAGGCTCATATGCTAATTTATAAGCCCTTTTCTATGCTAATTTCTAATGCAATTGAAAATGTTTCATAGCTAGAGGACATTACTTCATGTTTGCCATATAGATAATACTGTGCTCACGCCCCTGGAATTATTTAAGAGTCAACACTAATTGCCTGATATGCAAGTCTGTCAAAAGATCTGAGCAGAGGCGTAACTAGAAACCACAGAGCCCAGGTGCAAGAATCTAAGAATGCCCCCCAGCCAAAAAAAAAAAAAAACACGTGAATTTGATACATATCTTTTTTTATAAATATATTTAACACAGAAAAAAAAATATGAATCAGATTACATGTCTGCAAAATGAGGTACCCTGTGCCCACAGTCTGTGAGATGGCCTGACACCCTAGTAAATAGTGACACCGTTTAACCCCCAGTACTGTATATAGTGAGTTAGTGGCATAGTCTGTAATCTGCCGGTGAGATGGTTGGCCTGACCCTACCCACCCCAGTACTTTATAAAGTGACCACAGTAGTCTGTGATATGGTCACCCCCCCGTATTGTATATAGTGGTACTGTATAGTGACACTGTTTACCCCTCACCCCCCCCCATGCTGTAGTAACAAGGTATGTAATTTGCTGTTTCCACAAACATAGACACACACATACATGCATAAATACACACACAGTCACATACATACATACATACATACATACATACACACACATAAACACCAATGGGTAAAACAGAAACACTAACCCCTGCAGTTAGAGACACTAGTGAAGCATCATGTCACACTCACATTATGTCAGTGAAGGCAGTGGCAGGTCAACATTTTTTTTTAAAGCTGGGCCCCCACCCTCAAGGGCCCAGTCACAGTTGCATACTCTCCACCCCCTGTAGTTTTGCCCCTGGATCTGAGATTAGGAAGCAGTCTGCAGAAGCTTAGATACAAGGTAATCACAGAGGTAAAAAGTATATTACTATAACAGTGTTGGTAGGCAAAACTGGGGAATGGTAACTAAAGGGATCATCTATCTTTTTAAACAATAACATTTTTGGTGTTTACTGTCCATTTAAATGAAATGAAGACACAAAACTACTAATTACCTATTAGGAAAGAGCTGTGCGCACATATATTTTAGTGTTCTTTAACCCCTTAACGACCGAGGACGTGCAGGGTACGTCCTCAGAAAAAAGGCAGTTAATGCCTGAGGACGTACCCTGCACGTCCTCGGTGTGGAAAGCAGCTGGAAGCGATCCTGCTCGCTTCCAGCTGCTTTCCGGTTATTGCAGTGATGCCTCGATATGGAGGCATCCTGCAATAACCTTAAATGGCCATCCGGTGCAGAGAGAGCCACTCTGTGGCCCTCTCTGCACCGGACATCGGTGGCCGGTAACGTTGGTGGGTGGGAGCTGACTTGGGAGGCGGGTGGGCGGCCATCGATGGGCCGGGTAATGTAGAGGGGGGCGGGATCGGGGGCGGGGGCGCTGGGGGCGCGCACAGGCGCGCGCGCGTGCACGCCGGACGGCGGGCGGGCGCGTGCACGGGGCGGGAGCGGGTGGGAACCGCTACACTACAGAAAAGTTTCAGTGTAAAGCTTTTTATTAAAAAAAACAAAACAACAGTCAAAGGTATCTAGGAGGGGGTGGGGGTTTGTTCTTTGGTGGGGTAAGGGAGCTACACTACAGAAAATGGGGAAAAAATGAAAAAGCAACTGTTTTTTTTTATAAACTGGGTACTGGCAGACAGCTGCCAGTACCCAAGATGGCGGCCATTAAGGCAGAGGGGGAGGGTTAGACAGCTGTTTGGTGGGGGATCAGCCAGGTTGGGGGCTAAGGGGGGCTCCTACACAGCAGCATATGTAAATATGCTTTAAAAAAAAAACCAAAAAGCCTAAATATATATTTTATTTTAGTACTGGCAGAGTTGCTGCCAGTACTTAAGATGGCGGGGACAATTGTGGGGTGGGGGAGGGAAGGGAGCTGTTTGGGAGGGATCAGGGGGTCTGATGTGTCAGGTGGGAGGCTGATCTCTACACTAAAGCTAAAATTAACCCTGCAAGCTCCCTACAAACTTCCTAATTAACCCCTTCACTGCTAGCTATAATACACGTGTGATGCGCAGCGGCATTTAGCGGCCTTCTAAGTACCAAAAAGCAACGCCAAAGCCATATATGTCTGCTATTTCTGAACAAAGGGGATCCCAGAGAAGCATTTAGAACAATTTGTGCCATAATTGCACAAGCTGTTTGTAAATGATTTCAGTGAGAAACCTAAAATTGTGAAAAATTTAACTTTTTTTTTAATTTGATCGCAATTGGCGGTGAAATGGTGGCATGAAATATACCAAAATGGGCCTAGATCATTACTTGGGGTTGTCTACTACACTACACTAAAGCTAAAATTACCCCAAAAAGCTCCCTACATGCTCCCTAATTAACCCCTTTACTGCTGGGCATAATACATGTGTGGTGCACAGTGGCATTTAGCATCCTTCTAATTACCAAAAAGCAACACCAAAGCCATATATGTCTGCTATTTCTGAACAAAGGGGATCCCAAAGAAAAATTTACAATCATTTATGCCATAATTGCACAAGCTGTTTGTAAATAATTTCAGTGAGAAACCAAAAGTTTGTGAAAAAATTTGTGAAAAAGTGAACGATTTTTTGTATTTGATCGCATTTGGCGGTGAAATGGTGGCATGAAATATACCAAAATTGGCCTAGATCAATACTTTGGGATGTTTACTAAAAAAAAATATATACATGTCAATAGATATTCAGGGATTCCTGAAAGATATTCGTGTTCTAATGTAACTAGCGCTAATCTTGAAAAAAAAATGGTTTGGAAATAGCAAAGTGCTACTTGTATTTATGGCCCTATAACTTACAAAAAAAGCAAAGAACATGTAAACATTGGGTATTTCTAAACTCAGGACAAAATTTAGAAACTATTTAGCATGGGTGTTTTTTGGTGGTTGCAGATGTATAACAGATTTTGGGGGTCAAAGTTAGAAAAAGTGTGTTTTTTTCCATTTTTTTCTCATATTTTATAATTTTTTTTAAAGTAAATTATAAGATATGATGAAAATAATGGTATCTTTGGAAAGTCCATTTAATGGCGAGAAAAACGGTATATAATATATGTGGGTATAGTAAATGAGTAAGAGGAAAATTACAGCTAAACACAAACACCGCAAAAATGTAAAAATAGCCTTGGTCCCAAATGGACAGAAAATGGAAAAGTGCTGTGGTCATTAAGGGGTTAATAATACAATAAAACAAAGCGCACAATGCACTGGAAACTTTATATAACAAATCAGCAGATTATTCTTTCTCACCATATTCTCACCTAGCACATTTTTATCTAGAAGCTAGGATATGCAAATATTAGCAAATGTATGCAAAATCATATAACAGGAAATAGCTTACAGTACAAGATATTCTACATATCCTTTTTAGTTATATTTAACTACTGAACAAAAAAATGTCTGAAAATGTAGACCAGTGTTCCAGTTCTTCTGCTACACAATTTAGTAATGCTGTTATCAACTATAATAGACATTAAATATCTCAACAGGAATCTTTCTATGCTGACAAAGTATAATTATGAATCTGTGTTGTTTTGTTGCTCTTTTTCTGACAGTGCACAGGAGAAATAGTCAGTTGCATGCTTTTTCTATTTTTGAGTATGTTATTTATTTTGCTAACTGGTAAATAACATTTTGATCATATTTTATAAAAAAAAAAAATAGATTATGTGGTTAAATTGAACGTATGGTTTTCCCTTCTCATCTTTAATAAGGTAATTGATCAATGTTTTACACAAGATTTAAGGCCCTTTTATTAAACATAGGCCATTGTTGCTTATTGATAGGTTGTTATTAAAGGGACACAGAACCCAAATTTTTATTTCATGATTCAGATAGAGCATGAAACTTTAAGCAAATTTGTAATTTACTCCTATCATAAATTTTTCTTCGTTCTCTTGCTATCTTTATTTTTACCATGAAAGAAAAAATATGGGTTTAGTGCCCCTTTAATTGCAACAGGATTGGAATACAGACTGTAAATAGGTTCAACTTCCTTGCATATGCAATTACTTACAACCTGTTAGCAAGCTACCAGGATTTAAACTCCTGAGAGCAAATATTAAAGGCACAGAAAACTCCCAAATTGTATTTCATGATTTGTACTTTCCACTTTACTTCTAAATCAAATGTGCTTCAATCTCTTGTTATCCTTTGCTGAAGGTACAGCATTTCACTACTTGCAGCTAGCTGAACACATCTAGTTAGCTAATCACAAGAGACAAATATGTACAGGCAACAATCAGCATCTGGTTCCCACTAGTGTAGGAAAATAATTATTTGAAAATAAAAAGTGAATTCAAAAGTGTCTTAGAATGACATGTTCTGTCTGAATCATGCAAGTTTAACTTTGACTATCCTATTCCTTTAATATGCTCAGGATGTTACACAGGGAACAATTTCTTTTGTAGATGTTAGTTTTTTAATAAAAAACTCCAGATGTATTAAAAAATATTCCTGTTAATTTCCTTAGTTGTTATAGGTTTTGATGATATTGGCATTTAAACATAACCAGTGCTCCAATCTTTCATTTTTCTGATTGTCTTAGGTTATAAACTTTGTCCTGCTGTACCTCTCCCCAATTCTTCTATATATATTTATGTCTGAGATTCACAAAGTGACATTTTGGACAGCCGCCATTCTGCTGGTCATGTTCATAGATCATTTTGATCAGAGAACATTAAGTGAAAAGCTTAGAACATACGTATTGCACTTTCAAATGTTTTAATTAGCCTTTGAAATAAATGCTGTTCTATGTTACAATTATTTTATATATGGAACAATCATTAAATAGGTGTCTTCCTATCATCCAATGAACATGTGTATAAAGGAGCCTCATCCTTGCAGAGAAATAGACACGCTCTTAAGAAAGTCTCCCCTATAGAGAGACTACCTGTAAATGCATTTAACAAGTGTGTCCTAATATAGCCCACCATACACCACATGAAGACGGCAGACTGTTACGAACCAGCAGGACGCGAGAGTGACTATTGGTGGGTACGAGAGTGGAGACGAGCAGGAGGCCATAGTGTTGAAACCAAGCGATATGCTTTTTCCAGTTAATATTATGTAAGTGCATTTTTAATCTCTTATATCGTTCAATAAAAGGATAAGGACAGAGCCTTGGCCATATGGGACTAAAAGACTGACTTTTTATTATTGCAAAGTAATCTTGCTTATCATTATTTTTTTCAAGAACTCTTAGTGCTCATTTGAAGCAAACCAATTATTATTGCTCTTTAAGGGTTTGTTACTATTGTTGTGCCAAACTCACAATTTGTTTTGTTTTCTTCTATATATTATTTTTTATGTTAGCATCTACAGTAAATCCTAAGACGTTTTGTCAATTTAAAGGACCACTAAATACAGTCAAATTGAATAACTGATAAAGAATAGCCCGGAGGCCGAATGAAGAGAGGGCTGTTTGACCCCCACTTTTTGGGAGCGTTGGTAGGCTCCGCTGTGGGGGTGGAGGATAATGGGAGGAGTTAAATACTCCTCCCCAGCCGAAGTCAGGCAGTTGCAGAGTTAGGAGCAGCACGGAAGGGGGAAGTTTTGAAGTTTTTCTTACCTGTGATCGGATGGAAGCCCTGCTGTTGGAGTTGCTGGCGGCCGCCAGGCAGAATGGTGAAGACTGGATCCAGGAGCGGCTGAGCGGAGGTGCGGTGACGGTCGGTGTCCCAGGCGTGGAGGCGGCGGTGACCAGGACCAGAGGACGGCCGGCCAGGAGGTCGCGGCCACCGGAGCGGCTGAGTCCGGAGCTCGACGTCGCCAGGTCCAGAAGAGGAAGCGCGGGGCCTGGGCGGCCGGAGGAAGTTGCTGGAAGGTCGGATGCGGGTCGATGACGTCGAGGAGCTGGAGGGGCCGGGTCGCGGCCTAGCACAGCACCGGTGGCTGATGTCAGTGTCGTACGGCGTCAGGAGGAGCCGGGTGCCGGAAGAGGCAGGAGAAGATCTTTGAGGAGCGGGAACGGCGGCGTGGAAGAAGGTGAGTGCCGCTGAGCTATCGAAGTTGTGGGCTGCAAGAGGGGGCCATTATGAGCACGGAGAAGAGGCCGCAACAATGTCATGTGGGGAATTGTCGGGGGGGGCGAGCCGGGATAAGGCTCGGGTCGGGGGGACAGGTTTAGAAAGGGGGAGAGGGGTTTTTTAAAAGGTAATAGGGGTTTTGTGGGATGAAAGAAAAGGAAGCTATGGGGGCAAGTGGATGGTAGGGGATATAGGACAGGGCCTGCATAGGTGCGAAAATGGAAACGAGAGCGGGGGGATGGAGCCGGGATAAGGCTCAGATTAGGATGGGGGGAGGGGGCTGAGGGAGCAGCAATGTGTATGGGGAGCGGCATCAGAGTGTTAGGAGTGCAGCGCAGATCAGTTTGAGAGGAGGGGAGAGGTGCAGGTAGCTTAGTTGTAGCAGGATAATAGAGTCAGGTGGTAGGCAAGGAAATAGGGAGGCGGCTGGGGGCCCCAAGATGGGGTTTTATGGGAGAGGAAGGGAAAGGATGAAGGGTGGGCATGCGCAGTAGGCAGTAAGGGGAAGCAAAAATAATGAGTGTGAAGGGTAGTGTAATTACAGGCAAGAGGGAGCTTTCAAGGGTTTTAGACAGGGGGAAGCATGCAAAAAAAATAAAAAAAAAAAAAAATAATAAAAATAAACATAAAAAAATAAATACATAAATAATAAAGGGGGGAAAGATGTATATCTTAATAAGGGGTGGGGTCGGCTGGGGGGGGGTTGCAATGGATGGCGGGGGGTCCTCTACAAGTAGGGGTAAAGGGTTAATTTATCAGAGAGAGGGTTGGGAGGGCAGTGGGGCTGCCCGTAGGGATTGAAAAGGGGGGTTGCTTATACAGCTTGGCGGAGGTCACAAGGTTGGGGCCGGGGGGTGGGTTCCTGGGGGCTACTGAAGGGGTTGGGGGGTAAAAGGGGGTATTAATTGTTTCTTCTGGTTACAGGGCCCGCTGGGGCGGACAGAAGGGGTGTGGAGGCTGCAGAGGCCAGGAGGAGTGGACATGGGGAATGTCAGGAGGAGACTACGGATCCACCACTGGAGCTGGAGGCCAGTGGGAATTTTGAGGAGGAGGATCCATTGGAGGGGACGTCGTCGGGAGCAGTAACGGCTGGCCAGGTAGGGGGTATGTCTACACTGGTGCAGCTTCTTCAAATGTTGTCTCCCCAACGGAGTGCAGAAAGGGTGAGGCAGGGAGAAGGAGGCCGGGGGGCAGGGGGGGAGAGTAGGGGGGAGAGGGGTACTTTGATCATGTCTTCTTCACAGTCTGTAGGTGCTGCAGGTAGAAGGGAGCGGGGCTCATCGCCCGAGGTCAGGGCAGCAGGGTCCGGCGGTCGCCGGAGATCGAGATCACCGATACGGCGGCCTCAGGGAGGAGGCAGGCCAGGGTCGCCACCCCGGGCACGGGGGGAAAGGGATCGGGACAGGAGCAGGAACGGCAGGGGGCGTTCTCCTGCCAGGCGAGAGGCAACACGAAGGAGGCTGGACATCAGCAGAGGACGGGAAAGCGAAAGGAGAGAACAGAGGAGAGACCAAGGGACGGATGCAGCACGGATGGCGATGACGGTGCAGCAGCCTACAGGTGAGGTTACGGCTGGGGGTGCGCCAGGAGTGAATGTGGTGGGGAGTGGTGAGAGAGAAGCGTTAGTGACAGGTTTGAAGGGGCTATTGGCGACGTTGGAAAAGCCTAGTGGAGCGGTGGTCCCGGTGGCATCGGCATGGGTGGCCCCGGGTACGGGCACGTCGGGAGTAGTAGCGCAGAATAGTGATGCCACAGTAGTAGGTGGTTCACCTGCAGCGGTACGGGAAGTGGTTAGGGTGCCGGAAGGGGCACTCAGGAGGCCTTGCCTATGCTCGGTGGGCCCGTTGGGGATCCATTTAACGAGCGAGCTGAGGGAAAAAATAGGGAAGAGGGAATTTGTGGAGATATTCTCCCTGTTGCCCTTGGAGCATGTTTTGGAGGTGAAGGAGGATGAGAAGGAGAAAGGTAAGAAGGAAGAGGAGGAGAGGAAGAAGAGATGGAGGAAGTTGCCCAAGACCTTTGCGAATTGGTCCCGGGCTTTTAGGATATTAGCCAGTGTGTTTTGCGAAAAGTTCCCCGAGCAAGGGGCATCTCTTTTCTGCTACTATGAGGAGATAGCTAGCGCATTTGGGACATATGGGGGGATGGCGTGGTGGAAGTATGATGAGGGGTTCAGACAGCGAATGGCGGTTCGCCCGGAGATGCGATGGGACGATAGGGACATGGGGATATGGTTAGAGATGATGACCCCGTTGCGGGGGACTCATTCCTTTCGGAGTTTCGGACAGGCAGGCAGCAGTGCCGGAGCCGGCACGGGAACTGGGACAGCCATGCGTAAAGGGCTGTGCTTTCAGTTTAACGAAGGCCAGTGTAGGTTCGGAGCCTCGTGCAAATACAAGCACGAGTGTTCGGTATGTGGAGGGGTCCATTCTGGGGCAAAATGCTTCAGGAAGGGCAGATTGGGGTCCAGGCCAGGAGAGGTGGGTTTACCGGGCGCGGACGCCGGTGAAAATAAGAAGGATGGTCCCGTGGCTAGAGGCATACGCCCGTGAGCGGGGGCATGCGGGGGATGCGGAATTGCTCCTAACGGGGTTTAGCTCAGGGTTTTTAATCCCGTTTAGGGAGCAAAAGGGGTTGTCCTTCGCGGGGAATTTGAAATCAGCAAGGGAATTTCCGGACGTGTTGAGGGAGAAGTTGGGAAAAGAGGTGCAGCTGGGGCGGATGGCGGGCCCTTTTAGGCTCCCGCCATTACCGGACCTAAGGGTATCACCGTTGGGGGTGGTGCCGAAGAAGGCACCGGGGCAATTCCGTATGATACACCACTTGTCGCATCCGCGGGGTGTATCAGTTAATGATGGCATCGATCCCGAGTTGGTATCGGTGAAGTACGCCTCGTTTGACAAAGCAATCTCGGTGGTGAGGAAGGCGGGCCGGGGTGCCATGTTGGCAAAAGCAGATGTGGAATCCGCGTTCCGGTTATTGCCGGTACACCCAAGGTGCCACCATCTATCGGGGTGCAAATTTGAGGACCACTTTTACGTGGATCTCTGTCTCCCGATGGGCTGTTCAATTTCCTGTTCATATTTTGAAAGGTTCAGCTCATTTGTGGAGTGGGTGGTGAAGAAGAGGTCGGGGAAAGTCTCAGTAGTGCATTACTTGGACGATTTCCTATTTGTGGGCCCGGCAGGATCCGGGATATGTGAGCAGCTGGTGATGGTTTTTGGGAAGGTGGCCCAGGAATTCGGCATTCCTGTGGCAGCGGACAAATCAGAGGGCCCGGTTTCGGTCTTGAGTTTTCTGGGAATCGAGATTGACTCAGGCAGAATGGAATGCAGACTCCCGGAGGACAAAGTCCGGGATTTGCGGGGCGTGATTGATGGGGTCCTGAGCAGCAGAAAAGTCTTACTCAAGGAAGTACAATCGTTGTTGGGTAAGCTAAACTTTGCCGGCCGGATTATTCCGATCGGGCGGATTTTTTGTCGCAGATTGGCCTTGGCGACAGTGGGAGCG
Source organism: Bombina bombina (assembly GCF_027579735.1). NCBI lineage: Eukaryota > Metazoa > Chordata > Amphibia > Anura > Bombinatoridae > Bombina > Bombina bombina. The sequence goes on from NC_069499.1 coordinate 207,156,045, forward strand.
ACCAATCCGAAATTTCACATCCGATTATCTTCAGATGTGAAGGAGGATTTGAGGATTTGGAAAATCTTCTTGGAAGATTTTAATGGTCGCCTGCTAATTCAGGAGACTGGTTGGTCGGACGACCAATTGTGCTTATTCACAGATGCGTCGGGTGCCCATGGTTTTGGGGCATTTTTGGATGGGAAATGGTGCGCCGGGGCGTGGCCGGAGGTCTGGGCCGAATGGGGTCTAACAAAGAATTTGACTTTTTTGGAGCTGTTTCCACTGGTGGTTGCTTTGAGAATCTGGCCTGAGCAGCTCAGGGATAAGAGAGTTTGTTTTCACTCAGACAATTTGGGAGTAGTATGGGCGATTAATCGCCTGACGGCGAATTCTCCGGCTGTGATCCGTTTATTAAGGGCATTTGTGCTGGAATGCTTGAGGTGTAATGTATCGTGGAGAGCGGTGCATGTCCCGGGGCGCCTGAATGTAATTGCTGACTCTTTATCCCGGTTTCAGTGGGATCGATTTCGAGAAGCAGCTCCCGGGGCGGAGGCGGAAGGCAGGGAATGCCCGGAGGATCTGTGGCAGCTTGGCTGCCAGGAGCATTGAGTCTGGTACAAGGGGCGTTAGCTCCTAACACATGGAGGGCTTACGTCCGAGTGTGGAACATGTGGAGATATAAGGTGGAGCTGGCATACCGACAAGGAGTTAGGGAGGAATGGGTGAGAACGCTTGTGGAGTGGGTAAGGAGCTGGGGGAGAGAGGGGCTATCGCCCTCGGAGATACGAAAGAGGATGGCGGCTTTAGCCTTTCTGTTCAAACTGTTGGGGCAGGTAGACTTGACTAAAAATTTTGTTGTACGAATGGCGGTGAAGGGTTTGTGTAGGAGGAGGGCGCGGACGGATGGGAGGCGCCCGTTGACATTTGCTGTATTGGAGGGTGTGGTCGAGAGGCTAAGGAATATTTGTTCCTCGAGTTACGAGGAGAAGTTATTTATGGTGGCTTGCGTGCTGGCTTTTTTCGGAGCGTTTAGGGTGTCGGAGCTGATGGGGAGAAATCGGCGGGACCTAACAGGCTTGGCTAGGCAAGACGTGGTGTTGAAAGCAAAGTCGGTTGAGTTATGGGTTAGGAGGTCCAAGACGGATCAGGAAGGGAAAGGTACCATGGTAGTGTTGGGGGAGATTGGGGGCCGTTGCTGCCCGGTTGGTGCGGTCCGAGAATTTTTGGAGGTATTACAAAAGGCATCGGGTCCGTTGTTGGTGCATAGGGATGGGACGCCTTTATCGACATATCAGTTTGTGGCGGTGGTAAGAAAGGCATTAGTGGAGTTGGGGTTGAAAGGTGAGGATTTTAGTTCGCATTCATTTAGGATCGGGGCAGCAACGGAGGCAGCAGCATTGGGGCTGGATGTGGGGGTGATCAGAAGGATTGGCAGATGGAGGTCTGAAAGATTTAAGGGGTATGTGAGACAGGAGTTGGTGTTGCAACCGGGGGAGTATTGACGAATGAAAATTTTTTTCTTCATTGACAGGGCTGGTGACTTGCTGGATCTTAGGGCATTCCTACATATTTTGGGCGAGGAAAGTGGCAGCTGTTAAAGACAATGGGTTGCAGTTGGGTTTCTCCAGGGAACAGGTGCAAGTAAGGTGGTTGGGGGTCCGTGGTATGAAGTGGGCTCAGGTTGTTGGGAAGGTGTCGGAGTACGCTAGGGTGTTCGGCCCCCCTCAGGTGTTGGTCATTCATGCGGGTGGGAACGATTTAGGGTGCCTGCCCCAGAAAGATTTACTGTGGGGTATGAAAAATGGGATTGATAGGTTGCTGGCATTGTTCCCGGGGTTGATTCTAGTGTGGTCAGAGATCGAGAGTAGGGTAGTGTGGCGTTCAGCTTGGGACGCTAAGAAGTTGGAAGCATCTAGAAGGAAGGTGAATAGGACTGTCAGTGCATATGTGAGGAAACTGGGTGGTGTGAGCCTTAGACATGTGGAATTTGAAGGGGAATCGGGCAGGTGTTTCTACCTGAGGGATGGTGTTCACCTGAATGAAGTTGGTCTGCACCTATTTAATTTCACTATTAAGGAGGGGATTGAAAAGGCCTTAGCCCTGTGTGGCGGTACTCGTTGAAGACGAGTGGTGGCGGGGTGCTTGCTGTGATCTATTGAGGCTTACGCCTGATGGAGAGTGGCTGGTACTTCTGTCGGTAACAGAGAGTGGAAAGTGATGGTGGACGCCCCGCCCCTGAAAAGGGGTGGGGGCTTATGGAGAGGTTAAAAGCAAGCACTGGGTGGATTGTTAAAACGAGAGGTTATAATGTTGATAAAGTTTAAGTTATGTTATTGGTTTAATAAACAGGCTGCGGCCTTTTCTTCCCCATAAATGTTTGGTCTTGTTTTATTGAGGAAAGATGGAGTGAACTCAGAAATGGGGGGTCAAGAATAGCCCGGAGGCCGAATGAAGAGAGGGCTGTTTGACCCCCACTTTTTGGGAGCGTTGGTAGGCTCCGCTGTGGGGGTGGAGGATAATGGGAGGAGTTAAATACTCCTCCCCAGCCGAAGTCAGGCAGTTGCAGAGTTAGGAGCAGCACGGAAGGGGGAAGTTTTCCCGCCCTCCCTCCCCAGAAATAGAGGATAGGATGGTTGTCGCAGCTTCGGCGGGGTGCTTGCTGTGATCTATTGAGGCTTACGCCTGATGGAGAGTGGCTGGTACTTCTGTCGGTAACAGAGAGTGGAAAGTGATGGTGGACGCCCCGCCCCTGAAAAGGGGTGGGGGCTTATGGAGAGGTTAAAAGCAAGCACTGGGTGGATTGTTAAAACGAGAGGTTATAATGTTGATAAAGTTTAAGTTATGTTATTGGTTTAATAAACAGGCTGCGGCCTTTTCTTCCCCATAAATGTTTGGTCTTGTTTTATTGAGGAAAGATGGAGTGAACTCAGAAATGGGGGGTCAATACACAATATATAGTCAATGCAATAGCACTTACTTTGAATTTGAAATGAACAGTAGAATATTTTCTGTCATTTTTCAAACTTAATCTAATTTCCCACCGCTGTGCAATTTTCTACATGCTAAGTAGGAGATGGAGCCTCAGAAAGTGTACATATAAAAATAATGTGCACATTTTGATAATGGAAATATATTGGACATGTCTTTTTTTTTTTAAATTGCATGCTTTATCTGATTTATGAAACTTTAATTTTTAGTTTAGTGTCACTTTAATTAAAAGGATGTCATGAAAAAATGCCTTGCAATTGTTGAAAAGCAACAGATGCTAATTTAATAAATATAAAACAATATGTTATGGTTTTCCAATTTAATTAAAAATTATAAAAAGTTACAATGAATTGAACAATCCCCTAATTTATAGATGACTATTTAATTACATGGTGACAGCCAATCATATTGACTGCTGGCTCATGTTAATGCAGACACTTTTACAGTCAGGGCTGACAGGATCATATTTTTGGGTCTTAAGCTGCGCAATTGTTGCAGAAGCAAAGCCACGCTGAAATAATAATAAAACTAAAATAAGAATAGATGTATTATATTAAGATAATGACTGAAGCGGGAGTAATAAGGAGTATATGAAAAAATAGGTAATATCTAAACAGTAGTTTGAATTTCTCGGGTGCAAAGCTGTTACAGGGTACTACACAAACCCTGAAATAGTCATCCAATAATTGCAAAAGAACAGCAGCACTCCAAACTGGTGATTCTTTATCACTGGTTTATTTGAAGCATCAGCATGCTATACATACATCATTTCCTTCCTTCCTTATAAACCCTAAGTGGACACACCCCTTGTATTTAATTAACTATTACACACACCAAATAGTACAATCTGTATACATTTTATTAATACGAGTGATTATTAGTTACACATTATTCTAATAAAATGAACCAACAGATTATGGAGGAATCATCATCACACATCAAAATTCATAAAAACACAGATAAATCATAATCTTTATTCATACCCATTGGCAATAAAGAATTTAAATGGAAAATCCAAAGGATACTCTCTGTTTAAATATTTCTCTCTATCCCCCCCACGCCTGAAACGGGAAACTTGTTCTAGTCTTTGTGTCTCGTTATAATGAAATAAGTTTTCAGATACAGAAAATTATTTATAGAGATTGGTATATACTAAAAAATTGTAATCCTAACGTAGCGTAATTTCAGAACTTCCCAATGCCTGCTTACAAAAGGGGCACAAATTTGAAAGATTTTCTAGTAAAAGCTGATATAGACTCAGCCAATAAAAAAAAGGCAGGGCTATATATCTGATAAAAGTGCTGATTGCTATTGCTGCTTAGGCTGCTCTCATTGCAATAACATGATTAAGGGATCCGTTTTTGTAAATCCACAGACAGGCTGTAAATTTCTGATAAAAGGTTATTTTACATGTAATATGGATAAAATGTCCGTGTGGGCTAATTTATATTATTATATTGGAGAAATAACCCGAAGGGTGAGAGATAGGATAACTGAACTTAAATCAAATAGAAGAAAAAATATCAAATCCCCTGTAGCCACACACTTTATGCAGGCAGGCCATAGTGTTAGCCAGCTAAGATTTTCAGATAATAGAACAAGTTTCCCCTTTCAGGCGTGGAGGCAATAGAGAGCAATATTTAAAACAGAGAGAATCCTTTTGGATTTTATATTTAAATGATTTAATGCTAATGGGTATGAATAAAGATTATGATTTATCTGTGTTTTTATGAATTTTGATGTGTGATGATGATTCCTCCATAATCTGTTGGTTCATTTTATTAGAATAATGTGTAACTAATAATCACTCATATTAATAAAATGTATACAGATTGTACCATTTGGTGTGTGTAATAGTTAATTGAATACAAGGTGGGTGTCCACTGAGGGTTTATAAGGAAGGAAGGATATTATGTATGTATAGCATGAATAAGGACATGTAGTCCGAAATGTTGCTGTTTTGCTGATGCTGCAAATAAACCTGTGAAAAAGAATCATCAATTTGGAGTGCTGTTCTTCTTTTGCAATTCATAGTTAAGACTGTGCCTTAGGGTAAAGTTGAACTGAGCAAAGGACTACTGTACACGTTAACTGGAAAAGTCAAGCAGTCCAAAAAAAGATAATAGAGTAAAACTTGAAAATAGCATTTACAATACTAAGTACTCATGTAAAGATAAACGATTAACTGTGTTCTTGGTATTTAAAGGGTTTAAATTTAGCTTTGGTGGCTCACACATTTTTTTACGTCATCTCTTTAATCTGGATTTGCTGTTTAGAGAATTAAATTTGAGCAAGACATCAGGTTTTAGTATTTAAGCTTGGTAAAGAAATGCCATTCATGATGGATTGAGTGGTTTTTATCTGTTCTTAAATGTTATGTTTATTTGTAGTAAATTGCTGCCAGTTCAAACTGCTTGCTGTAATGAATAGATAGCACAAGCTATATATTTCTTCTTGCGGTGTCTTTTTCAAGAACTCTTATAAGTAGAGGAAAGAGAAAGTTTAACAATTTAGGAATTCTTGCAATGATCAATGCTAAAAAAACAAATCAATCTCAGTTTAGTTTACAGTTCCAGCCATGTAGAGGACATTGAAGCATTTCACATTGATTTGGAATCACCAGACACATAAGTAACGTTTTCAGTAACTGGCTGAGACAATGCAATACATACAGTCACACAAAGCTCAACAATTTACATGATGAGGCTGTCACTAAGTTTCAAATAACTTTCTTTATAAAAAGGACAAATATAGATTATGGATGGACCTTTTGTCAAATAATGAAGGATTTTGGTACAGTTTCTTTGTGTTTGCTTCAGTTTTTACCAGTATATTGAAGATATATTAGAGTATTTTTTTCTTTGTCACATCAAAAAGAGAGAGTTTAAAAGTGTTCATTTTTAGTGTAAAATAAATGTTTCTGTATTGAGAAAACTATAAACAAACAATTATTGTGTGTGAGTCATATCACTGTCCATCAATAAAGCAACAGTGAGAAATCATAAAAATATTTTTTAATTATGAATCATAAATTTTTTATTTGATTGCAAATAATTTGCATGTAAAAAATGTTTTAAAATAACTTAAAATTTTGATTTTGATTTGCAATCCTGGGGCAATATTATTCATCTTACTACCTTTACTGTGTCCAGTTAGACCAAGATATAAATGAGCTCCTGCACATGTCAACCAATCACTCTGCAGGAGCTGGGGCAAAGTTCAATTACAGGAAAAGTACACAAAACACAATTACCAGAGAATGTTAATCGCAGATGATATTCCCTTAGCATGCTCTAAACTTTCAATAAATATTGCAACGGCTTTAAACATTGCTCATATTACAAGTTGAAAGCTATGTGCAACACATAACACCGCTAAAAGCAAGAACTGAGTATAGTGTTAGGGCTAGAATAAAACTATCACAAAACACATGTACAACACTTTATTTATATACATAAAGTATTACACTCAATTGTATATACTGTGTGTGTGTGTATATATATATATATATATATATATATATATATATACTGTATATATTTATATATGTATACAAAACACGGAAGGGGATTGCACTCTCAGACTGGACTGGGTACACATCCCATGATCCTGCATTGCCGCTTTGAAGATCATGTCCATCTGCAATCTGTGTATGTTTTATTTGAACACACAATAAATATTTTCATTTTATCCTGCCGAGAGTGCTCCTCATTTGATTGACATTGCAAGTATATATATATATATATATATATATATATATATATATATATATACCAAACATGGAAGGGGAATGCATTTTCAGACTGGACTGGGCACACATCCCATGACCCTGCAACATGCTCAGCCCTGCGTGCCATAGCACTCTCAGGAAGCTGTGCTGTCTCCAGAGTCACAGGCAGTTAACACCAGACAAGCTTGGATGCAAGGCCCATAGGGAAAATTACAAAATAAATTAATACAACACACAGAGAAAGTCCAGCACTCGCTTACAAGCTCTCAGCTAAGATTAAAAGCAAAAGAGTACCTGGAAGACTGGAAGAGTTAGTCACCTCATCTGGCCAAATGAGACAAACCCAGGTACCATGTCAAGGTCTCTTCCCAAAACCTGGGTCCCTAATACAGCCATATAAATGCAAACTCTCAATCAAACAAACTGGGAACAAGTTAGGGTTCACAGACTTATGTAATCACCCTAGACATATACAAAACACGGAAGGGGACTGCACTCTCAGACTGGACTTTGTAATTTTCCCTATGGGCCTTGCACCCAAGTTTGTTTGGAGTTAACTGCCTGTGACTCTAGAGACAGCACAGTTTCCTGAGAGTGCTACAGCACCCAGGGCTGAGTATGTTGCAGGGTCATGGGATGTGTACCCAGTCCGGTCTGAGAGTGCAGTCCCCTTCCGTGTTTTGTATATGTCTAGGGTGAAGTCTGAGAACCCTGACTTGTTCTCAGTTTGTTTAATTGAGAGCTTGCATCTGTATGGCTGTATTAGGGACCCAGGTTTTGGAAGGGAACTTGACATGGTACCTGGGCTTGTCCCATTTGGCAAGATGCAGTGACTAACTCTTCCAGTTTTGCTTTTTATCTTAGCTGAGAGCTTGTAAGTGAGTGCTAGACTTTTTCTGTGTGTTGTATTAATTTATTTTGTAATTTTCCCTATGGGCCTTTCACCCAAGCTTGCCTGGGGTTAAGCGCCTGTTACTCTGGAGACAGCACAGCTTCCTGAGAGTGCTATAGCACACAGGGCTGAGCATGTTGCAGGGTCATGGGATGCATACCCAGTCCAGTCTGAGAGTGCAGTCCCCTTCCGTGTTTTTTATATGTCCCTTTTGGCCAGATGCAGTGACTAACTCTTCCAGTTTTGCATTTAATCTTAGCTGAGAGCTTATAATCGAGTTCTGGAATTTCTCTGTGTGTTGTATTAATTTATTTTGTCATTTTCCCTATGGGCCTTGCACCCAAGCTTGTCTGAGGTTAACTCTGGAGACAGCACAGCTTCCTGACAGTACTATAGCACCCAGGTCTGAGCATGTTGCAGGGTCATGGAATGTGTACCCAGTCCAGTCTGAGAGTGCAGTCCCCTTCCGTGTTTTGTATATGTCTAGGGTGATTACATAAGTCTGTGAACCCTGACTTTTTCCCATTTTGTTTGATTGAGAGCTCAATCCGATTGGCTGATTGGATCAGCCAATAGAATGCAAGGTCTATTCTATTGGCTGATCGAATCAGCCAATCGGATTGAACTTCAATCCGATTGGCTGATAGCATCAACCAATCGGATTTTTCCTACCTTAATTCCGATTGGCTGATAGAATCCTATCAGCCAATCGGAATTCGAGAGACGCCATCTTGGATGACGTCATTTAAAGGAACCTGCATTCAGTCTTCAGCCTTGGAAAGAAGAGGATGCTCCGCATCTAGGGTGATTACATAATTCTGAGAACACTGACTTGTTCCCAGTTTGTTTGATTGAGAGCTTGCATTTGTATGGCTGTATTAGGGACCCAGGTTTTGGAAGAGACCTTGATGTGATACCTGGGCATGACCCATTTGGCCAGATGCGGTGACTAACTCTTCCAGTTTTGCATTTAATCTTAGCTGAGAGCTTGTAAGCAAGTGCTGGACTTTCTCTGTGTGTTGTATTAATTTATTTTGTAATTTTCCCTATGGGCCTTGTACCCAGGCTTGTCTGGGGTTAACTGCCTGTGACTCTGGATACAGCACAGCTTCCTGAGAGTGCTATATCACCCAGGGCTGAGCATGTTGCAGGGTCATGGGATGTGTACCCAGTCCAGTCTGAGAGTGCAGTCCCCTTCCGTGTTTTGTATATGTCTAGGGTGATTACATAAGTCTGTGAACCCTGACTTTTTCCCATTTTGTTTGATTGAGAGTTCAATCCGATTGGCTGATTGGATCAGCCAATAGAATGCAAGGTCAATTCTATTGGCTGATCCAATCAGCCAATCGGATTGAACTTCAATCCGATTGGCTGATAGCATCAACCAATCTGATTTTTCCTACCTTAATTCTGATTGGCTGATAGAATCCTATCAGCCAATCGGAATTTGAGTGACGCCATCTTGGATGACGTCATTTAAAGGAACCTTCATTCAGTCGTCGGCCGTGGAAAGAAGAGGATGCTCCGCGTCGGATGTCTTGAAGATGGACCCACTCCGCGCCGGATGGATGAAGATAGAAGATGCCGCTTGGATGAAGCCTTCTCCCAGTCTGGATGTCCTCTTCTGCCCCATCGGATGAAGACTTTTGGATGGATCGGATGACCAGTGGAGCCCGGCTGGGCGAACACGGCTCAAGGTAGGGTGATCTTCAACGGGTAATGTTAGGTTTTTTTAAGGGGGGATCGGGTGAGTTTTAGAAAAGGGGTGTGTGGGTTGTAATGTTGGGGGGGTCTTGTATTTTTTTTTACAGGTAAAAGAGCTGATTACTTTGGGGCTATGCCCTGCAAAAAGCCCTTTTAAGAGCTGATTACTTTTGTAATTTAGTATAGGGTAGGGAATTTACTTATTTGGGGGGCTTTTTTATTTTATTAGGGGGCTTAGATTAGGTGTAATTAGATTAAAATTCTTGTAATATTTTTTGTAATTTAGTGGGGGGGGGTTTGCACTATAGTTTAGTTTATTGAATTGTATTTTAGTTTAGATAATTGTAGGTAATGTATTTAATTAATTTATTGATAGTGTAGTGTTAGGTGTATTTGTAACTTAGGTTAGGATTTATTTTACAGGTAATTTTGTAATTATTTTAACTAGGTAGCTATTAAATAGTTATTAACTAATAATAGCTATTGTACCTAGTTAAAATAAACACAAAGTTGCCTGTAAAATAAATATAAATCCTAAAATAGCTACAATGTACCTATTAGTTATATTGTAGCTATGTTAGGGTTTATTTTAAAGGTAAGTATTTATTTTTAAATAGGAATAATTTATTTAATTATAGTAAATTTATTTAGATTTATTTAAATTATATTTGTTAGGTGGGTGTTAGGGTTAGACTTAGGTTTAGGGGTTAATAACTTTATAATTGTAGCGGGGACGTTGGCGGCGGCAGATTAGGGGTTAATAATTGTAGGTAGGTGGCGGCGATATTAGGGAGGGCAGATTAGGGGTTAATAAAATTTATTATAGTGTTTGCGAGGCGGGAGTGCGGCGGTTTAGGGGTTAATAGATTTATTATAGTGGCGGCGATGTCCGGTCGGCAGATTAGGCATTAATAAGTGTAGGTAGGTGGCGACGACATTGGGGGGGACAGATTAGGGGTTAATAAATATAATATAGGTGTCGGCAATGTTAGGGACAGCAGATTAGGGGCTCATAGCTATAATGAAGGGTGCCGGTGTTGTCGGGTCAGGAGATTAGTGGTTAAATAATTTTGTTATAGTGTGTGCTATGTGGACGGGCATCGGTTTAGGGGTTCATAGTTAGTTTATGGGTGTTAGTGTACTTTGTAGCACTGTAGTTAAGAGCTTTATGTTCCGGTGTTAGCCCATAAAACTCTTAACTACTGACTTTTTTATGTGGTAGGAGTCTTGGAGGTTGAGGCTGTACCGCTCACTTCTTCCAAGACTCGTAATACCAGCGTTAGTCAAATCCCATTAAAAAGATAGGATACGCAATTGACATAAGGGGATTTGCGGTAGCCTCGAGTCGCGGAAAAAAGTGAGCAATACACCTGTACCTGTCAGACTCGTAATACCAGCGGGCGTTAAAAAGCAGCGTTAGGACCCCTTAACGCTGCTTTTTAAGGCTAACGCAGAACTCTAAATCTAGGTGTATGAAAATGGTTTAGTATGATGACTTTAAAGCTAAAGGCTTTCTAGAGGTATCTTATAAAATGGATATAATACAACTGGTATAATCTTACTTAGAATAAGAACATAAAACAAAAACAAAATAAAAACTATAATGAAAATGTATAGAGGAGGGTAGCTTAAGTCCCCTTATTGAGAACTTCAAACTAGAATTTATATGGTGGTTTCTGTTACTTATATTCAAGTATTCATCTCTTATGATTACATAAGATACAGACAGGTGTTAAACTGAATCTAGCGTGTGATTTAATCACAAGGGAGGGGGCGCAATATGGTACACTATTAGATTGTGAACATTAGTGACCAACACGAATAATATACAATTTAAACAAGCTAATGTTGTCTTATTAAACAGAAAATATCAATATATGGTTATCCTTATATAAATCCCTTTTGGAATCGACAATAAAAAGAATGTCTCTTTGGATTAGGCTGATAGCAGATGGTGGCTGCCTCCTCTTCACCGGATGGTCCGAGTAAAAGCTAGGAGAAATAGAAAACAACAGAGGGGCACCTCATGTGTAGTATTGTCTAGATGAAGGCACAAAAAGTGTAACAGTATAGCCAAATGAGTACTCACATACTCCAGGAGCACACTTATGTGCTGGTAGGGGCGGGCTGTAGATTTAGGAGGGTGTAACAGCTCACCCGTTCAGGGATGCTTCCAGTGCTGTAGTGCTGCAACAGGTGTGAGAAAACACAAAAACAAGGAGCACTATATGTGCAGACCATTAAGGATGAAACAAAGGTGTGTACTTGATAGTATAAAGTGGGTACTCACATACTCCAAGAGCACACCAATGTGCTGGTAGGAACAGGCTGCAGATTTAGGCAGGTGTAGCAGATCACCCAAACAAACAATTTTTTTGATGTTAGTACTGCAGGAACAAAAGCAGGCTTGATGCTTCACAGTATCTGTACCCAAAGTACAGAATATCCTTTATTCAGGGATTGCAGTCAGAAGGTAGGAAAAGAGATCCACTCCAAAGGTAAAAGTTGCAAATATTTATTAAAAACAAAGAGTTAAAAGCAACACCAGGGTCGTTATAAAATTATAAAAAGTGGATTAAAGGGTCAACCAGTTGGCCCCAATAATTGCAACGCGTTTCTCGGTTAGCAAACCGTTTCATCAGGCATATCTTATTTATATTCAAGTATTCATCTCTTATGATTAAGCTAAACCAAATCATATGCAGAGGTGAACACAAAGTCCCCCTATGGGAGATACAGACAGGTGTTAAACTGAAAAGTTCCCTCTCTTTAGTGTAGGCTCTTATTCCACCAAATTACATGATACTGCTGCACAAATGTCAACAGTTAGTACATTACTCATATTAATAGAAAACATGTTACATGCATAGGTAAAACCAGATAAATTACCTCTGAAAATTAACTTGGGCATCTGACATAGTGATCAATTATATATGGGTGATAGGCAAAGCTAAGGGCTGTTACATCCGCCATGTTAAGATCATTACTATATCCCTCTGCATACCGGGCTCGTACAAGGGACTTGAGCTGATCAAAATTACTATTCATTTGTTTTTCTAGGTTCGTCATTAGGGCTTGTATGGTTGTATATATTTACTCGTCCATGATCAAATAAGTAAATTACGAGCATCAAAGGTGCACGTGTTACCTGGTTTCCCAGACGGGGTGCTGGGATATAACTCCTATGGAGCCATTTGAACCCACAGCAGTTCAGTCTAGAAGTAGCTATGCTGTGAAACCAAAATATCATCCGATCCAAGAGGTTGTTTACCTATTCATACCATTAAAGTGGGTGCTGGATGGCAATATAAAAGCACAATTATTCAGGATTATGTCTTTTTCCTAGGCAGAGCTTGTAGTTTAGTGGCCATATTTTTATTGTTTAGAAAGTTAGATAATCCCTTGATTACCCATATCCCAGTTTTGCATAAGCAACGTGGTTATATTAATAGACTTTTTACCTCAGTGATTACCTTGTATATAAGTTTGTTCAGACTGTCCCCTTAACTCAATGCTATTTAAAGACTTACATTTTAGCCAACTAATGCTGACTCATGAATAACTATATGAGAGTGAGCACAATGTGTTATATATGGCACACATTAACTAGCAGTGTCTTGCTGTGGAAAGCTCTGAAAGAAATATAAGAGGCAGTCTGTAGTGGCTTAGAGACAGGCAGAAATTTAGGAGGTTTAAAGGTTATAAAGTATAATAATATAACAATTTTGGCTGTGCAGAGCTGGGGAATGGGTAGTAAAGCTGTTATCTTTTAAAAAATTAAAAATTTAGATTTTGGAGTACACTGGCCCTTTAAGAAGTGCCTATAGTGAATCATATACCTCCGTTTTATACCAGATGATACTAAATCTCACATTTATTTAATTGTCCAATGTTAACACTTTCCAATATTCATTTAATATTGCCCTTATATCTTCCAATCTATCATTAAAGGTGGTGTAAAGGTGGTTACAAATCTCCCATTAGACTTCTGCTATACAACGTTTTGATTATTTCATATTTTTTCTCTATGGGTTTCTCTAGCTCTAGTGCAGTTGTACTATGGGGAAGTTGATAGGCTAGTTGGCTTGGTTAGCCATTATCTCCCTCTCTCTCTCTCTCTCTCTATATATATATATATATATATATATATATATATATATATATATATATTTAAAAATACATTAACAAAGGTTTTTAAAGTATTTCTTAAAGCTATTTCATCTTTAATGCAGTTGGCCTTGAGGAAAGGGAGTTAGCGTGACTGCGCTATCTGGCCTCCAGATGTAAGCCTGGCTGAGTCTTTCGCTCAAGCTCAAACTTTTTACTTTCAACTTTGAATAAGTGCGCAAGAATATGAGTTCTATTGATTTAACTTGTGTGATGTTAGCTTTCAATAGAGCTAATATTGTGTGCTCCCTTTGTTATCTAGACATTTTTAAAGAATGAAATGTTGGATTTAATACCCCTTTATAAACCAGCTGAATACAGACTTTTTAGATTAAAAAAAAAAACCAGTGCACTTCTCTATGTATGAACTATTTTTGCTTACTGTCTCTTTTCTTTATTATACCCATGTGAAGTGACACTTCTTTTAAACATCAACTGTAAAGTCTCCCTCTCTCTCTCTCTCTCTCTCTCTCTCTCTCTCTCTCTCTCTCTCTCTCTCTCGCTCGCTCTCTCTCATTTACAAATGGTGGGATTTTATATTTCATTTTCATATTTGATTGTATTTCTCACAATGGCGTGGTTGACACAAACAGTAATGGCGTTACCAATATTGTGGTTTTATAGCAGATTGCTTAATCTCAGTTTTCATAATGAAATATTGCAATCTTTTTCCTTCTGCACCACTGCTAGCCCATCTAAATGCATCTTTTAAGTTATCATGATGGCCATACTGTGCACTGTTTTCCTATAGCTATATGGGTATTTGACAACGTAACAATTATTTTAAGCTACATTTAGTTTTGTTGTTTGTTATAGGCCAAGTTACATTTTGACATGAAATGTAAACAAAATGGCAGATTAGTTTCTATTCAAAAGACTTATAATAACTCTTTTTACAGGATTTTAACTTTTTTAAAACTGTAAATTGTGACCCTACTACCTTGTTGCTTTATATCTTTCTAACAACACATTTTTATAGGAGATGAGCCTCCATGCACACTAATTGTCATGCTGCTCTGTCTCAGTGCTCGCCACTCAGTCTCAGCGGGGGCTCGGCGTTTTCCTCCCATGGCCGTTGCCATGGATGCAGCAGTTGTTGTGAACATGATGTCATTGCCGCACGCCGTCTCCTTCTTCTGATGCCGCTCACCGGTCTGTTTGTGCGAACCTGTGTCTATGTAAGTCTCCCCTCGCTTCCTATACCTTGCCCAAGTTTAGGTTGTACTCTGTATTCCTGGGTGCTCTTTATTATTGCTGTGCTGAATCTTTGGATTGACTTACACTGCTGTGGAACTCTGCTTGCCTCTGACCACTCTCTGTTGTTTAACCCCTAAACTGCCAGATTGCCTTACTGCTGCTGAACTCTGCTTGACTCTGACCTCTCTCTATTGTTTAACCCCTGAACTGCTGGATTGCCTTACTGCTGCTGAACACTGCTTGCCTCTGACAACTCTCTATTTTTTAACCCCTGAACTGCTGGATTGCAATACTGCTGCTGAACTCTGTTGTTTAACCCCTGAACTGCTGTTACTAAGGATTTGCTCATTGTAGCCGAACTCTGCTTGCCTGACTACTCTACAGTTATTCTGTCAGGGTGCCAGGAATCAGACTGAGATGATAAGTGCAAAAATAATCACACTTTTATTAATAGCAAAAAATAATAAAAAGTCCATAAGTCAAATAACAAGCCAGGAATCAAAACCAGAGTTGGTAGTCAGACGAGCCGAGTCAGGAGCCAAAGCAAGTAGTCAGAAGAGCTGAAATCAGGAACAAGGAGAATAGCAGAGTCAGGAACAAGCCAGAGATCAGGAACCAGGAGGGATGTCAGACAGCCAGGTAATACACAGGAGCTCTCACAAACAGGTCTGAGACAACGCAAGGGCAAAGCATACTGAACAGAGGCCCTTTAAATAATAAGTGATGACATTACAATTCTGAGACTGCATCCTGTCTCACATGGATGATGTACACCAGTCTGGCCATAAAATGAAGTGCAGGAAATGAGCAGCATCACACAGTATGCACCAGAGTCAGCAAGAGAGGTGAGTAAAATGGCTGCCAGCAGCACATAGCAAACAAAACAGGGAAAAAACCCTGACAGTACCCTCCCCTGAACGACCCCTCCCCGTGGGAGAACAAAAGGCTTATTGGGGAAACGGGCATGGAAGGCACGGAGGAGGCTGGGAGCATGAACATCAGAGGAGGGAACCCATGAACGCTCCTCCAGTGAAACAAATACTGTATGTGGCCCCTGGACATACGAGAGTCAATAATGCTGCTGACCTCATACTCCTCATGGTTGTCAACAAAGATAGGATGGGAATGAGGCAACACAGTGGGAAACTGATTACAAACCAATGGTTTCAAGAGGTAGACATGAAAAACATTGGAGATGCGCATTGCAGGAGGAAGGTCAAGAGCGTAGGCCACAGGATTGACCCGTCGGAGTATTCGAAAAGGAACAACATAACGGGTAGCCAGTTTATTGGAAAGCACATGAAGATTCAAGTTGTGGGAGGACAGCCAAACTCTCTCACCAACCTGGTAGGAAGGTGCAGGCAGATGCCTATGATCAGCCTGGAACTTTTGGCGCTGCATAGAGTGATGAAGGCAATCCTGAATCTGCACCCACGTGAAACGGAGTTGCCGGAGATGCTCCTCCAAAGCGGGAATACCCTGAGATGAATTAATTGGGCAACACGGATGGTTGAAACCCATAATTCGCCATGAACGGGGATAACTTGGAGGAAGCATTAATAGCCCTATTACGAGTAAACTCTGCCCAAGGAAACAGTTCAGACCAATTATTGTGGTGATCTTAGACATAGTAATGGAGGAACTGTTTCAGAGCTTGATTAGACTGTTCCGCAGCCTAATTGGATTGAGGGTGATATGCTGAGGAGAAGAAAAGCTGGATCCCCATTTGAGCACAAAAGGAACGCCAAAATCTGGAGACAAACTGGCTACCCCAGTCCGACACTTTCTCCTTGGATAACCCATGTAAATGGAAGACCTCCTGGGCAAAAATTGAAGCAAGCTCCTGAGCTGTAGGCAACGTCTTCAATGGAATGCAATTTAACATTTTAGAAAAACGGACAAACGCCATAAGGATAACAGTATTTCCATTGGAAACAGGGAGCTCAGCAATGAAGACCATGGAAAGATGTGTCCAAGGACGCTCACCATTAGCAATAGGTTGAAGAAGATCCACAGGAAGACGTTGAGAAATCTTATTCTGTGCACAAACTGAGCAGGAGGCAACATACGCAGCAATATCAGAACGAAGACCTGGCCACCAGAATTGTCGAGTGACAGACCAATTCATTTGGTTCTTGCCTGTGTGACCTGCAGCTTTAGGATAATGGTAAGTGTGCAAAAGTTTAGTTTGAAGATTCTCAGGAATAAAACACTTACCACTAGGTTTCTCAGGAGGTGCATTGGTTTGTGCAGCCAGGATCTCCTCCCCCAAGGGAGAAGTCAAATTAGTATGTATGGTAGCCAAAATATGGTCAGGAGGTTTAACTAGAGTAGGTACAAACTCCTCCTTGGACAGAGGGGAAAATTGTCGAGAGAGGGCATCAGCCCTAACATTCTTACTACCAGGCAGGTAGAAGACCACATAATTAAACCAAGACAAAAATAGCGCCCATCTAGCCTGTCGGACGACAAACGTTTAGCTTCAGATAGATAAGTTAAATTCTTGTGGTCAGTACCAATGAGCACTGGCATGCTAGTACCCTCAAGAAGATGCCTTCATTCCTTGAGTGCCAAAATTATGGCCAGTAATTCCCTGTCACCAATTTCATAATTGCACTCCGCTGGAGACAATTTCTTAGAGAAGAAACCACATGGATACAAGGAATCGCCAGTCGTAGGACTTTGAGACCTACTCCAGTCTCAGACGCATCGACCTCAAGAACGAAAGGCAGGACAGGGTTAGGATGGGCCAGAACTGGAGCGGCAGCAAAGGCAGTCTTAAGACTAACAAAGGCCTTAATGGCAGTAGGTGACCAATGGAGTGGTGGATCATTCTCTTTATGGGTCATGTCTGTGATAGGTTTGACCAAGGAAGAAAAGTTTTTAATAAACTTCCTATAGTAATTAACAAACCCCAAAAAAAGTTGAATAGACTGAAGATCAACTGGGCGATGCCACTGCAGCACTGCAGCTAATTTGTCAGGATCCATGGAGAACCCTGCAACGGAGATAACATAACCTAGGATGGTTACTTGAGTCTGATGGAACTCGCATTTCTCAAGTTTACAAAACAGGCCATTATCACGTAGTCTCTGAAGAACCCGTGTATCATCAGAACGATGAGCCTCAAGTGTGGGTCAGTGTATGAGGATGTCGTCCAAGTACACCACAACACACTATTGCAACATATCTCATAGGACATCATTAATAAATTCCTGAAAAACAGCAGGAGCATTACATAGGCCAAAGGGCATTACAAGATACTCATAATGCCCGCTCCTGATGTTAAATGCTGCTTTCCATTCGTGGCCCTCCTTGATCCTAAAGAGATTGTATGCTCCTCTCAAATCAAGTTTAGTAAAGACCGTAGCTCAGTTGAGGTGGTCAAAGAGTTCCGTAATGAGCGGAATAGGGTAAGCATTTTTAATGGTAAGATGATTAAGACCCCTATAATAGATGCATGGTCTTAAATGGTTTAGTATGATGACTTTAAAGCTAAAGGCTTTCTAGAGGTATCTTATAAAATGGATATAATACAACTGGTATAATCTTACTTAGAATAAGAACATAAAACAAAAACAAAATAAAAACTATAATGAAAATGTATAGAGGAGGGTAGCTTAAGTCCCCTTATTGAGAACTTCAAACTAGAATTTATATGGTGGTTTCTGTTACATATATTCAAGTATTCATCTCTTATGATTAAGCAAAACCAAATCATATACAGAGGTGAACACAAAGCCCCCCTATGGGAGATACAGACAGGTGTTAAACTGAATCTAGCGTGTGATTTAATCACAAGGGAGGGGGCGCAATATGGTACACTATTTGATTGTGAACATTAGTGACCAACACGAATAATATACAATTTAAACAAGCTAATGTTGTCTTATTACACAGAAAATATCAATATATGGTTATCCTTATATAAATCCCTTTTGGAATCGACAATAAAAAGAATGTCTCTTTGGATTAGGCTGATAGCAGATGGTGGCTGCCTCCTCTTCACCGGATGGTCCGAGTAAAAGCTAGGAGAAATAGAAAACAACAGAGGGGCGCCTCATGTGTAGTATTGTCTAGATGAAGGCACAAAAAGTGTAACAGTATAGCCAAATGAGTACTCACATACTCCAGGAGCACACTTATGTGCTGGTAGGGGCGGGCTGTAGATTTAGGAGGGTGTAACAGCTCACCCGTTCAGGGATGCTTCCAGTGCTGTAGTGCTGCAACAGGTGTGAGAAAACACAAAAACAAGGAGCACTATATGTGCAGACCATTAAGGATGAAACAAAGGTGTGTACTTGATAGTATAAAGTGGGTACTCACATACTCCAAGAGCACACCAATGTGCTGGTAGGAACAGGCTGCAGATTTAGGCAGGTGTAGCAGATCACCCAAACAAACAATTTTTTTGATGTTAGTACTGCAGGAACAAAAGCAGGCTTGATGCTTCACAAATAGTAATGACCGTAGGTCACCAGTGGGCGCTCGTACTTCGCTATTTGTGAAATGAAGTATACATTTTAACCAAACAACTTATATCGCAACAAATGTTTCTAGTGTATCAATACTAAATCATAAAACAATCTTATAATGATAAAAGAAATGGAAAGGGGAACCTCATTAAATGGTGTTCGATTAAAAGTCCATATTAGAACTGTCCCAGTGTCAAATGTGAATTCCTTAAAGTCCTGAAGATCCAATTCAGTCCCAGGATAGGATCACTTAGGCACTTTTTCACGGCTGCACTCTCCAAACCGATCCCAGATTGGAAAACGTATTTTCTATAAGATGAAGACAAAAAGAGAGGCGCACAAATGTGTGTATCGATAGGGATAAAGTAAGCACACACTTCAGATGATTTGTACACAGGGTACTCACACTTTAGCACAGCACACCAGTGTGCTTGTGGAAGCGGGCTGGCAATCAGAGCTGGCCAGTTGGCTCTCTCCGGCTAATCTTCGGTTGCAACGGCCCTCCGATAAATGGACTGTCTGGTAGTGGTATGCTCACATTCAATCTCCAGGCTCAAGTTAGGTTAAAATAAACTTAAAACTTTTATTGCACAGAGTTGACAGGCACATAATCAAATATAAACAGGTTTAAAATTGCTACGCGTTTCTCGGCCCTCCTGGCCGTTTCATCAGGCATATCTGGAGATTGAATGTGAGCATACCACTACCAGACAGTCCATTTATCGGAGGGCCGTTGCAACCGAAGATTAGCCGGAGAGAGCCAGCTGGCCAGCTCTGATTGCCAGCCCGCTTCAACAAGCACACTGGTGTGCTGTGCTAAAGTGTGAGTACCCTGTGTACAAATCATCTGAAGTGTGTGCTTACTTTATCCCTATCGATACACACATTTGTGCGCCTCTCTTTTTGTCTTCGTCTTATTGATGCTTCACAGTAGCTGTACCCAAAGTACAGAATATCCTTTATTCAGGGATTGCAGTCAGAAGGTAGGAAAATAGATCCACTCCAAAGGTAAAAGTTGCAAATATTTATTAAAAACAAAGAGTTAAAAGCAACACCAGGGTCATTATAAAATTATAAAAAGTGGATTAAAGGGTCACCCAGTTTGCCCCAATAATTGCAACGCGTTTCTCGGTTAGCAAACCGTTTCATCAGGCATATCTTATTTATATTCAAGTATTCATCTCTTATGATTAAGCTAAACCAAATCATATGCAGAGGTGAACACAAAGTCCCCCTATGGGAGATACAGACAGGTGTTAAACTGAAAAGTTCCCTCTCTTTAGTGTAGGCTCTTATTCCACCAAATTACATGATACTGCTGCACAAATGTCAACAGTTAGTACATTACTCATATTAATAGAAAACATGTTACATGCATAGGTAAAACCAGATAAATTACCTCTGAAAATTAACTTGGGCATCTGACATAGTGATCAATTATATATGGGGGACAGGCAAAGCTAAGGGCTGTTACATCCGCCATGTTAAGATCATTACTATATCCCTCTGCATACCGGGCTCGTACAAGGGACTTGAGCTGATCAAAATTACTATTCATTTGTTTTTCTAGGTTCGTCATTAGGGCTTGTATGGTTGTATATATTTACTCGTCCATGATCAAATAAGTAAATTACGAGCATCAAAGGTGCACGTGTTACCTGGTTTCCCAGACGGGGTGCTGGGATATAACTCCTATGGAGCCATTTGAACCCACAGCAGTTCAGTCTAGAAGTAGCTATTCTGTGAAACCAAAATATCATCCGATCCAAGAGGTTGTTTACCTATTCATACCATTAAAGAGGGTGCTGGATGGCAATATAAAAGCACAATTATTCAGGATTATGTCTTTTTCCTAGGCAGAGCTTGTAGTTTAGTGGCCATATTTTTATTGTTTAGAAAGTTAGATAATCCCTTGATTACCCATATCCCAGTTTTGCATAAGAAACATGGTTATATTAATAGACTTTTTACCTCAGTGATTACCTTGTATATAAGCTTGTTCAGACTGTCCCCTTATCTCAATGCTATTTAAAGACTTACATTTTAGCCAACTAATGCTGACTCATGAATAACTCCATGAGAGTTAGCACAATGTGTTATATATGGCACACATTAACTAGCAGTGTCTTGCTGTGGAAAGCTCTGAAAGAAATATGAGGCAGTCTGTAGTGGCTTAGAGACAGGCAGAAATTTAGGAGGTTTAAAGGTTATAAAGTATAATAATATAACAATTTTGGCTGTGCAGAGCTGGGGAATGGGTAGCAAAGCTGTTATCTTTTAAAAAATTAAAAATTTAGATTTTGGAGTACACTGGCCCTTTAAGAAGTGCCTATAGTGAATCATATACCTCCGTTTTATACCAGATGATACTAAATCTCACATTTATTTAATTGTCCAATGTTAACACTTTCCAATATTCATTTAATATTGCCCTTATATCTTCCAATCTATCATTAAAGGTGGTGTAAAGGTGGTTACAAATCTCCCATTAGACTTCGGCTATACAACTTTTTGATTATTTCATATTTTTTCTCTATGGGTTTCTCTAGCTCTAGTGCAGTTGTACTATGGGGAAGTTGATAGGCTAGTTGGCTTGGTTAGCCATTATCTCCCTCTCTCTCTCTCTCTCTCTCTCTCTCTCTCTATTTATATATTTAAAAATACATTAACAAAGGTTTTTAAAGTATTTCTTAAAGCTATTTCATCTTTAATGCAGTTGGCCTTGAGGAAAGGGAGTTAGCGTGACTGCGCTATCTGGCCTCCAGATGTAAGCCTGGCTGAGTCTTTCGCTCAAGCTCAAACTTTTTACTTTCAACTTTGAATAAGTGCGCAAGAATATGAGTTCTATTGATTTAACTTGTGTGATGTTAGCTTTCAATAGAGCTAATATTGTGTGCTCCCTTTGTTATCTAGACATTTTTAAAGAATGAAATGTTGGATTTAATACCCCTTTATAAACCAGCTGAATACAGACTTTTTCGATTAAAAAAAAAAACCAGTGCACTTCTCTATGTATGAACTATTTTTGTTTACTGTCCCTTTTCTTTATTATACCCATGTGAAGTGACACTTCTTTTAAACATCAACTGTAAAGTCTCCCTCTCTCTCTCTCTCTCTCTCTCTCTCTCTCTCTCTCTCTCTCGCTCGCTCTCTCTCATTTACAAATGGTGGGATTTTATATTTCATTTTCATATTTGATTGTATTTCTCACAATGGCGTGGTTGACACAAACAGTAATGGCGTTACCAATATTGTGGTTTTATAGCAGATTGCTTAATCTCAGTTTTCATAATGAAATATTGCAATCTTTTTCCTTCTGCACCACTGCTAGCCCATCTAAATGCATCTTTTAAGTTATCATGATGGCCATACTGTACACTGTTTTCCTATAGCTATATGGGTATTTGACAACGTAACAATTATTTTAAGCTACATTTAGTTTTGTTGTTTGTTATAGGCCAAGTTACATTTTGACATGAAATGTAAACAAAATGGCAGATTAGTTTCTATTCAAAAGACTTATAATAACTCTTTTTACAGGATTTTAACTTTTTTAAAACTGTAAATTGTGACCCTACTGCCTTGTTGCTTTATATCTTTCTAACAACACATTTTTATAGGAGATGAGCCTCCATGCACACTAATTGTCATGCTGCTCTGTCTCAGTGCTCGCCACTCAGTCTCAGCGGGGGCTCGGCGTTCTCCTCCCATGGCCGTTGCCATGGATGCAGCAGTTGTTGTGAACATGATGTCATTGCCGCACGCCGTCTCCTTCTTCTGATGCCGCTCACCGGTCTGTTTGTGCGAACCTGTGTCTATGTAAGTCTCACCTCGCTTCCTATACCTTGCCCAAGTTTAGGTTGTACTCTGTATTCCTGGGTGCTCTTTATTATTGCTGTGCTGAATCTTTGGATTGACTTACACTGCTGTGGAACTCTGCTTGCCTCTGACCACTCTCTGTTGTTTAACCCCTAAACTGCCAGATTGCCTTACTGCTGCTGAACTCTGCTTGCCTCTGACCTCTCTCTGTTGTTTAACCCCTGAACTGCTGGATTGCCTTACTGCTGCTGAACACTGCTTGCCTCTGACAACTCTCTGTTGTTTAACCCCTGAACTGCTGGATTGCATTACTGCTGCTGAACTCTGCCTGCCTCTGACCACTCTCTGTTGTTTTTCCCCTTAACTGCTGGATTACCTTATTGTTGCCGGACTCTGCCTGTCTCTGACCACCCTTCTGATTAACCCTTGAACTGCTGTCACTGTGGATTGGCTCATTGTTGCCGAACTCTGCTTGCCTGACTACTCTCCATTTATTCTGTCAGGGTGCCAGGAATCAGACTGAGACGAGAAGTGCAAAAATAATCACACATTTATTAATAGCAAAAAATAATAAAAAGTCCATAAGTCAAATAACAAGCCAGGAATAAAAACCAGAGTTGGTAGTCAGACGAGCCGAGTCAGGAGCCAAAGCAAGTAGTCAGACGAGCTGAAATCAGGAACAAGGAGAATAGCAGAGTCAGGAACAAGCCAGAGATCAGGAACCAGGAGGGACGTCAGACAGCCAGGTAATACACAGGAGCTCTCACAAACAGGTCTGAGACAACGCAAGGGCAAAGCATACTAAACAGAGGCCCTTTAAATAATAAGTGATGACATTACAATTCTGAGACTGCATCCTGTCTCACATGGATGATGTACACCAGTCTGGCCATAAGATGAAGTGCAGGAAATGAGCAGCATCACACAGTATGCACCAGAGTCAGCAAGAGAGGTGAGTAAAATGGCTGCCAGCAGCACATAGCAAACAAAACAGGGAAAAAACCCTGACAGTACCCTCCCCTCAATGACCCCTCCCCTGTGGGAGAACAAAAGGCTTATTGGGAAACGGGCATGGAAGGCACGGAGGAGGGTGAGAGCATGAACATCAGAGGAAGGAACCCATGAATGCTCCTCCAGACCGTAGCCCCTCCAGTGAAACAAATACTGTACGTGGCCCCTGGACATACGAGAGTCAATAATGCTGCTGACCTCATACTCCTCATGGTTGTTAACAAAGATAGGACGGGAACGAGGCAACACAGTGGGAAACCGATTACAAACCAATGGTTTCAAGAGGTAGACATGAAAAACATTGGAGAGGCGCATTGCAGGAGGAAAGTCAAGAGCGTAGGCCACAGGATTGACCCGTCGGAGTATTCGAAAAGGAACAACATAACGGGAGCCAGTTTATTGGAAGGCACATGAAGATTCAAGTTGTGGGAGGACAGCCAAACTCTCTCACCAACCTGGTAGGAAGGCGCAGGCAGACGCCTACGATCAGCCTGGAACTTTTGGCGCTGCATAGAACGATGAAGGCAATCCTGAATCTGCACCCACATGGAACGGAGTTGCCGGAGATGCTCCTCCAAAGCCGGAATACCCTGAGATTAATGAATCGGGCAACACGGATGGTTGAAACCCATAATTCGCCATGAACGGGGATAACTTGGAGGAAGCATTAATAGCACTATTATGAGTAAACTCTGCCCAAGGTAACTGTTCAGACCAATTATTGTGGTGATCTTAGACATAGCAATGGAGGAACTGTTCCAGAGCTTGATTAGACTGTTCCGCAGCCTATTTGGATTGAGGGTGATATGCTGAGGAGAAGGAAAGCAGGATCCCCATTTGAGCACAAAAGGAACGCCAAAATCTGGAGACAAACTGGCTACCCCGGTCCGACACTATCTCCTTGGGTAACCCATGTAAATAGAAGACCTCCTGGGCAAAAATTGAAGCAAGCTCCTGAGCAGTAGGCAACTTCTTCAATGGAATGCAATTTGACATTTTAGAAAAACGGACAAACACCATAAGGATAACAGTATTGCCATTGGAAACAGGGAGCTCGGCAATGAAGTCCATGGAAAGATGTGTCCAAGGACGCTCACTATTAGCAATAGGTTGAAGAAGACCCACAGGAAGACGTCGAGAAATCTTATTCTGTGCACAAACTGAGCAGGAGGCAACATACGCAGCAACATCAGAGCGAAGACCTGGCCACCAGAATTTTCGAGTGACAGACCAAATCATTTGGTTCTTGCCTGTGTGATCTGCAGCTTTAGGATAGTGGTAAGTGTGCCACAGTTTAGTTCGAAGATTCTCAGGAACAAAACACTTACACTAGGTTTCTCAGGAGGTGCATTGGTTTGTGCAGCCAGGATCTCCCCCCCCCAAGGGAGAAGTCAAATTAGTACGTATGGTAGCCAAAATATGGTCGGGAGGTTTAACTAGAGTAGGTACAGACTCCTCCTTGGACAGAGGGGAAAATTGTTGAGAGAGGGCATCAGCCCTAACATTCTTACTACCAGGCAGGTAGGAGACCACATAATTAAACCGAGACAAAAATAGCGCCCATCTAGCCTGTCGGGCGACAAACGTTTAGCTTCAGATAGATAAGTTAAATTCTTGTGGTCAGTACGAATGAGCACTGGCACGTTAGTACCCTCGAGAAGATGCCTCCATTCCTTGAGTGTCAAAATTATGGCCAGTAATTCCCTGTCACCAATTTCATAATTGCACTCCGCTGGAGACAATTTCTTAGAGAAGAAACCACATGGATGCAAGGAACCATCAGTCATAGGATGTTGAGACCTACTCTAGTCTCAGACGCATCGACCTCAAGAATGAAAGGCAGGACAGGGTTAGGATGACCCAGCAAAGGCAGTCTTAAGACTAACAAAGGCCTTAATGGCAGTAGGTGACCAATGGAGTTGTGGATCATTCTCTTTATGGGTCATGTCTGTGATAGGTTTGACCAAGGAAGAAGTTTTTAATAAATTTCCTATAGTAATTGGCGAACCCCAAAAAATGTTGAATAGACCAAAGACCAACTTGGCGAGGCCAATGCAGAACTGCAGCTAACTTGTCAGGATCCATGGAGAACCCTGCAACGGAGATAACATAACCTAGGATGGTTACTTGAGTCTGATGGAATTTGCATTTCTCAAATTTACAAAACAGGCCATTATCACGTAGTCTCTGAAGAACCCGTGTATCATCAGAACGATGAGCCTCAAGTGTGGGTCAGTGTATGAGGATGTCGTCCAAGTACACCACAACACACTGTTGCAACATATCTCGTAGGACATCATTAATAAATTCCTGAAAAACAGCAGGAGCATTACATAGGCCAAAGATACTCATAATGCCCGCTCCTGGTGTTAAATGCTGTTTTCCATTCGTGGCCCTCCTTGATCCTAACGAGATTGTACGCTCCTCTCAAATCAAGTTTAGTAAAGACCGTAGCTCAGTTAAGGTGGTCAAAGAGTTCCGTAATGAGCGGAATAGGGTAAGCATTTTTAATAGTAAGATGATTAAGACCCCTATAATAGATGCATGGTCTTAACTCGCCACCCTTTTACTTCACAAAGAAGAAGCCAGCCCCTGCAGGAGAGCAGGATTTGCGGATTATCCCCCATGACAGAGCATTGGCAACATACACCTCCATAGAACAATTCTCTGTAACAGACAGAGGGTAAACCAAGCCCTGAGGAGGAATGGCTCCGGGTTGCAGGTCTATGGCACAATCATAAGACCGGTGAGGAAGCAACGTACTGGCACGCACCTTGTCAAAAATGTCTACGAACTCTCGGTACTCCTCTGGCAATTGAGATACTGAAGAAGTGCACAAGACTTTAACTGGTTTCCGAAGATGAGTGGAAATACATTACAGAGACCACGACAAAATTTCGGACCTGCGTCAGTCGAGTCTGGGATTGTGCTTTTGGAGCCAAGGATAACCCAGAACAACCGGAAAATGCAGAGAGTTTATCACCTGGAACTGGAGGGTTTCAAATGGAGAACCCCAACAGCCATGGATAACAGGAATGGAGTGCTTTGATACAAAAGCACTGTCAATGAAATAGCCCGCAACACTGGAGTCAACAAGAGCCTGGGTGACTATGGAGGAGTCCACCCAGGAAAGGATAAGTGTGACCAAAGGTTTCTCCTTTAGCGGTTCCGGGGACGAGGATAAACCACCCAAGGTCTGCCCCTGACAGGACCGTAGGTGTGAGCGTTTCCCGGCTGTGTAGGACAAGACTTCAAAAGGTGGGCCTGTAACCCACAATAGAAAAAACAATAAAGGCCCTCTCCGCTGCGGAAAGATATGTGAATCCCAACTGCATCAGCTCAGCAGTACCTGGTGACTCGGGACCAGGAGGCATGGAAGGAGAGGGAGGCATGGGTGGGAATGAACATGTAGGAGACAACGGAACAGGAGGCTTCCGCAAGCGTTCTTGAAAAAGGTCCTCTCACTTAGTCTGATGTCAATTAGGATCAAAAAAGACACCAATGCCTTGAGATCTTCAGGTAAATCTCTGGCAGCAACTTCATCTTTAATTGCATCAGAGAGCCCATGAAAGAAAGCGGCAACAAGGGCTTCATTGTTCCAACCTACATCTGCGGCAAGCGTACGGAACTCAATGGCATACTGAGCAACAGATCTTGTACCTTGCTGAATGGACATGAGTCGTTTAGCAGCAGAGGAGGAGCAAGCCGAATCATCAAATACCCTTCGTAAGGAGGCCACCAATTCAGGGTAATTTGAAATCACAGGTTTATTAGTCTCCCACAAGGGATTAGCCCAGGCAAGGGCTGTGTCAGAGTAACGAGATGTGAAATC
Organism: Bombina bombina; assembly: GCF_027579735.1. Classification (NCBI taxonomy): domain Eukaryota; kingdom Metazoa; phylum Chordata; class Amphibia; order Anura; family Bombinatoridae; genus Bombina; species Bombina bombina. The sequence goes on from NC_069499.1 coordinate 207,183,842, forward strand.
CCACCTTAGCTCTGTCAGAGGGAAAATCCTGAGGTAACATCTCAAAGTAAATGCCCACCTGGTTTAAAAACCCTCTGCAATGATTAGGATCAGCTCCATAAAGCTGAGGTAGAGGTGCAGAACTGAACATGCTCCTGGTAGGACTAGGTGCAGCAGGGGAAACAGGAGCAGCCATAACTTGCAGGACACTTTGGTCCAAATGTGCAATGAGAGTCAGGTGGATTATTAGCACTATCAGGATTCATGGCCCTTGCGTAATGTCAGGGTGCCAGGAATCAGACTGAGACGAGAAGTGCAAAAATCATCACACCTTTATTAATAGCAAAAAATAAGAAAAAGTCCATAAGTCAAATAACCAAGCCAGGAATCAAAACCAGAGCTGGTAGTCAGACAAGCTGAGTCAGGAGCCAAAGTGAGTAGTCAGACGAGCCAAAATCAGGAACAAGGAGAACAGCAGAGTCAGGAACATGCCAGAGTTCAGGAACCAGGAGGGACGTCAGACAGCCAGGTAATACACAGAAGCTCTCAAAAACAGGTCTGAGACAAAGCAAGGGCAAAGCATACTGAACAGGGGCCCTTTAAATAATAAGTAATGACATCACAATTCTGAGACTGCATCCTGTCTCACACGGATGATGTACACCCATCTGGCCATAAAAGGAAGTGCAGGAAATGAGCAGCATCATACAGTATGCACCAGAGTCAGCAAGAGAGTTGAGTAAAATGACTGCCAGCAGCACATAGCAAACAAAAGAGGGAATAAACCCTGACATATTCCCTGTAGTGTTGAGAAGGATTGCCCCTCTACTGTGAGTACTGTTACATCATTTACTTATCTATACTTGTTCTGGGATATTTCCTTATCCTTCCACTTGATGCTGGGATAAGAAGACTACTGGCCAAGTTTGGTCTGATAGGGAAATATCCCACGAGCATTATACTAATTCCAAACTCGTTCATGACAATGTATGAGCATTCATGACTGCAAGTTCAAAAATATAGTCACTCTTAACAGAATAAAGCAGTGTGTAGGATAGGAATGGTAGAGTTTATATGTATTAAGGTCTTAATAAGTGTAAAAGATCAAATAACAGAAATGGATCCAATTAAGTTATACCACAGTAAGCAAAAAACGTAATCCTAGCCATAGAGGATGAGTGATTCTGTTTGAGTATCTTTGAGAAAAAATCAATGTCGGCATTAAATGCATCAGACATACTTCTCTATGAGCAGCTAGTGTTTGGATTCCTATTTTGCAAGTTTTTATGAATCTTAATAAAGGTAAATTTAACAAGTGGCCGTGAAGCCTGTTTTTCTATGGTGCTTGGAATAAGTTCTCTTCTCAGAGAAGCTGGAATCAAGGTTTCTTTTTTATTTTGGTATACACCTTTGAGCCCTTCCCAATCAAAGCCTTGTCATGTACAATATTATCTCTTTAAAACATTGTTAACACACACACAGATATTTAGAATGCTAGATAGCTAGATAGATACATAGATATTAGAGGAGAATTGCCTTTTAATTCAGTTCTGGGCTATCCTTTTGGATTGGGTCAGACTGATGTACTGCAGGAAAGTTGTCTTCTGTGAAAGACACAGATTGGGCAAAAAGAGTAAAAGAGACTGCACCCTAGGTAGGGACCATGCCATAGGGCAAGCTATTAAGCACAATCTGTCCCCAGCTGAGCACTTTTCTTCTGTATTTAAATAGATATAAAAAAAATATTTATTGAGTGAAGAACAAAACTATTTCTAATATTTCTTAAAACACCTTCAGCTTAGCTTTCCCTCACTTCAGCACTAGAGGAAAAGCTAGGACCCTAAGGGACACTGAACCCAATTTTTTTTTTCTTTAGTGATTCAGATAGAGCATGCAATTTTAAGCAACTTTCTAATTTACTCCTATTATACATTTTTCTTTGATCTCTTGCTATCTTTACTTTAAAAAGAAGGCATCTAAACTTTTTTGGTTTAGAACTCTGGGCAGCACTTTTTTATTGATGGATGAATTGGCCGATATCTAAACTTACATTCTTGCATTTCAAATAAAGGTACCAAGAGAATGAAGAAAATTTGATAATAGGACTAAATTAGAAAGTTGCTTAAAATTTCATGCTCTATCTGAATCACGAAAGAAAAAATTTGTGTTCAGTATCCATTTAGTTTTGTAGCATGTCCCATAGTAGTCTATTAGGTGAGGGATTTAGCATGGCAACGCTATCTGACCTCTAGATGTTTGGTTGCTTGTGGTTTTCACTTGAGTGCTATCTTTTTACTTTCAACTTGTAATATAAATGCAAGAATAAGAACGCTGGTGATTAAACTTGAGCTGTGATAGCGCTCAATAGCACTAATATTTCTTGGTATCATTTGTTGAAGGAGCACATGGGTGCACTGCTGCTCCTGAGCTTTTATAAATAATCTTTTTAGCAAAGAATAACAAGAGAAGGAAGCAAATTAAAAAATATAAGAAAATTGGAAAGTTGTTTAAAATTGTATTCTCAATTAAAGTTGTATTTCATGATTCTCAGAATCATGAAATAAAATTTTTGGGTTTCATGTCCCTTTAAGGGTGGGGCCTAAGGTAGAGCTTTGAAGATGGGTAATTGTGTGACCCATGCCTACATGCCCAGTATGCCCAGTATGTCCAGTCACCTACATTTCAGCCAGTATTTTTATGAATAGCTAGAAACGCTATTCATGATACAGGAGCTCACTGGCTGATAATGAAGCCTCATACAGTTTTCTTGGTGGACAGTGGTATATCCCACAATCACAAAAAAAACTAAAATTATAATTCATTTTAAAATATTCTTTTTGATCCATCAAAGATAAGAAATAGGGGCCGATTTATCAAGCTCCGTTTTGAGCTTGATGCCCCTGTTTCTGCAAAACAGAAGTTTCGCAGAAACAGAAGTTATGATGCAGCAGTCTAAAGACCACTGCTCCATAACTTGTCTGCCTGCTCTGAGGCTGCGGACAGAAATCAACCCAATTGAATATGATCGGGTTGATTGACACCCCCTGCTAGCAGCTGATTGTCTGCAAATCTGCAGGGGGCGGCATTGAACCAGGAGTTCACAAGAACTGCTAATGCAATGATAAATGCCGACAGCGTATGCTGTCAGCATTTATCGATGTGCAGCGGACATGATACACCACATCGTATCATGTCCGCTAGCACTCTGATAAATATACCCCATAGTGTCCTTCTAATGTTAATTATAAATAAACACCATGGTTTAAAGTAGAAAAATACATAAAGTCTTATATTATAGCTGCATGGTAAGAATCCCATGTAAAATACTTGTTTTAAAATGCTTATAAACTTTGAATAGATGAATGAATGTGGCTAACATTGGCAGTTTTGTATGTCATCCAAATCTCTACAAACCCTGGAAATTTGAAATTTTAGACATGGCTACAGCCTAGTTCTTTGCGCCAGTCTTCATTCATTTTTATAACAGGGTTTGTGTGACTTGTTGGGTGTTTTTCCTCCCCTTTTTGTGCTCCATTGAAGACTATGCAGGAATGTTAATGCAGTCATAATATTTGGACTTGGGCTTTATATGCGTGATGGATTTGCGTGCAAGCAAAACTTTTTACTTTCAACTTGTAAAACACTCACTACCCAGTGCGCGTGCAAAAAGCTGAAATCTAGCCGAGTTATTGCTAGAGCGGGAAAGCAAAGTTTTAATTTTGTCATAGGTGTCTGGATAAAGAAAATAATTTTATTACACCAAAAAAAAATAAAAAATTATAATACAATTGGGCACTAAAATTTAGTGTAGAGCGAGGGGGTGTGGCCAAGAGGCAATCATGGCGGACGGAAAATCCTACAGCTCTGCAGCTTGGCAATCTAAACTAAGGATTTTATGCTGAGAAATCTACAGTCTGACCAGATTAATCATATATGTGGCTTTCTGACGATGCCCACATTCGAAATACACGCTCATTTTGCCACCTTGCAAGTAGAGATTGCTGGTGTAAGCAGACTGATATGAGACGGAGGCCTACCACACAGATCTTTATACTACTTCCACGCAGATCTGATCATAGAAGCTAAAGTGAGAGAGGCGCTTGGTTATACTATTGGAGCTCTTATAAGAGATTACACTTGACACCTCTACATTACTAACAGCCCACAGTGCACTATGGTGAGAGAGATGGATGCAGTAGTTGCCCTCCTCGAAGACCTAGGAAAACGGATGGACATGCATTATAACCAACTTGCTTCTGACATCCGCTCACTGGGTTCCAGGGAGGACCGCCTTAGTACTCACGCCATATTAGAAGAGACATCAGGGGAGCAGTGCCGTGAGGAACAACACTTCGATCCTCAAACATATACGAAGAAATATGCTGTCACATTGTTACACGTACCTCCGCACACTTCCAGACCTCCGCCTCATCTGTTATCCACTGCTAAGGTCAGTCTGATTGACATGAGGGAGGGCTCCTCTTTTGAACAGCCCGTACGTGAAATGGACATTTCTCCCTTGTGCTCTCCTCCCGGAGTGGTTATACTGCCATTTCAGCCTAGATCCACACTAGGCACTTTGATCTGCCAGCTCACTCAGCTAAGTAGTGGCCGCAGTTACAACTTAACCCACCTGCCCGGTTACGACTAAGAGGTCTCCCAAACACAATACTGAGATCTGATGGACAGCACACTCTCTCACCTACCCAAGCTTCATCATTCAGTCATACTTCCACAGTAACCCACAGCAACTTCGGTATTCAATGGGTCACTGGCGCAGACAAAGCAGGAGTCGGCTAAATCTGCCAGGAACTTGCTATGAGAGATGGCTTTTACAAACGCTTGATACTCTGCAATACTGATCTATCACTAGAGCCATGTTACGACCATGATAATGCCCTCCATATTTGATCTATTATACCTTAATGACGGCCCATAAGCTTGAAAATTTGGGACTGAGGGCTTAATTTGTGATAAGGCTCTGCATTACAGTTGACTTTTCTTTTCTCGTTAGTTCAGCAAGCAGCCTGGTTCAATATTAACTCCCCTTGTTATTAGTCTTTTTTATGATGCCTGTTGTATCACACCTCTTTATAGAAAACATATGATTAAGTTGCTTGCTACCTTAGCTGTCTCTTATCTAAGTATTTGTGTATATTTAGACTTTACGGCTAGTACAGATATAAATTTTACCTACCAAGATATACATTTATAATGGATCCTACCATAGGTCTAAATAACGTGGCCTTTTTTTTTTTTTTTAACAGATGAGCCAGACGGCTTGGTTATTATACAATACCTCAAAGTTTATTAAGCAGAGATCCAAAGCCTAACTACACAGAGTTCATATTTACACCCCCTTCTTGGCTTGCAGAAACTTAAAATTTAGGGTTTAGACGTTATTCTTTAGGTCACATATAGTGCACCACTCTGTGTAGTGGTGCCCTCTGGGCCATCTTTTGGTTAAGGCTGGTTTTCTTCCGTAGGGGATAGCTTGACTTGGTGCTTGTACTTTATCTGATAAAGTTCACTAGCCTACCTATGTACCTTGTTTCTTACAGAGGATTTGCCTACCCAGATTATATGCTGAGCTTCAGAAGATATATCAATTTACAACGTTACATTAAGATCCCTTGGCTCATATCATAGCAGCCATGTTGCTCCCAAGATATCCTATAGGTCCCTATACTCTGCACCATAGTACAAAGTCTATACATGGAGAACCGTAAAAACATGTCACACCTAAACTATACACTAAAGTTTATTTACAAGTAATCAAACATTATAGCATACTCAGGTCTGCTAGCTGCAGAGGTCAGATACTGACCTTAATCACCTATACACGCATCATCTACTAAGCGTATTGTGGATGCTTTCCTTCCTAGTTTAAACGTTTCTCATAGTTTAAATATCCTATTAGTATTATACTATGTTTGTTTCCCTTGTGCTATTACCTAATTTTCCTATACATTCTGGTGCCATATGTTTGGTAATGTTGTTTGTATGTTTCTATGTAGCTACCTCACTCTAACTAGTAAAGCGCACAGCTTATAACATACTCATATCCATATTGTTAAACAATGTATACTGCTGAAGATATTAAGGTATATTTAGCCCTATTTGCTCTACTTATTTAATAATTTGACAAGACCTGAGGGTCCTTTTAAGACTTCATAAATGTGAATGAAACTTTCAAAGTTTGTATTAGAGGTCACTGTGGATAGTTTTACATTATCTGTCATATTACATCCCATTATATCCTGCATCCTTACTTCCACCAGTCAGAACTTAAGGGTCTAAACTTATGCCTTTCACACGCTTAGCGTAAATAAATCACCACTTTCTTGCCTACTTCAAGCGGACAATACTAGTATTGTATTTGACACACGCTCCTCCAGTTAAATCAACACTATCCCCCACCAATATACAGCCACTCATATTTAGGTATACTTGGACTGCGACTGGTTCTTTTCCTAATATTTAAATTATATTATTTTGTGCAGATATCACCTATCTCTGTAATGCGTATATATTACAGTAATTTCTACTCCATAAGGAAACACCTTGGCAGAAAAGAACTCTCCCTCACCCCAAATAGTGTATATCCACATTGTATATGCAGTAAAATAACCACTCATTCCTTGCCTCTATTTGTCTATATTAATATATACTGTGCACTCTAGCCATGTTGCGGGATTCTAGGTTACATACTTAGTAATCCCTCTCTTATTTATCAATACACCAAGATTATATGAGATCAGCCTAGTAGCCTTAGCGAGGAATTGCCATTACCCTATCTCTAATTCTTTAATCCTATACATTACATTTGACCTCTCAGGCTTATAACTGTCCAATGGAGCCTGATGCCCTCCAAATTGTCCCATTGATTGTTCTTCAATTATATTTCTCATTCACTCACCAGCATGCTCTTACAGAAATCTCTTATTATCTTTACCACCCTTACTATTATTATATCAGAAGTGTGACTCTAGACTAGCTAAAGGTTGAGGCTTTATTTATAAGAACCTGTGGGATCCCTATGTATGACACTCAATTAAACTAGTTATGACATATTCCTAGTATGTGCAGGTTCCAGGACTCACTATTATTGGACGAGTACCTTTCTCTCTGGATACCTTACATACTGAACCTTATAGCTGATAGCTCTTTATCTCAAGTCATTTGCCACTATACTAGCCTGCCCCCCCCCACTCTCCCCATATCAAGAGTGGCTCTGGCCCACTTATTCCGGTATCCTCCTTTAATCCGCACAGTTACCCATTCTGACATTTGGTGTTATAATAGTTTGTGCCTGGATTACAAAATAAAAAAAGAGGTCCTTTATACCTCTGCACAGATTGTATTTCAATAACATCACTAGTAACCGTTTGTTTCTGAATAGGTTAATTTATGTCTATTCATACATGTATCTCTACATATTTAATGTTGTTGACTTCTGTAATGGCATTGTATTGTGTACCTAACCTGTGCAGATGGATTCCTGTATGTTAAATTTTTCCTTTTACCTCAATAAAAAACTATTTAAAAAATAAATAAAATAATTAGTGTAGAGCAACTCCAAAATGTATAAAGTGCTAGTAAACTAGAAAGCTTTTTGATGGGATTAGTAGCATATTTATTTATTATCTGGTCAAATTTCCATTTGTTTTGCTATTCCCTCCTCCACAGAAATGTTTCTGTGAACACTCTTGTTCCTATTCAAGGTAATTAGGCAAATTGATTCCTGGTTCATTACCTGGGAAATAAAATACAAGCTTTTCCATAGTAGACCAAAAAAATTGTACGTTTTAATGGGAAAGGAAAGTATTGTATTTATATTATTACTTCAGACTTTAAAGTAATTTAAAGAGACATACAAGAACACAAAGAAAATAATCTGATGTTAGATCATTTGATTATTTCACTTATGCTTGCATATAACTATCTGCTTAACAGCTGCAAAGGGGTTAAGCACATAGTTTAAACACATATGTGAGCCAATGACAAGAGTAACATATGTACAGCCACCAAACACAGCAAACTCCCAGTAGTGCATTACTGCTCCTGCTCCGACCTAGATATGCTTTTTAAACAAAGGATACAATAATAACAGAAGTAAATTGAAAAGTTAAAATTAAAATTGCGTGCTCTATCTTAACCAGAAAAGTTACATTTTTTACTTTTCTATCCCTTTAATTTAAGATACTTACCTATCTAAAAGTTCATCTTTGCTTTGTTAAAGGGACACTCAGGTCAAAATTAAACTTTCATGATTCAGATAGAGAGTGCAATTTTAAGCAACATTCTCATTTACTTCCATTGACAAAATTTGTCTTTTTATATTTATAATTTTAGAGTTACCAGCTACTACTGAGCATGTGCAGGAATTCACTGAATATACATATATGCATTTGTGATTGGCTGATGGCTGTCACATGATACAGGAGTGGAAATAGCATAACTGATATTTGTCAGAAAAAAAAAATCTCCAAGTCATTTGAAGTTCAGACTAGGGGGGTGATTTATCAATGTCTGTCCGACATGATACGCAGGTGCTAATGCATTGTCTTGTTATCATGCATTTGTTCATTTTGCAATTCTACTGTATTGACTGGTCCTTTGAGCAGTTTTGAATGTTCTGCTGCCTCTGCCATTTTCTTTTATACACCATAATTTAATATAACCGACTTGTTTCAAATGTAAAATCACAACAGTATGAGAGAAATATTTAAGATTTTCAAGGTTAAATCTTGTACCTGTTTCATAAAACACAGTAGTGTTCTGCAATTTTGACTAACAGATAATACATTTACTATGATTTACAGCTCTAAACTTATTAAGCAATTTTTCTATAACTGGTAAAGTGTAAAGCACCTTTTGTTTCAAAATTAGAACAATTGTGGGATAGAATGAAATCAGTTAAATGTCACTGAAGAGAACTCTGAGACAAAACAGTTTTTTAAATCAAGTGCACCTCATGGATGATAAACTTTGTTTAATTCTATCAATTAAAATGTTGGTGTTCTGAAACAAAATAAAGCATTCTGTTTGTATAGCGCTGATGCACTCAACAGCTTTATTTTATTATATTTAAATAAATGTAAGCAAAGCAATAAATGCAGCTGCATAAACATCTTTTTTTTTTTAATACTCTTCAATTTATTTATTTTTTTATAAATAGGTTCATTCTGAAGTATGATATGGATATGTTGTAAAATGATGTCCTTCATAGACAACTAACAAATTGCTTTTCATTTAGTGTGGACCAAATTGATCAAACTGATACTATAGCATTTGACTTGTGCTTCACATAAAACGTTGTGCCTAAGTGGCATATTTATCAAGCTTCTATACGATCGGGTTGATTGACACCCCCTGCAGGGGGCAGCATTACACACGCAGTTCACCAGAACTGCTTGTGCATTGCTGAATGCGGAGAGCGTATGCTGTCCTCATTCAGCAATGTCTGGCGGACATGATCGATGCAGCGTATCATGTCTGCCAGGCAATAATAAATCGGCCGCAGAGTTTTCTATTATATATCCCCCTATCATTTGAGAATATTGACCTGGGTAGTGCATACTGAAACAGCCTCTACAATAACTTTATTTGTCATTTGAAAATTGTTGTGTGGGACAGTATCAGAAAAATAATAACCTAATATGAGAAATATTTATAAAAAACAGAGTTTATATAAGATACCTGTTGAAACTAGTCACCCCAAGAAACTTCAAGGTCGTCCAGGATGACTGGGTTTTTCAACTCCTGTATGTGTATGTATGTATATATATATATATATATAGTCAATGGATTATTTAGAACTTTTTACAGTATGGATAATAATTTTTAATACTTATTAATATTTTTTAATATTTTTAATTCAATATTTCAGGAACTCGTTTTGAGATTTGTAATTCTTAGTTCAGCGTTAGACCTAAAGCACAAAACACAAATATTTTACATTCCAAGGTTCTTCACATAGAATTTTTTTTTTTAAATGATTAAATATACATTTCTAAATTTATCTTATAATCTTAATGTAAAATATGTATGTATACCTATATATCTATATGAATAGATATACAGGTAAAGGTATATAAATAAATATATATATATATATATATATATATATATATATATATATATATATATATATATATATATATTCCATGTGTGTCTGCACTCACAATGCAATAGGGACATCAACCAGGGTGCCAAGTCAGGTATATCAATAATCCATTATAGAAGAGGACTGCACTCACTGGATTTGGTATCTAAAATAAAAAAAATTATTAAGGTGATATACATTTCTAAATTTATCTTATAATCTTAATGTAAAATATGTATGTATACCTATATATCTATATGAAGAGATATACAGGTAAAGGTATATAAATAAATATATATATATATATATATATATATATATATATATATATTCCATGTGTGTCTGCACTCACAATGCAATAGGGACATCAACCAGGGTGCCAAGTCAGGTATATCAATAATCCATTATAGAAGAGGACTGCACTCACTGGATTTGGTATCTAAATTAAAAAAAATTATTAAGGTGATGTTTCGGGGTACGCAGACCCCTTCCTCAGACCAGGCAACAGTGCAAATGAACAGTGTGCAATATAAAGCAACATAGCCCCTCCCATCAAACAATTAGTGAAATTGCGCCAAAACCTATGTAACCATGACAACAGGTGAATCACCTAATTAACAATATTCCTACCTTTACTAATGTGATAGTTAAAAACAGTATAATTGTGCAAACCATATAAGTGTATCTTAAAACTATTCTCAAACAATAAATGACATGACATATGAGTAGCACCTAAAACACTCAAGGTGCACCCAAAGAAATAAAATGTCCCCCTACAATGTGATGTGTGACATACTGATGTTTTACTTTTACTTCCAAAATTTGCCCACTGACTATGCATATGCTTTATTGATTTATCTGGATACCATGGCTCGCTGTTAAAATAACCCTGATTTTATCTTTTGCATATAACCACACTTGATTGCCAATTGTAACAGGGGAACTATGATTGTAACACTGAGATCCCACTGTAAGAGGAACATGTTACTCAGGCACAAGACTCTGGCATATGTTTTACCAGTATAGGATTTTGGGTTGTTTATTTTGTATCATGATTAGCTCTAGCACCAACATTCTGGTAGACTATGCTCTCTTTAAGTACATTTACTAACCCTATACCTATACTGTTTTGTACACATATGGCTCTCTGGATAGATATGGTACTCATAACATACATTAGCACATTTTGGGCAGACTAAGGCTCTCAGATCCATACAACTATCTGCAAGTCTGACGGCTTCTCTTAGCCTTTTTGGGATATGATAGAAGTATACAAGCAATATAGACGCATGTTATGCTGTTGTTTTTGTGATATATACTCAGATGTTTAGACAATTCGCCCCTTTCCTACAAGTGTAGGTATGTACAATCATTTTTTGGCTTGCCCCAGCAGTTGCGGCTAACATCGGTTAGCTGTCATCTATGTTTTCTGACTGCTTGATACACACACCCCTGATGACATCAGACGGCTATGCAAATTAGCCATGCTCGCTGACATCATTGACACAGACGCGGGACTGTGTTGATCCGCGCCTGTTTTTGAAACTTCTAACTGACATATCTTGTCTCCAGGTCCCTCTCTGCAACACGCTGCAACCACTTTGACAGTATCTATCACATCTCATGCCAAGTAAGTTTCCTGAACTAGAGACAGTGCTGGCTGGTAGAGATATATATATTTTTTCCCCTTTGAGATATAAATAGCGATCTTACGTTGCTGACTCTTTGTATGTATTGCAATCACACTGCTTTGAAATTATCTATATTACCCCTTAGGCTCAGTAGTCGGTGATGGTGTGATGACACCCTTTTTCTCTCTAAGATTAGTCTATGGATGCTATAGGATATACCTACTGATGTTCAACAGTTGACACACACATCTACATGCTTGCCTAAATCTTGACATATGTGTTTTTCTGGCTATGAGCCTTTTTTCTCTACTTGTCCTTTTTCTCTACTTGTCCTTTGTTTACTGAGAAGTATGTTTTACTGAGAGATACTGATGCACTAATGTTTAAATGCTGATATACTGCCTAGGTCCTGCAACTATCTTTTATTGAGCGCTGTTTCCTATAGACTGCCTTTATCGATGTTAAGTTGTTTCTTTGTGGTAGCTATTTCAGTATGTCACACATCACATTGTAGGGGGACATTTTATTTCTTTGGGTGCACCTTGAGTGTTTTAGGTGCTACTCATATGTCATGTAATTTATTGTTTGAGAATAGTTTTAAGATACACTTATATGGTTTGCACAATTATACTGTTTTTAACTATCACATTAGTAAAGGAAGGAATTTGTTGTCATGGTTACATAGGTTTTGGCGCAATTTCACTAATTGTTTGATGGGAGGGGCTATGTTGCTTTATATTGCACACTGTTCATTTGCACTGTTAAGAGAAATTGGATGGGTCAGGGAGCTCAGTGATGACAGTTGTAGCCTACCCACTATTCACACTCCTCACAAAGTGTGAAAAAATAATAAAACTTAGAAAAAAGGTTGTGGGTGGCGCCACTGAAGGCTAACTGTATAGCAAATCAAATAAAATCAAATAAATAATATTAGTAATTAATGCAATATCAGTGTTGTCAGTTAATTGAGATCCAATGCAAAAAATGAAGTATTAAAAAGCCCCTTTTGGTCTAAACACAAGGTGATAACTTTCAGTGTAGATAAATAGATATGTCAGGGAGCTCAGTTGTAACAGTATAGATCAAAACATATACTAGTAGAACTCCTATGTTACCAAAACACACTATGCTAAATAAAAATGGGATACAAATAAGTGGGTGTTAAATAAGACTAATTTAATATAGGTACATTTAATCATAAAACATTTAATCATAAAACATTCAGACACATATAACTATAATAGCACCGGTGCTAACAAACTGTAAAAACCTCAATAGGACAATGTTAAATTCAGCTCAGTGCGCGCACTATTTTTGAAAAATCCCGCTCCTACCGTCCAACCAATCAGCCTTCCTCCTTGCTTGGTTGGTTCAAGCTATTGATCCTGGCTTGATGGTACGGTTCTGGGAGCTCAGTAGCAGTTCATGCGAGGCTTTCACTCAGCCTCTCCTTGTCTTGCAAACACTCTCACAGGTGTTTAGGGAATCAGTACATCCACGCGTATCGGCTTTAGGCCTTTGTCAAGATAACTGTTCCCATGTCTTCTTCTCCTAATAAAGGCTGCAAAATTAACCCCTTATTGGTTAGGTTACAAACATTCTCAAGTCAATTTATTTCATAGTGGCTTCATTTATCCCTTAATCTTCTTCTCCTTGTTCGTTTGTTGAAGAATTTTTTCTATTCCTAATTTACAAAGTCACTCACTATATAACAAAAAAAATATACAAATATAAAAATATAAAGATAGCAGGATCTAATTCGTTAATAAATGGGGTACAATTTCTCCCAAAACAAGCAGGTTTCATTTCTCACCATTTGAATTATTTGAAAAGGAGAGAAATTCATTTAGTGGAATATCTATTTGGAATATGTAAATATATATATATGATATTTTCAATGTGAAAAATGTATTTTTAAGACTTCAGAGTCTAATCTATAAGGGGCATATTATTAGCTGTAGCACTTCAGAACACATTTTAATGTGAAATACACATTAATCTATATACTAATAAAGAACTAATACCTTATCACAAGTCTACGCTTTAAAATTAATATAATATAAACATTTGATCGCATTGTTATACAGCATTGATATTTTGATTATTATTTATTTCATTTATTTAAAATATTTTTATAAAAATGTTTTTATAAAAATGTTTTTATAAAAAGAGAGGGGGGGGTCTTATAAAAAATTGAAACAGCTAACTTGTTCATGGGGATCTTCGAGGAAGAATTCATTGGGAGATCTCCATGGGGTGCAAACCTTGTGCTCTATAGGCGTTATATAGATGACATGTTTATTATCTGGAGAGGGGACTTTGAACTATTGGACCAATTTATTGAGGATATGAACAATAATAGCTATGGTTTAACTTTTACGTACGAATATAGCTCGAATAAAATACGTTTTTTAGATATAGAAATTGAAATAATGGCTGGAGGACTAGTGACTAGGACCTTTTTAAAAAAAGTGGATACCACCAATTATATAGATGCAAAGAGTAATCATCTTGAAACTTTGAAAATTAACATACCCAAAGGGCAGCTATTAAGAGTAAGAAAGAACTGTACAAGATCTGAGGAATATGATAGCCAATCAAAGACCATTATTAATAGATTTAAACAGAAAGGATATGACAGTAAGAATATAGAGAAACTGGCGAATGATATTAAAAAAGTTGACAGAAAAGATCTACTAAAAAAGAAACACTAACGAGGAAGGAAGAATTTTAATGATACGAATAATGGGGAATTAAATATACCAATAATAACCACTTTTTCGTCACAACACAAACTTTTTATGAAAGTCGTCAACAAACACTGGCATTTACTGTTAAAAGACCCCCTTATTGGCCCGAGTATACTGTAAGTAGAAACCCTAGATTTATTTATAAAAAAGCTCAACACTTCAAAAATTTATTAGCACCCAGTGAATTTAAAAAGAATTAAATTTCAATGATAGATAAGGGGATTAAGGGCCTTGAAGGGAATAAAATAGAGGGATTTTATCCATGTAATTCATGTAAATCCTGTAAATACAGCAGTAAACTGAAGGGTCTAGAATCAAACAAAACAGGAAAAGTATATAAAATGAATGGGATTATTAGATGTTCAGATGAAAATGTAATCTACGCTATTAAATGTGATTGTAATCTTTTATACTTTGGCCAAACAAGTAGAAAACTCAGAGACAGGATTTGTGAGCATATCTTAAGTATTGAAAATCACAGGAAAGATACAACACTATACAAACATTTTGATGAAAAACATCAGGGAAATCTAAATTGCATGAAATACTGGGGAATAAAAAAAGTGCTTGTTGATGGGAGAAGGGGTAATATGGAGAGTAAGCTCCTAAGGCAAGAAGCAGAGTTAATCTATAATTTTGGCACATTACATCCATCAGGTTTAAATAGTTAACTAGATCTGAATAGATTGATTTGATCATGGTAAGCTATCTCTGACAATCAGCACATTTTTTAAAATATGTATTTTGAATATAATGACCATCTAATTCCCCATTATAACATTTTTATATTTTTATAAACTTTTATATGTATATATTTTTTATGCATTTATTTATTTTCTATTTTTTATTTTTTAATCTTCCAATTGGTCTGTCTCTAGTCCCTAACTGTTTTAGCTGTTTCAATTTTTTATAAGACCCCCCCTCTCTTTTTATAAAAACATTTTTATAAAAACATTTTTATAAAAACATTTTTATAAAAATATTTTAAATAAATGAAATAAATAATAATCAAAATATCAATGCTGTATAACAATGCAATCAAATGTTTATATTATATTAATTTTAAAGCGTAGACTTGTGATAAGGTATTAGTTCTTTATTAGTATATAGATTAATGTGTATTTCACATTAAAATGTGTTCTGAAGTGCTACAGCTATTAATATGCCCCTTATAGATTAGACTCTGAAGTCTTAAAAATACATTTTTCACATTTTTCACATTGAAAATATCATATATATATATTTACATATTCCAAATAGATATTCCACTAAATGAATTTCTCTCCTTTTCAAATAATTCAAATGGTGAGAAATGAAACCTGCTTGTTTTGGGAGAAATTGTACCCCATTTATTAACGAATTAGATCCTGCCATCTTTATATTTTTGTATTTGTATATTTTTTTTGTTATATAGTGAGTGACTTTGTAAATTAGGAATAGAAAAAATTCTTCAACAAACGAACAAGGAGAAGAAGATTAAGGGATAAATGAAGCCACTATGAAAGAAATTGACTTGAGGATGTTTGTAACCTAACCAATAAGGGGTAAATTTTGCAGCCTTTATTAGGAGAAGAAGACATGGGAACAGTTATCTTGACAAAGGCCTAAAGCCGATACGCGTGGATGTACTAATTCCCTAAACACCTGTGAGAGTGTTTGCAAGACAAGGAGAGGCTGAGTGAAAGCGTCGCATGAACTGCTACTGAGCTCCCAGAACCGTACCATCAAGCCAGGATCAATAGCTTGAACCAACCAAGCAAGGAGGAAGGCTGATTGGTTGGACGGTAGGAGCGGGATTTTTCAAAAATAGTGCGCGCACTGAGTTTCTATACGACTACCTACGGAGCAGAAGTAATTTCCCTTACGGCATAAGCAAAAACAAAGAGCTGCTAGCTATACCGTAAAATTTATTGAAGTGAATGTTCCAACTGTTAAGGAGATAACCTGGTGGTTATTTAACACTGGGACTGGTCTGTGTTTTCTCAAGGGATTGCATGGTGAGTAGGTGAAAACCATCAATTCAAAACCTATCATTATTGCTGTGACTTAATTTCAGTCTGCTATAAAGCCATAAACTTGTTACATAGTTACAAACATCCTAAAAAAGAGTCCGGGTTATTTAAGACTTATGTGACACAATCACTGAACTCACTGTATGTTGCAACATTATAACCCCGGTCCGGAACAGTAACAAACAGAATCATTACTAGTGCTTACGCTGCAGAGTTATCCAAAGAGACTTTGAGAGATGCTGCTGTATTAGATTCTTTGACAGCGTTTGCTTATGTTATATTTTATCACATTTTTAGGTTTATTTCTTAGCCGTTTTTGTATGCATTTAGCTTTGTATTTATTATTCTTAGCTAATACTATTGTTATTGATTTTTAGACTTATATGAATTTAACATTGTCCTATTGAGGTTTTTACAGTTTGTTAGCACCGGTGCTATTATAGTTATATGTGTCTGAATGCTTTATGATTAAATGTTTTATGATTAAATGTACCTATATTAAATTAGTCTTATTTAACACCCACTTATTTGTATCCCATTTTTATTTAGCATAGTGTGTTTTGGTAACATAGGAGTTCTACTAGTATATGGTTTGATCTATACTGTTACAACTGAGCTCCCTGACATATCTATTTATCTACACTGAAAGTTATCACCTTGTGTTTAGACCAAAAGGGGCTTTTTAATACTTCATTTTTTGCATTGGATCTCAATTAACTGACAACACTGATATTGCATTAATTACTAATATTATTTATTTGATTTTATTTGATTTGCTATACCGTTAGCCTTCAGTGGCGCCAACCACAACCTTTTTTCTAAGTTTTATCATTTGCACTGTTGCCTGGTCTGAGGAAGGGGTCTGCGTACCCCGAAACGTCACCTTAATAACAATTTTTATTTTATATACCAAATCCAGTGAGTGCAGTCCTCTTCTATAATGGATTATATATATATATGTATATATATATATATATATATATATATATATATATATATATATATATATATATATATAGTAATATATATTTTCAATAAAAATAACATTGTTCAATATGTAAAGAACATTGTAATCTTGTACAGTAAATATACAGTAAAACATACAAATACATATGTACACACATATACACATATAAATATAAATAATTCATATATATATATATATATATATATATATATATATATATATACAATATAGTACATTGCAGTCAGACCTTGTGTTATACCATATACATTTTAACCCTTATAAAAAAATGAATACTTACAGTATATGAATAATTGTTATCAGAAATTGTTTATGTAAGTGTAATTGTAATATTTAATGTATTTATTCTATTAAGTTTAAAATTTTTAATGTACTACCCTCTGTGCAAGGTTTTCAGTCTAGCTAACCCGATGTGTGTAAATAAGATTACACTCTTTTACTTTCAACTTAATACGAATGCTATTTCCGTTGCGCGTAAAATGCCAGAAGAAAATGACCTTCTCGAATCATTGTATACCACTATATTAAAGTTATTAACCCCTAAACCTAAGTCTAACCCTAACACTCCCCTAATTTAAATATAATTTAAATAAATCTAAATAAAATTACTACCATTAACTACATTATTCCTATTTAAAACTAAATACTTACCTATAAAATAAACCCTAAGAGAAGCATGCCTACAATTACTAATATACAACATTGGTGCAGCAGGTGCAGTGGTTCTGAAGGTTAAACATGTCTTATCACACAAATTGATACCAGCCAGCTTTACATCGCTTTGAATATGTTACGCCTAAATTACGAGTTTTGTTGGTAAAGCTGTGCAGTGCTAACGCGCAGTTTTCCCTCACTGCTCACCTACAGACAACGCTGGTATTATGGGTTTTTAGAAACCTGGCGTTAGCCCCACAAAAGTGAGCGTAGAGCAAAATGTAGCTCCACATCTCACCTCAATACTAGCGCTGCTTACGTTAGTGGTAAGCAGGTAAAACGTGCTTGTGCATGATTTCGACATAGGAATCAATGGGGCAGAGCTGGCTGAAAATAAACCTAACACCTTCAAAAAAGCAGCGTAAAGCTCCTAACGCAGCCCCATTGATTCCTATGGGGAAACACATTTTATGCCTACACCTAACACCCTAACATGATCCCCGAGTCTAAACACCCCTAATATTACACTTATTAACCCCTAATCTGCCGCCCCCGACATCACCGACACCTGCATAACATTATTAACCACTAATCTGCCGCTCCGGAAACCACCACCACCTACATTATAGTTATGAACCCCTAATCTGCTGCCCCCAACATCGCCAAACTCTTCATTATATTTATTAACCCCTAATCTGCCACCCCCAAATGTCGCTGCAACCTACCTACACTTTTTAACCCCTAATCAAAGTCGCCGCCACTATATTAAAGTTATTAACCCCTAAAACTAAGTTTAACCCTAACCCTAACAGCCCCCTAATTTAAATATAATTTAAATAAATCTAAATAAAATAATATACATTAGCTACATTATTCCTATTTAAAACTAAATACTTACCTATAAAATAAACCCTAAGCAAACTACAATATAGCTAATAGTTACATTGTAGCTAGTTTAGGATTAATTTTTATTTTACAGGCAACTTTGTATTTATTTTAACTAGGTAGAATAGTTATTAATGATTTAATAGCTACCTAGTTAAAATAAATTCAAATTTACCTGTAAAATAAATCCTAACCTAAGTTACAATTACACCTAACACTACACTATAATTAAATTAATTACCTAAACTAAATACAATTAAATACAATTAAAAATAAATATCTAAAGTACGAAAAAAAAACACTAAGTTACACAAAATAATAAAATAATTACAAGTTTTTGAAACTAATTACACCTAATCTAATCCCCCTAATAAAATAAAAAAGCCACCCAGAATAATAAAAAGCCCTACCCTATACTAAATTACAAATAGCCCTTAAAGGGCCTTTTGCGGGGCATTGCCCCAAAGTTATCAGCTCTAATACCTGTAAAAAAAAAAGTACAATACCCCCCAAAATTAAAACCGACTACCCACACACCCAACCCTACTCTAAAACCCACCTAATCCCCCCTTAATAAAACCTTACACTAACCCCTGGAAGATCACCCTACCTTGAGAAGTCTTCACCCAGCCGGGCCGAAGTCCTCAACGAAGCCTGGCGAAGCGGTCCTCCAGACCAGACAGGCAGAAGTCTTCATCCAGGCGGCATCTTCTATCTTTATCCATCCGGCACGGAGCGGCTCCATCTTCAAGACATCCGACACGGAGCATCCTCTTGCAATGAAGTCCAACTGAAGAATGAAGGTTCCTTTAAATGACATCACCCAAGATGGCGTCCCTTCAATTCCGTTTGGCTGATAGAATTCTATCAGCCAATCGGAATTAAGGTAGAAAAAATCCTATTGGCTGATGCAATCAGCCAATAGGATTGAGCTTGCATTCTATTGGCTGATCCAATCAGCCAATAGAATGCCAGCTCAATCCTATTGGCTGATTGCATCAGCCAATAGGAATTTTTCTACCTTAATTCCGATTGGCTTAGGTTAGGATTTATTTTACAGGTAAATTTGTCTTTATTTTAGCTAGGTAGTTATTAAATAGCTAATAACTATTTAATAACTATTCTACCTAGTTAAAATAAATACAAAATTGCCTGTAAAATAAAAATCAATCCTAAGCTAACTACAATGTAACTATTAGTTATATTGTAGCTAGCTTAGGGTTTATTTTACAGGTAAGTATTTTGTTTTAAATAGGAATAATTTAATTAATGTTAGTTATTTTATTTAGATTTATTTAAATTATATTTAAGTTAGGGGGTGTTAAGGTTAGGGTTAGACTTAGGTTTAGGGGTTAATACATTTAATATAGTTGCAGAGACATTGGGGGCGGCAGATTAGGGGTTAATAAATGTCGGTAGGTGTCGGTGATGTTAGCGATGGAAGATTAGGGGTTAATAAAATTTAAGTAGTGTTTGCGATGCGGGAGGGCGGTGGTTTAGGGGTTAATATATTTTTTATAGTGGCAGCGATGTCTGGTTTGGCAGATTAGGGGTTAATTTTTTTTTATTGTTTGCGATGTGGGGGGGGGGGGTTAGAGGTTAATAGGTAGTTTATGGGTGTTAGTGTACTTTTTAGCATTTTAGTTAAGAGTTTTATGCTATGGCGTTAGCCTATAAAACTCTTAACTACTGACTTTTAAATGCGGTACCAGTCTCAACAGGAGAGGCTGTACCGCTCACTTTTTGGAAGACTCGTAATACCGGCGTTATGCAAGTCCCATTGAAAATATAGGATACGCAATTTACGTAAGTGTATTTGCGGTATTACCGAGTCTGGCCACCTGTCAATTCAAGACACGTAATACCAGCGTTAGGAAAAAAGCAGTGGTGGGACCTCTCACCGCTGCTTTTTAAGGCTAACGCAAGACTCGTAATCTCGCCGTTTGTGTTTTAAATTAACTATGCAACAATTTTTGGCACATAAAAAACTCCTTGAAAAAATTACAGTGCTGGTGAACTTTTTAGCATATGGGTTGGTTAAATGATCCAAGAGTTCACTGTTTATAAGTGGGTGCTTGATATATACACTGGTTAGAGATAGTCTTTTTGTGAAAGAAACAAATCTGTTCTTCAAATGATTGATTTGCAATAAATTACCAATATTTGACAAACATTTAAAATTAATTTTGAACAAATGCTGCAAACTATTCAGATTTCTTCATTTTCTTCCTTTTCTTTTTTTGTGCCAAGAAATTTTAACTTTTTTACATGGAATGTATAATTTGAATTATTCAAGTATTAACATTGAAAAGTTGCTTCTTATAGAATTAAACATAATTCTGTTTAAATCAGCTTCAAAATATTAAACTTAAAAGGTGCATTCAAATATGCAAATGTTAAATCCAATACTTAAATAAAATGTGATATTAAAAAAAATTGAATGGTTAATACAATGTCAATGGAACATAAGAGGGGCAATATTAAAATGTTATTTATACTTGGGAAAACTGATGAGCAATCTTGTGAATAATTAGTCAAAACAAAAATGAATACACTTTTCCTATAAATGTATATTTGTTACATATAGGTTAAATTGAAATGAGTAAGGCTTAAATTTACTTTTGACAAGGTTTTTTTTTGACATTTTAATATCTGTATGTCAACATGGTACAAATATGCCTTTTGTTAATGGACAGATCCAGGCCAGCACATGCATGTACTTTGACATTGTGGAACTTGTGTTTTTTATGGAATGTTAGCCATGCCATGGTAGCCTGTGCAATTTTCTGTTTCTTGTCTACTAGGTCTGTGTATGTGCTATCTGCATACCGTATCCTGTTAACCACTCTGCATAGTGCATCCTACTCGCTACATAAACCTCCAATAAGCTCAAACACAGTTCACTAAACATTTGTCTCCTGAAGAAATAATTTTATACTGTAATATCAAATATATATATATATAATATAAAAAAATGAAAACAGTGTGTGACTGTGTAAGATTTACATTTAATAGCATATTCTTTTTTTTTCATATAGTAAATTTATAAAAAATATGAGAATACTGAAACCTCAAGTCAACAAATTTGACAGGCTTATATGTTTATATATATATATATATATATATATATATATATATATATATATATATATATGTGTGTGTGTGTGTGTGTGTGTGTGTAAATATGTATATACATGTGCATATATGTGTTTTATATGTATATACATATATAAACACATAAATACACACACACACATATATATATATATATATATATATATATATATATATATATATATATATATATATACATATGAGATCTATTTTTTATCAGAAAGGGTATATATGAGGGTAATAGTTTATTTAATAATGTATTTATATAGCCTTTGGTTCACATTTTATTTTAACCCTTTCACTTCACTGCGCTAGCCCACGGAGTGGAAATTTTCCCCCTTCTAACTTTAGTGCACCACTTGCAATCTAGCAGTAGGTGTTTTAGCCATGTGTTTTTAAATGTAAGATATAACAACCCCCTGTTTACAAATCTAAAGCATGAAAAACCCTAAAGCACTGCTCTTTCATTGTAAGGTATCAAGACTTCAGAGCCTTAATAAGTATACTTTAAAGGAGAGGGGTATGATGAAAAGCTTTAAGTATTTAGGGATTTTTATAAAGTTGAGAAAGAAAGATTGTTTTACAAAAAAACACAAAAAAGAAGAACACTGGGCATAATTTTAGGTCAGATGGCAACAGAATCAAAAGTAAATTTCTAAAGCACTTTTGTTACAGAATGGGTGGCTGGTTCAGTTGATTCATGGGGGGCAATTTATTAAGTGCCAGATGGACATGTTTCGCTGTTGTGAATCATGTCCGCCCAATATCGCTAAATGCTGACAGCATATGCTTTCCGCATTTAACATTGCACAAGCATTTCTCGTGAAATGCTTGTGCAATGCTGCCCCTTGCACATTCGCGGCCAGTCACCACTAGCAGGGGTGTCAATCATCCAGATCTTAAGGTGGCGGACAAGTTAAGGAGCAACAGTCTTAAGACAGCTTCTTAACTTAAGTTTAAGGCAGACCTGAAACTTTGGGGGTAGAAAGCAGCATCTGCTGCTTGTTAAATCTATCCCATGGAATATATAAGAAACATAAGTGGTAGCATATGGCTGGTATCTAAAGTACAACATTTTGCATTTAGGGATGAAAAAAACAAACGTTAATTACAGACTCATGACACTTTACCAATGGTTACAAACGAGGAACGGGACATAGGAATTATTATTTCAGATTATTTAAAATTTAGTAAACAATGTAGTATTGCAGTGTGTAAGGCCAGTAGAATGCTTGGTTGTATTAGTAGAGGTATTTGCAGCAGAAATAGTAAGGTTTTTATGCCACTTCACAGTTTATTAGTAAGGCCTCATATTGAGTATTGTGTGCAGTTCTGGAGGCCATATCTCGAGAAGATATAAACAAACTAGAATCTATTGAAATATTACATAAAACTTAGCAGGAAAGACTAAATGACCTAAATATGTATAGCTTAGAGAAGGGAAAGAGGTCATATGATAGTAACATTCAAGTATATAAAGAGGCTTAGTAAAGCTTAGTCTGTGAGTAATTTTCATAAAAAGAAAAATTCAAGAACAAGGGGTCATGATCTCAAGCTGAAGGGTAGTAGATTCAGAAGTAATTTGCAGAAGCACTGCTTTATAGAAAGGGTGATTGATTCATGCAATAAACTTCCACAATAGGTGATAATGAAAAACACTGTGCGGTACGTTAAGAATGTGTAAGATAAGCATACGCCTATCCTATGAACTAGATAACTTTATACTTGTAGGTAATTTTGGGCATATTTGTTGAGCCTATATTTCTTATCTGCTGTCAAAATCTTTATTTCTATGTTTAAGTGTCTAAAACCTATCTCATCTTCAAAAACAAGTTTTTAGCCCCTTCCGTACTGTAAATTTCAGAGAAAAAAATTGCCCAAAGAACCTGAGACTTTTGAACATTTTTGTTATCACTCTGTTTAAACAGAAATAGAGCCTTTATTTTTTGATTTACATATGAAAACTCTCTCTATATATTTTTTTGGTTTAAGTAGAGTTTTACTAGACTATCACAGATAAACAGTTACAGAGTGCAAGGAGGGCGTAGCACCTGCTGGTTGACATGTTTCGGCAAAAGCCGTAATCATAACCTAAGGTGCTACACCTTACAAGGTGTTTAAAAAGGAATATCAGCATTGTAATTGGTTAAAAGTTAATACAAAAAGACTGCTGCAGCTTAAGATATGTTAACCACTAACCTGTCATTTGACTTATGTGTATATAAGAGAATATAGATATATGCATTCATCTCCAATGACACTTCAAAATAAAAAAGTGAATCATCAAGGGGAATCTGACTATATCCAAGTATATAAATACAGACCATAAGGTATATACGTATGCAATATCAATATAGATATATATATATGAACACTAATTGCAAACACCAGGAGGATGATCATAGATGAAACAATACCCTATAAATTATTCCCAAAAATTAATTAAATCATATTTGGTGTTTAATCCATGAGGTATTCTGGTCCTCAAGGTGAAGATCTAGAACACCTCACATTTTACTAACAGAGTGTCAAGGTCACCTCCTCTCTTGGGTACCATAACTTTCTCGATGGCTGTCCACTAAAATAATTAAGTTCACAGTTGTGTTTGGTAATAAAAATAATCAAAATAAAAATAAAAGGGGCAACCGTGGTCGCAGAAACAGACATTTTAAATCAGTAAGTTTCTCTGATAGTGATACTGACTGGTCATCTGATGAAAAACAGTCAGTTACAGAGGAGAGTCAGGATACTCAAGTACAGATCAATGCTAATAGCAACCCCCAACAGGGTATACTTAAAAACACACAGCCTTCTGGTCCCTCTATTTCTGACTCTAATATTATCCAGGGAGCAAGACCAAAAGAGAAACCAGCAAATGTTAATAATGGTTCTAAATATTTTCTGAGTAATTCCAATGCTAACATCTTTAGAAGTGCATATATACAAGGTACTAATATGTCTCAACAAAGTTTATTGAATCAGGTTTTTCCCTTGGGTCAGGATCCACAGGGGGTGGGGGGCACCCCAGTGGACACACAGAGAACACAAGAAAGGTACCAATTGAGGGGCAGCAAAACCCAACGCAAATACAAATAAACAATGTCATAAACCTCTCTACTGAGAGTTTAACAACTGATCAAATTAAGCTCCTTGAATTGGGTCTTGGTTTTGCCCCCACTACTCAGTTTAATTTATTTCAAACTATGGTTGATATTAATCGATTTATTAGGAATGTAACTCTGAAAAAACATTTTCTAACGTCTACAGCTGCCCCAACTGAATCTAGAGAGCCCTCCACTGTACATCCACCTGATTTGCAGATTTTTGATGAAGTTTGTGATATGGTAACACTGCAGGGCTTAGCCCAAGAGACTCATTTAAATCAGGATCGGGTAAACAGTGGAGTGCCTTTTAAAGAAATATCCAGATTTTACCCAATCCACACTAGGGGGCCTATTATAGAAACTTTCTTTAGTCATGTAGATATTGATCTACAAGCTTTGAAGGATAATCCTATACCTAGAACCAATAACCTTTCTTTTAAACAGAAAGAGGCCATGATTTTACTCCAACAAAAATGTAACTTAGTAATACGCCCCGCAGACAAAGGGGGTAGTATTGTTGTGATGAACAGGGGTGACTATGTGACCAAGGCTTTACGCCAACTAACTAATGTACATGACTATCAGGCCCTTGATTCTAACCCTACTGAAAGCTTCAAGAAAGCTCTTACACAAATTTTGGATGACAGCCTTAAATTTGGATTTATCAATGAACAGACAGCTTTGTATCTTGATGTTAAATTTCCCAAGATACCTATGTTTCCTCTATTCCCTAAGGTTTACAAGTCCCTTATTGATGTAAAAGGGTGGCCTATAGTGAGTGGCATAGACTCTCTTTTAGAAAGGCTTTCCCAATGGCTTGATGCCATTTTGCAACCTATAGTCACCTCTCTTCCCTCTTACACTAGGGACTCCAAACATATTTTAAACCAATAAGATACATTAGGAAGAAACATATATTTGGTTGGCTGTGGACGTTGTTTCGCTCTATTCGTCCATACCTCACACCAAGGGCATTGAGGCTGTTGATCATATTTTGAGCACCCATACTAATTATACATTGGACTTTCAAGCATATATTATAAGGGTACTCACATTTCTACAAACTTAAAACTTTTTTCAGTTTGAGGGAAAATATTATCTCCAAAGATGTGGATGGATGGATGAAGATAGAAGATGCCATTTGGCCCGCTTGGATGAAGACTTCTGCCGGCTTCCCTGAGGACTTCTGCTGCTTTGTTGAGGATGGATGTCCGGTCTTCATAAATTGTAAGTGGATCTTTGGGGGATAGTGTTAGGTTTTTTTAAGGGTTTATTGGGTGGGTTTTAATTTTAGATTAGGGGTTTGGGCTGAAAAAGAGCTAAATGACCTTTTAAGGGCAATGCCCATCCAAATGCCCTTTTCAGGGCAATGGGGAGCTTAGGTTTTTTAGATAGGATTTTATTTGGGGGGGTTGGTTGTGTGGGTAGTGGGTTTTACTGTTGGGGGTTGTTTGTATTTTTTTACAGGTAAAAGAGCTGATTTCTTTGGGGCAATGCCCCGCAAAAGGCCCTTTAAAGGGCTATTGGCAGTTTAGTTTAGGATAGGGTTTTTTTTATTTTTGGGGGGGATTTATTATTTTGATAGGACTATTAGATTAGGTGTAATTAATTTAAATATTTGATCATTTCTTTTTTATTGTGTGTAATTTAGTGTTTGTTTGTTTTTGTAATTTAGTTAATTGTATTTAATTAATGTAATATATTTAATTGTAGTGTAAGGTTAGGTGTTAGTGTAACTCAGGTTAGGTTTTATTTTACAGGTACATTTGTATTTAATAACTATCTACCTAGTTAAAATAAATACAAACTTACATGTGAAATAAAAATAAAGCCTAAGATAATTACAATGTAACTATTAGTTATATTGTATTTATATTAAGGTTTATTTTATAGGTAAGTATTTTGTTTTAAATAGGAATTATTTAGGTAATAATAGTAATTTGTATTTAGATTTATTTTAATTATATTAAAGTTAGTGGTGTTAGGGTTAGGGTTACGTTAGGGATAGACTTAGGGTTAGGTTTAGGGGTTAATAACTTTAGTATAGTGGCGGTGACGTTGGGGGCGGCAGATTAGGGGTTAATAAGTGTAGGTAGGTGTCAGCGACATTGGGGCAGCAGATTAGGGGTTAATAAGTGTAGGTAGGTGGTGGCGACATTGGGAGCAGCAGATTAGGGGTTAATAAGTGTAGGTAGGTGGCGGCGACATTGGGGGCAGCAGATTAGGGGTTAATAAGTGTAGGTAGGTGTCAGCGACATTGGGGCAGCAGATTAGGGGTTAATAAGTGTAGGTAGGTGGTGGCGACATTGGGAGCAGCAGATTAGGGGTTAATAAGTGTAGGTAGGTGGCGGCGACATTGGGGGCAGCAGATTAGGGGTTAATAAGTGTAGGTAGGTGTCGGTGATGTCTGGAGAGGCAGATTAGGGGTGTTTAGACTTGGGGTTTATGTTAGGGTGCTAGGGGTAAACATAAATTTTCTTTCCCCATAGGAATCAATGGGGCTGCGTTACGGAGCTTTACACTCCTTTATTGCAGGTGTTAAGCTTTTTTTTAGCCGGCTCTCCCCATTGATGTTTATGGGGAAATCATGCACGAGTACGTAAAACCAGCTCAAAGCAGCGCTGGTATTGGAGTGCAGTATGGAGCTCAATTTTGCTCAACGCTCACATATTGCCTGCTAACGCCGGATTTTTGTAACCCTGTATTAGCAGTGCTATAGGGTGAGCGGTGGAAATAACTTGCAAGTTAGCACCGAGCCGCTCATAACGCAAAACTTTTAATCTAGCCGCTTGTAAGGTGTAGAACCTTAGGTTATGATTACGGCTTTCACAGAAACATGTCAACCAGCAGGTGCTACGCACTCCTTGCACTCTGTAACTGTTTATCCGTGATGGTCTAGTTTTACTATATCTTTTTAGAGATTTTTTGATGCCTAATAAAGAATCATATTTTTACTAGAGAAGAGACTACTTCCATCTTTCTTTAAGTGACTTATTACCAGTTATTTTAGTCTCCTCTCCCTCTGGGGATTTTCAGCACCAGGCGAAGACAGTCCGTACCCCTGTGTTCCAGTTCGTTCACGTCAATGTGACATCACATCCGCTCAGGCTGAGCGCCCTGGATTCAGAAGTACGCACAGAAACGCTGATTGGAGTTTGGCAATGGATGCCTGCTGAGCAAGCTCTCAGCCTGTACACAGTACAAATTCTTCGGCTACTCCCAGATTCTTCTATGGACAGCTGTTTCCTTACAGCTCATCAGGCAAGTGCTCTAATGCATGAATATATGAACGTGTATTTTGGAGTAAGCGGTGAGTGTACTCTGTAAGTCCCGGACACCATACAGGTGATATTGTTGCTACTGACATTTCCGATAATATTGTATTTATGTGGGATACTTTTCTTTCTTTCCATTACTAAGTAGAGTCTTACCTAGCTATTTATTAATCTTTATGCATAGAAAAATATTTTTTTTAATTAATCAGTGATCAATCGAAATTTTCAGGATATTTTTTTTCCTATTTATTTTTGCATTGTTGAAATGAATCTCTTTTATTCATGAGGGTCTTCTCATATGCCTTTCCAAGAATTTATTTTTCACATTTTTGTATGAAATTCTGTCAATTATTTGCTAGAATAAATAATAGTGTGATGACCACTTGCATGGGCAGGAACTTTTAACTATGCTGGAAGATAAATATAATATTAGTTATATTAAAACAAACAAACATTCATGCAGTGTGAAAGATTTGAAGTAACTGAATCACCCATTATATTAGGGCTCAATGATCAAAAACTCTCTTGAGTGGAGAAAAATCACACAAATCTTTTGGAATTTATTTTGGACTGTATATTGTAATGTAGAAGTGTTTCCTTCACATGCATAACCCTGCATAATGAGATTAACGTCTCTCAAGGTAAAATATATATTTTTTTTTATTAAGGGACCTCACCATAATGACAAGACTTCTTAAATTAGATCATCGGGTCCTAGATTTCTGCAAGTGGCACATTAAGAAGATATTCAATTGTACAAATTTATTTCATGCTGTGAATATTGTCAGAGGAGTGGTCAGCTCTACAGTCAGTGTGTCCTTCCTGGGTCTTGAAAATGACCAGTTTTCAGCAGAAAAAAGTTATATTATCTAAATCCTCACAGTAATACAGCCAAAGCTTGCATACATTGAGGACTGTGCTATTGAGGGAATGGCAGGGATATAAATAGAATTTCTTATCTAAATTACGATGTCAAAAAACAATACAAACCTTCCTTTCTTGTCATGGATCAATATGTAGCCAGGAAACCTAGATCTGACCAGTTAAAAACCTGATAGTAAGCTAGCCAATAGCAAAAAGCCCACAACAATTGCTGATTTGTCATTAGCTTGACTTCTGAATGGCTAAAAAATAACTAGTAAAATGAATTTATTTCAACCTTTCCACTTTCAATACTCTTCTCCGCCCACCCCCACCTCCTAATATAACTTCACTGTCAGCTCAACACTTTGCCAGCCACTTCAATAACAAAATCCACTCCATCAGAAACAAAATCAGCTCTCAACATAATTCCATTCTCTCACCCCCTCAAACGCTCTCAATCGACCACAACCCACATAGTGATAAACTTAGCTCTTTCTCCCCTGTTACTGAGGAAGATGTTTCGGCACTTATACTGCGCTCTTACCTCACTACCTGTCCCCTTGACCCTATCCCCTCTCAGCTACTCCACTCCCTCTCTTCTACCCTTACCCCTATACTCACACATATTTTCAACCTCTCCCTCAGCACTGGTATATTTCCCTCATCTCTGAAACATGCACTGGTCACACCTATCCTCAAAAAACCTTCCCTTGATCCAACCTCTCCATCCAACTTCCGCCCTATTTCCTCCTCCCTCTTGCCTCAAAGCTTCTTGAAAAACTAGTATATGCACGCCTATCCCATTTCCTTACATTAAACTCCCTCCTTGACCCACTGCAATTTGGATTTCATCCCCATCACTCCACAGAGACAGCAATTGTTAAGGTTACCAACAACCTACTTACAGCAAAATCAAAAGGCCACTTCTCTCTGCTTATCCTCCTTGATCTGTCCGCAGCCTTTGATACTGTTGACCACCCTCTTTTCCTCCGAACCCTCCAATCCTTCGGCATCTGTGACACAGCCCTCTCGTGGCTCTCTTCCTACCTGTCAAACCGTACCTTTAGTGTAGCCTTCTCTGGGGCCTCCTCTGCCCCATCACCCCTTCTGTCAAAGTACCGCAAGGCTCTGTCCTCGGTCCCCTTCTCTTCTCCATCTACACGTCATCACTAGGTTCCCTAATAAAGTCCCACGGTTTTCAATATCATTTGTATGCTGTCGACAACCAAATCTACTTATCTGCACCAGACCTATCTCCTTCCTTGCTAACCTGTGTCACTAACTGTCTTTCTAACATCTCTAACTGCTCAAGCTAAATCTCTCCAAAACTGAGCTCCTTATTTTCCCCCTTCTTTCAAAATCTCCACCTCCAATCTCTCTATAACTGTCAACAACTCTATCATTACCCCTACTCCACATGCCCGATGTCTCGGGGTCACACTTGACTCAGATCTTTCTTTCACTCCTCATATTCAGTCCTTGGCTAAAGCCTGCCACTTCCACCTTAAAAACATCGCTAAAATTTGACATTTCCTTACGCAAGACACAACTAATATTTTAATTCACTCTCCTTTCCCACCTTGATTACTGCAACTCTGTCCTCTCTGGTCTCCCCACCTGCATCCTAGCTCCTTTACAATCCATAATGAATGCCTCTGCCAGGCTCATCTTCCTAACACGTTGCTCTTCATCTGCTGCACCTCTCTGCCAATACCTTCACTAGCTTCCTCTTGCCTCTAGAATTAAACACAAAATTCTCACTCCTACATACAAAGCCCTCAACTGCACTGCTCCCCCCTATATCTCAGATCTTGTCTCCAGATACTCTCCCTCCCATCCCCTTCGCTCTGCTCATGACCTCCTACTCTCCTCCTCTCTTGTTACCTCATCACTCTCCCATTTACAGGACTTCTCCAGACTGGCTCCCATCTTGTGATACCCTCTGCCTTGCTCCACAAGACTCTTCCATAGTTTTGAAAGCTTCAAGCACTCCCTAAAAACTCTACTGTTCAGGGATGCATACAAGCTACACTAACCTTTCTTTATACCAGTTCCTCTCCTCCATTGCGATCCCCTGAACCCCTTTAGCATGTAAGCCTAAGAGTCCAGCTGTTAGTAGATCACCTTCTTAAGAGCTGACTACAACAGTGCAACTCTTGGCAGGGCCCTCTACCCATGTGATCCCTATAATTGTTTTGTTGTACTCCGCATTTGTTTATAGCGCTGCAGAATCTGTTGGCACTCTACAAATAACCGATAATAATAATAATAATAATAATAATAATAATAATAATAATAACCTATAGTAGGAGTACCTGCTTTCTATGAGATTTTACATTGAGCTTTCCTGACTACATTTTCTCGTTAATACCCACAACTCTCAATACATAAAACAGTCAAAGGAGGTTGGGCATTTCTCCCACCTTCTTTTGTAGCATTGTACAACACATGATTCTAAATTCCATTTTCATTGTTAAAATATCCCTTAAAATGACAATTTTATATCAAACTTAAATATTACTGAATGGGACATCTGGGGCAATATATATATATATATAAATATTTATGAATGTTGACATTTAGGGCCTGATGATCAAAAATCTCACTGGCATGAAGAGAAATTAAACAAAATCTTTGCGATTTATTTTATACCTCAGATTTTAATATAGGGGTCTCTCCTTCACATAAAGAACACTACATTGTGGCATAAACTTTTCTCAAGATAAAATTGTTTCTAAATTTTTTTGAGGACCCCCTAACGCTGGTTTTGACGGCTAACGCAGAACTCTAAATCTAGGTGTAACTAAGTTACAAAAAATATCAAACACTAAGTTACACAAAAAAATAAACACTAAGTTACAAAAAATAAAAAAGAAATTATCAAAGCTTTAAACTAATTACACCTAATCTAATGGCCCTATGAAAATTAAAATGCCCCCCCAAAATAAAAAAACCCTAACCTACAATAAACTACAAATAGCCCTTAAAAGGGCTTTTTACAGGGCTTTGCCCCAAAGAAATGAGCTCTTTTACCAGTAAAAAAAAAATACAAACAACCCCCCAAATAGTAAAACCCACACAACCAACCCCCCAAATTAAAAGCTATCTAAAAAATCTAAGCTCCCCATTGCCCTGAAAAGGGCATTTGGATGGGCATTGCCCTTAAAAGGGCATTTAGCTCTTTTGCAGGCCCAAGTCCTAATCTAAAACTAAAACCCACCCAATAAACCCTTAAAAAAATCCTAACACTAACCCCAGAAGATTTACTTACAGTTTTGAAGATCTGACATCCATCCTCCAAGAAGCCGGGAGAAGTCCTCAACAAAGCCGGCAGAAGTTTTCATCCAAGCGTCCAAAGTCTTCATCAAAGCCCGCAGAAGTCTTCATCCAGACGGCATCTTCTATCTTCATCCATCTGGCATGGAGCGGCTCCATCTTCAAGACATTCGATGCGGAGCATTCTCTTCCTTCCAACGACTACCGACGAATGAAGCTTCCTTTAAATGATGTCATCCAAGATGGCATCCCTTAGATTCCGATTGGCTTATAGAATTCTATCAGCCAATTGGAATTAAGGTTGAAAAAATCCTATTGGCTGTTGCAATCAGTCAATAGGATTGAGCTTGCATTCTATTGGCTGATTGGAATAGCCAATAGAATGTGAGCTCAATCCTAATGGCTCAGATATATGAAGGGCACTTAGGAGCTGAGGGGTAAGGTGTATTTTATCTATAACTTTGAAAAAAATGTTGTAGATGAGTTATTATGCTACCACGTATCAATATATAGGTATATATAAACCTTATATATATAGAGCGAAAACAATTTGTATAATAAATCCAACTACTAAGTATGAGTAATAGATAGAATTTAATCAATAAAAAAATACAAATAAATCCTGAGTTCAATAAAAAAATATGTTGTGGCCACAACTATTAAAATAAGCTAGTAATAAAACGATATAGACACTGTTCCGTACTGATTATTCTAATAGAATAGAATAATATTAAACTCTATTCAGATTTTTCAATATGATCATAACAGATTCTGTGAAAATATGAATAACACTAATAGTGAAGATATATAGGTAGGGTGACACTTAATAGTGGAGATAACACTTGATAGTGAAGAATTAAAAAGTCTCTTAGAAATAAAACAGCCGTGTGTTTTCTTTGTGATTTAGGTGATTGTATCAATACATCTTAAGACTCTTTTAAGCACTAATACAAATTAAGATGAAAAACTGGTTGTTCACCAGTTCTTTGCTGTGACTGAAGTGTTGCAATGCAGTCTGTCTCCAAGTTTAGTTATAACACATTTCAAAAACTGTGTAAAATATGTAAAAGAGTGCTGATTTTTAATCCGTTTTCCGTGTGAAGAAAGAATGGTCGTTAATGAAGCTTATCGCTATATTATAGCATGTTCCAAATTTGTGTGAATAATTAGATTGTTGCAGATTTTTATCCGTTCTTGCGTTTACAATATGTCAGATGTTTGTGCAACTTAACGCTGCGTGAAAGAGTGGTTGTATTCAAAGTTAGTGGTTGCTGTATTCAGAGTAGGTACATCGAGTGTTGATAACAATTAATTTCTTAAATTCTTTGTGAGCTTGTAAGTCTAATGCGGTGTTATGGCTTTATGACAGACTTACCTGGCTGCGCTCCCTGGCCAGCGTTGTCCTTGCATGGCGGAAGTACTCGCGGCCTCTTCACTGTCTGATATAGCCCGGTCTTTTTCCGCTTCTTCCGTATGGTATCTTCCGTTTAGCTTGTCAAACTTTTGCTTTGCAAGTCGCTGTTGTACTAAATCCTCCTGCAATCTTATAGCAGTTGAGTAGAATGGATGACGAGTGTAATAAATCCTAAGCGCCCTTCATATATCTGAACTTTTGATTTATCTATTGACTAAGTAGAGAGATCTTAGTCTATTCTGAAATGCTTAGAGGGTGAGACAGTGTCCAGACTACCTTGTTCAATCCTAATGGCTGATTGGATCAGCCAATAGGATGAAAGCTCAATCCTATTGGCTGATTGCAACAGCCAATAGGATTTTTTCAACCTTAATTCCGATTGGCTGATAGAAAGTTAAGGGTTTATTGGGTGGGTTTTAGTTTTAGATTAGGACTTGGGCCTACAAAAGAGCTTAATGCCCTTTTAAGGGCAATGCCCATCCAAATGCCCTTTTCAGGGCAATGGGGAGCTTAGGTTTTTTTAGATAGCTTTTTATTTGGGGGGTTGGTTGTGCGGGTGGTGGGTTTTTCCATTGGGGTGGTTGTTTGTATTTTGTTTTTACAGGTAAAAGAGCTGATTTCTTTGGGGCAATGCCCAACAAAAGGCCCTTTTAAGGGCTATTTGTAGTTTATTGTAGGTTAGGGTTTTTTTTATTTTGGGGGGACTTTTTTATTTTCATAGGGCCCTTAGATTAGGTGTAATTAGTTTAAAGCTTTGATCATTTCTTTTTTTCTTTTTTGTAACTGAGTGTTTATTTTTTTGTGTAACTTAGTATTTGTTATTTTTTGTAACTTACGGCTAGTTTTAGAATTCTGCGGCCAAAGGGGTGCGTTAGCTACGCATGTATTTTTTCCCCCACACCTTTTAAATACCACTGGTATTTAGAGTTCACAGAAGGGCTGCGTTAGGCTCCAAAAAGGGAGCGTAGAGCATAATTTATCGCCACTGCAACTCTAAATACCAGCGGTGCTTACGGAGGCGGCCAGCTTCAAAAACGTGCTCGTGCATGATTCCCCCATAGGAAACAATGGGGCCGTTTGAGCTGAAAAAAACCTAACACCTGCAAAAAGCAGCGTTCAGCTCCTAACGCAGCCCCATTGTTTCCTATGGGGAAACACTCCCTAACACCCTAACATGAACCCCGAGTCTAAACACCCCTAACCTTACACTTATTAACCCCTAATCTGCCGCCCCCGCTATCGCTGACACCTGAATATTATTTTTAACCCTTAATCTTCCGCTCTGTACACCGCCGCAACCTACGTTATCCCTATGAACCCCTAATCTGCTGCCCCTAATCCCCGCCGACCCCTATATTATATTTATTACCCCCTAATCTGCCCCCCCCAACGTCGCCGCTACCTACCTACAATTATTACCCCCTGCCGACCAGACCTCACCGCTACTGTAATAAATGTATTAACCCCTAAAGCTAAGTCTAACCCTAACCCTAACACCCCCCTAAGTTAAATATAATTTTTATCTAACAAAATAAAATAAATCTTATTAAATAAATTATTCCTATTTAAAGCTAAATACTTACCTGTAAAATAAACCCTAATATAGCTACAATATAAATAATAATTATATTGTAGCTATTTTAGGATTAATATTTATTTTACAGGCAACTTTGTATTTATTTTAACCAGGTACAATAGCTATTAAATAGTTAATAACTATTTAATAGCTACCTAGTTAAAATAA
Organism: Bombina bombina; assembly: GCF_027579735.1. NCBI lineage: Eukaryota > Metazoa > Chordata > Amphibia > Anura > Bombinatoridae > Bombina > Bombina bombina. Next base: position 207,219,637 of record NC_069499.1, read on the forward strand.
TTACAAAATTACCTGTAAAATAAATCCTAACCTAACTTACAATTAAACCTAACACTACGCTATCAATAAATTAATTAAATACAAATACCTACAAATAAATACAAATAAATACACTAACTAAAGTACAAAAAATAAAAAAAGAACTAAGTTACAAAAAATAAAAAAATAATTTACAAACATTATAAAAATATTACAACAATTTTAAGCTAATTACACCTACTCTAAGCCCCCTAATAAAATAAAAAAGCCCCCAAAATAAAAAAATGCCCTACCCTATTCTAAAATAAAAATTGAAAAGCTCTTTTACCTTACCAGCCCTTAAAAGGGCCCCAAAGAATTCTGTTCTTTGGCCTGAAAAAAAAACATACAATACCCCCCCAACATTACAACCCACCACCCACATACCCCTAATCTAACCCAAACCCCCCTTAAATAAACCTAACACTAAGCCCCTGAAGATCTTCCTACCTTATCTTCACCACGCCGGGTATCACCGATCCGTCCAGAAGAGGGTCCAAAGTCTTCCTCCTATCCAGGAGATGTCTTCATCCAAGCAGGGGATGAAGAGGTCCCTCATCCAGCTGAAGTCTTCTATCAAGCGGCATCTTCAATCTTCTTTCTTCCGTCTCCATCTTTATCCCGCCGACGCGGAACATCCTTCCTCCACAACGAATGAAGGTTCCTTTAAGGGACGTCATCCAAGATGGCGTCCCTCGAATTCCGATTGGCTCATAGGATTCTATCAGCCAATCGGAATTAAGGTAGGAAAAATCTGATTGGCTGATTGAATCAGCCAATCAGATTCAAGTTCAATCCAATTGTTTGATTGGATCAGCCAATAAGATTGAGTTCGCATTCTATTGGCTGTTCCGATCAGTTTCAATAAAACTTTAAACTTTTACATCTTCATGTTGCTCTACTGCTTAAGAATTGTATGTTTTCATTTGCCCAAGGATAGTTTAGTATCTGTACTTCTTTCTTTCACCCATTTCATATGTGTTAAATGATATCAGTACTGAACTGTTTGTATGTATATTATCATCTAACCAGCCTTGCATTTTATAGAAGTGCATGACATTATTTGCTTGTTTGTTTGCAAACATACTAAGGTGAAGTTATTGGTTGATGGTGGTGAGGGAGCATAGTTGCCAACAGTCCCTGATTACCAGGGACAGTCCCAGGATTTTGTTGTATGTCCCTGGATTTTTTTTGTTCCTGGAAATGTCCCTGAAAATCTATTTTGCACAACATTTGTTGTTTGCATATATATATATATATATATATATATATATATATATATATATATATATATATATATATATATATATATATATATATATATATATATATATATACATACATATATATATATATATATACACCCACATACATACACATATATACAGATAGATAGATGATAAATAGATATAGTGTATTATTTAAATATAATTCATTCCTAATGGAATATTATTATTATTGAATGGGTTCACATATTATTTATCTTTCTAATTTTGATGTTGTGTTGTAAAAATAACCATATGCCCGGAATGTGTTCCAGAGACTGGGTAGGTATAAGAGTGTCCCTGGAATTTTTTTTGAAATGTTGGCAACTATGAGGGAGTATAAGATAAATATTGTTATGGGGTATGTGCTTTTATAGATTAAAAGGGACATTAAACTATGAAATAATTGACCCCATACTAGGCATGCGTTCCGCTAATAAAGGATACAAGACACAAAAATGGGTGTAAAGGCCGTAGCCCGCATTTATTAAATCTTTTATGATATATAACTATACATTCAACAAATTACCGTTAACACATTAACCTCATAACCTGGGATGCTTGCCAAGAGATGTACCTTCCACTGGCATACCACCAGGTACATCCCCCCCAACTCTCTCCCGCCTCTTTAGGGAGGTACCCATTCACCTAACCACACATAAAAGACAAGCACCCCCGCAACCTGCTAAGCCACGAACACATCAACAAATGGGGAGGGAGGGAACTTCACCTTGTGGTTGCAGGAACAGAAAGAGGGTGAGTGACTTCCGCACTCTGCCTAAATATCTCCCAGGACTGCTCCACTGCCTAAGATAGGGGTCACCATCCCCTACATCAATGCTCTCCTCCAGGGAGCTATGACCCCATACTAGGCATGCGTTCCGCTAATAAAGGATACAAGACACAAAAGTGGGTGTAAAGGCCGTAGCCCGCATTTATTAAATCTTTTATGATATATAACTATACATTCAACAAATTACTTAAATCGTTAACACATTAACCTCATAACCTGGGATGCTTGCCAAGAGATGTACCTTCCACTGGCATACCACCAGATACATCCCCCCCAACTCTCTCCCGCCTCTTTAGGTACCCATTCACCTAACCACACATAAAAGACAAGCACCCCCGCCACAGCGCATCACTGACGAGCCTCCCCCACCCGGGCTAAGGCCTTCTGCACCCCTTCTTTGATGTTAAAATTAAAGAGGTGCAATCCAACCTCATTGAGGTGAACCCCATCCTTTAAGAAAAAACAACGACCTGTCTCCCCTTCAAATTCTACATGGCGAATGCCAAACCCTCCAAGTCTGCCCACAAAACTGGTCACTGTCCTGTTAATCTTCTTTCTAGAGGCCTCCAACTTCCTAAAATCCCATGCCGCCCGCCACGATGAACGTGGTTCGATATCGGACCAAACTATTATCACCCAAGGGAATAATTCCCTCAGTCTACCCAAATCCCTCCTGATCTTATCCACCAAATCTTTCTGGGACAAAAACCCCAAATCATTGCCCCCCGCATGGACGACCATAATGTCCGGAGGCTGGAATAACCTGGCATGGTCTACCACCTTTCTCAGAACCTGGTCCCACCTCAATCCCCTGACCCCAAGCCACCGCAACAACACTGCCTCCTCCTTAAATTTCAACTGTGCACCTTCATCCATGACCACTGCCGCCTTACGGGCCCAATATATATAGGAGTGGCCCACAATCCAACACTGAACTTGACCTAAAAAACAAGAAAAACATCCTAAGCCACCAGGTCAGGTCTAACATATGAACGAAAACATCCAGACTTCCAACCACCAATCCTTTTTATCACACTCTCCCCCAAACCCAAACTAGCAGCTTCAGTGGCAGCCCCAATTCGGAACGAATGCGTTCCAAATTCTTCTGCCGTGTACCCTAAGTCCCTTAATGCCCGACGAAGCACCGCCAAGAATTGGAAGCGAGATAAACCCGAGCCATCTTTGTGTATAAACAACAGCAAGGAAGTCTGTGGCCGGATATCCAAAAACGCCCTCATGTGGGCAACCGGGCACCCTGCCCCCCGTGCTTCCCCAAGCTTTATCAACCTACCCCGCCCCTCCTGATCCGTCTTGGACCCCCGGAGCCAAATCCAAACCACCTCATCCTTAATTGACACATCCCTGGCCTGTAGGCCCCCCCATCCCACTTATTCGCCCCCACCAGTTCTGATACCTGAAAAGCCCCAAAGAATGCTGTCGAAAAAACTGCTCTAAACAACAATACCTCATGCCCTGAGGTACACACCGTCTGCACGATGGCCAAGATCCGCAGCAGAAGTTGGAAACCAATTGGCCTCCGTCTGTCCTTCTCCACTTTTTTCTTACACAACCCCTTCACTGCCAAACGGACAAGGAATAACCCCGTCAAATCTTCCCACCCCAAAAGTTTAAACAGGAATCTTAATGCCGCCATATTTCTCCTTACCAGTGACCTAGAGAGCCCCCTTTGGTTCCACTCTTTTATCCAAGACAGCAAGCCTTGAATCCACCCTTCCCTAGAAGCTACCATGCCCTCTGTCGTGATCACCTCCCACCATTGCTTCCATGTTCGAACATAAGCATTCCACATACCTAGAGCTACCGCTCCCCTTGCCACCCTGATTATCTCCATACTTCCAGCTCCAACAACTCTGGTGGGCAATTGACTCCTTCCATCTCCGCTTCTGGTGCCACCTCTCAAAATCTCGACCACTGAAAGCGAGAAAGTGTGTCAGCTACGGTATTCTGGTAACCAGGCACATGCACAGCGTGAAACAGCACATTCGTCCGCATGCAGTCCAGCACAAACAGCCTCAACAGGCGAACCACCGGCAGGGAGCAAGACGTCAACCTATTAACAGCAAAGACCACCCCCAGGTTGTCCGAATGGAATACCACCTTCCTATCCCTAATCCTGTCCCTCCACACCCTCACAGCTACCAGTAACGGAAAGAGTTCCAAAAAGACCAGATTCTTCGTTAGACCTTGGCTGACCCATTGTGCTGGCCATTTCCCAGCCACCCAGCTCCCTTGGCAATAGGCTCCAAAACCCAGGGACCCCGCTGCATCCGTAAACAGGTGCAGCTCATCATTCGACACCGCTTTCCCGTGAACCAACGCCCGACCATTGAACTCTGCCAAAAACAACAACCATATTCTTAAGTCTTCCTTAAGGTTCTGCCCCCAAGGTAATCCACCTTTTGGGGGCTGTGACTCCCGCCGTGGCCAGGGAGAGCCTGCTACAGAAAACCCTCCCCACCGGAATAATTCTACAAGCAAAGTTTAGTTTGCCCACCAACGACTGGATCTCACAAAGGCGAAGCCTGCGATTCCCAAGCGCCCCCTTAATGACCCCTTTTAGGTCGTCCAGTTTGTCCAACGGCAACCGGCACTCCATACGAATGGAATCAATTTCGATCCCCAAGAAACTCAACGTTGTGGATGGACCTTCGGTTTTTTCATGGGCAGCCGGGATTCCGAATTCCTCAGCTATCGTAAAAAATTGGTCCATTAGCCTAACACAATCCAAGGTGTCGGCGGCCCCCACAAATAGGAAGTTGTCCAAATAATGGACGACCGATGCTAACCCCGCTCGCTGCCGCACCACCCATTCCACAAAGGTGCTGAACTTCTCGAAGTAAGCACACGATACGGAGCAGCCAATCGGGAGGCAGATTTCCACGTAAAAGAAACCACAGAAAAAACAACCCAGTAAATGATGACACACCGGGTGCACCGGCAACAGCCGAAAGGCAGCCTCCACATCGACCTTACCCATTAATGCACCAACGCCAGCCTCCCTTACCAACCCCACCACCTTATCAAATGATGCATACCTCACGGCCGCTACTGGGGGGTCGATCCCATCATTAACTGATGTCCCTTTAGGATAGGATAAATGGTGAATCATGCGGTACTGACCTGCTGCCTTTTTTGGCACCACCCCCAATGGAGATACCCTCAAATTCTAAAAAGGCGGGTGAGAAAAGGGGCCCGCCATCCTCCCCAAAGCCACTTCTTTGTCGAGTTTACCTTGAACTACCTCCGGCAATTCTTTTTCCGATTTTAGATTCCCCGAAATTTGAACCCCCCCTTTGTCCTCAAATGGAATCCAGAACCCAGAGCTAAAACCCGTCAGCAAGAGTTCCGCGTCACCCGCCTTACCCCGGACCCTAGCGAATCGCTCTAACCAAGGAACCTTCCTTCCTACCTTCACCGGTGTCCTGGCTCTTAGCAGCAGCCTCGCCCGGTTTACCCCCTCCCCCGCTTCTCTTGAAGCACTTTGCCCACGAATGGGCACCCTCACATCCTGAGCAAGCATGTTTGTACTTGCACCCGGTTCCGAATTTACATTGCCCTTCATTATATTGGAAGCAGAGCCCTTTTCTAATAGCAACTGATGTGCCACCCCCAACGCTACTAGAGGACATTCCACCTCCCCCCGTTCCCCCGATGCCACAAAAGGACCCACGCAGCGGAGTCATTAACTCCAGCCATATCCCCATATCCCTGTCGTCCCACCTCATCTCCGGTCTCACTGCCATCCTCTGGCGGAACTGCTCATCGTACCGCCACCACGCTAGGCCACCATAGGTCCTGTATGCCCCAGAGATCTTGTCGTAATAACAGAACAACGCGGAGCATTGCTCCGGGAATTTTTCGCCTACCACCGCCGCTAGAATACAGAATGCCCTCGACCAATTAGAGTTTTTGGCAATTTACGATACCTCTTCTTCCTTTCGTCCTCTTCTTTCTTCTCCTTGTCACCTTTCGTGTCCTCTTTAATCTCCATCACCTGTTCCAGCGGCAGCAGAGAAAATATTTCCAAGAACTCCCTCTTCCATATTTTCTCCTTAAGCTCCTGAGTAAGATGAATCCCTAGCGGCCCAATTGAGCACAGGCAGGGTCTTCTCATAGCGCTCTCCGGCACCTTCAGCACTTCACCAGCACTAGCTACCACCCCAGCCACTGGTACGGCCCCACCTGTTCCCTGGCCTGCATTCCCAGCCCCCTGACTTGCGCCCCCCACTGTTGCCACAGACCCCACTCCCCAAGCTGCTGCAACGTTCCCCTGCTGCCCCACCAGCCGCATTTCAAACTGCGTCAGCAGATCCCTTAAACCACTCATCATATTCTGCACACCTAAGCCATGCTCTCCTCCAGCCACACCCGTGTCAGTGATAGCACCCTCACCTTTACTCCTGGGCGCCGTCCCAGCTCCGGCCATTTCCATCGGCGCTGCCGCTACCCCTGTCCCTGTGTCCGGCTGTTTCCTAGGATCCCTCCCTCTGGGTCTGTACGTCCTCCTCCTCTGGGATGGAGACTGAGATCTCCTCCTCCGACTGCTCCTTTCCCGGGACCTGTTGATCCTCCCCCACGTAGGGGACCGCCCCCTTCTCCGCTGCTGCGTCCTCTCCCTGGGCGAGCAGGATTTATCCCGACGCCGTTCCGCTCCCGACCTTCTTGGGCTGTGGCGCGCCAGGGGGTCCTCCCCCCGTGGCCATATCTGTAAAGAGGAGACAGTGACATCCCTAACCTGTCCTACACTCCTAATACTTCCTTCTCTAGATCCCAACCCTTGCCTACCTTCCACGCTCCCCCCAATACCATCCCGCCCAAGACCCCCTGCCCCCAAGGACCTGATTAACTGCTCCAAGGCGGTCAGGTCCCCTACCTGCCGTGTTGCCACCGGTCCAGATGAAGTTCCCTCTCCAGGATCGTCAGATTCCAGATCACTGTAGGAATAGTCTATCCACAGTGCATCTCCTTCCAGGTCCGGTTCCGCAGGCTCAGCAGAGAGTTCTGCCCTACCACCCCTCTGTCCCTCCAACTCCTCCTCATCACCTGCTGCCACGTCACTGCTCCTGACAGACGTCCGCCGCGTGGCCTCCTCACCGACACACGCGTCCGCTCCTGCGACCCGCCTCCTCTGTTCGACGACTGGCGCCTGGGCTCAGGATCATCTCTTTCAGGCCCAGCGCCGCTCCTGCTCCTCTGAGTCCTGCCGCCGTCGGGAGATAGCCGCTCCGGAGGCCTCGACCGCCGTTGCGGCCTGCCATGATCCGTCCCGCCTGCAGCTGCCGAAGATCCAGGTCCAGAGGGATGCGCCGCCGCCAGGTAAGACCTCAGCCAGTCCAGGCCCTTCGCTTCTGCTAGCCGCTGCACCTGCTCTGCAACGTCACTCATCCTCTCAGTTACTACAACCGCAAGCCTCAGGAACAAACTTCACCTTGTGGTTGCAGGAACAGAAAGAGGGTGAGTGACTTCCGCACTCTGCCTAAATATCTCCCAGGACTGCTCCACTGCCTAAGATAGGGGTCACCATCCCCTACGTTGATGCTCTCCTCCAGGGAGCTAATATCATGCACATAAATGAGCAATAATTAGACATATTAATTAAATATTTGCATGAAAAAAAAAAAAATTAAAACAATTTAAGCTGATTTAAGCTAAAACTGAAACTAACTGAAAAATAGGTTTTAGACAAATCTGGGCAGTGGGATAACAAATACTCAAAAATCTTTAAAGCATTAAAGGAAATGTAACTTTTAAGCACAGTGAAACCCATTAAAAATAAAAAATAAATGTTTTCTAATGTTTTGAAATACAGTGAAATATAAATTGAAATATTAAAAATCCAAATATTGTAGAAGGTCATTAAAGTTTACTCCACTTTAGTATTCAGAAGAACAGCAAAAAAATATAATAACAATCTTTCTTTGGTTTTAATGTTAATTACATTTACAAATAGTTAATTCAAGGGTAAGGAGATGACATGGTTAAATTAAGATTAAACACAAGGAGGCCTATTTCTGAAATTTCTGTCGGACCTGATCTGACAGTGCGGATCAGGTCCGACAGACATCGCTGAATGCGGAGAGCAATACGCTCTCCGTATTCAGCATTGCACCAGCAGCTCTTGTGAGCTGCTGGTGCAACGCCGCCCCCTGAGGGGGTGTCAATCAACCCGATCATACTCGATCGGGTTGAATTGTGGCGATTCCTGTCCGCCTCATCAGAGCAGACGGACAGGGTTATGGAGCAGCGGTCTTTATACCACTGCTTTATAACTGGTGTTTCTGGCGAGCCTGCAGGCTCGCCAGAAACACGGGACGTCAAGCTCCATTCGGAGCTTGATAGATAGGCCCCATTGGGCTAGATTACAAGTATTACAAGTGGCGTGCTATTTAGCGTTCCCGCACAAGTGTAAACTTCGCTAGAAGTAATATTTTGAGCACGTCAGATAGCATGTGTATTACAAGTTGAAAGTATGTGCGAGTGAAACCCAATGTGTGCTAAGCAAAGGAATTCAGATATCGCAACCACATAAACTTATTACCCAATACCATGTGTGAATACAGCACCACTGAATGTGCACGGTGGAGAGGAAAAACTGCAACTCCTCTCAATCACTTAATAATTCATATAATCCACCAGCACTTATGGGTATAAAACATTCATCTTTTATTGAAGGATCAAGTTAAAATAAGCAACGTTTCGTGACCTTATGTCACTTAATCATGTGAGAGCATGATTAGGTGACATAAGGTCACGAAACGTTGCTTATTTTAACTTGATCCTTCAATAAAAGATGAATGTTTTATACCCATAAGTGCTGGTGGATTATATAAACTTATTACCCCTAGACTTCAATGGAGAGGGCAGAAAAAAAAATGTCACACCTTTTGCTTGCGTGCTAGCCCAGCAGGAGTTATTTATATTTCACATTTAAATGTTCTTCACATATAAGACAATGTTATCTTTATTGCAAATACATATTTCTATATATATAAATTTGTATATACCTTTACCTGTATATATATTCATAGAGATATATAGGTATATATATATATATATATTATTGTTGTTTTTTACATTAACATTATTTTATTAGATATATATATATATAGAAATATATATTTAATAATAAAACATTTTTTTCAATGTGAAGAACATGCATTTATGTTGTGTTTAGTGCAACTTTATGCCAGGTTTTCAGTTGTGCTAACCTGACGAGTGTAAAATATAATTGCGCTCTTACAATCACATTTACTTTCAACTTGTAATACAAGCACTCTTTCAGTTGTGCCCAAAAAGGCGATATCATTCGCATGTAACAGTTGGCGTGCCACTTGCCATCCAACCCATTAAATGAATGAGATTTTAAGAAAGAAAGAAACCTGAGAAAGTTTGACATCAATAGTTTTGATTAAAGATTCTATTATACAACCCCTAAGCACTTCTGTTGTGTAAAAAATGCCAGTTCAGATAAGTGAAGTTGAAACTCAAAAGGAAAAAAATGCTGATCCTAAATTTCTGAAGAAAGAAAGCTCATTTTTAATTCTCAAGTATGCTGGTCTTCAGGAAGCTCTTTTTTTTTATCCTGGACGTGCATCTTTTTCTGATATAGACTCATAGTTTAGTAATTTGTAAGCTCAAATTTATAAACTAAACAAATCGAAAAATAGATTTGTTATTATGAAACATATTTTTTAATTATTACTTACTTGAGAAAGAACAATTATTTACTTATTTAATTACTTATGACCATAATATATACCAGCAACAATAATAATAATAATGTTAAGAATTTACTATCACATTGAATCCTAGTTTACAAATGTAGCCTACAAATTGTAGTGCTATAGTGCACTAACATTACTAGACCTCAATCCATATAGTATATATACACTAGTCGATAAGCCTACCCAGAGGGCAGTCTAATTATTTTTTAAACTACAGATATAGAAACAACGTAAGTTGACAAAAAAATAAAAAAAAACTAACATTACTGAAAATAAAAAAATCAAATTACCAAATTTAACAAAATTAAACCTAATCCCTATTAAAATAAAAAAGACCCCCCAAAATAAAAACACCCCCTACTCTAATAATAAACTACCAGTAGCCCTTAAAAGGGCTTTTTACAGGCATCCAGGTGAATTATTTTGTCCTCACGCTGCCAACATTTCATTCAGGATGCGTGCGCAACTGCCAACGGCATACCTCCCAACATTTCAAAATTCAAAAGAGGGACACCCCCCGCAGCAAAAAAATTAAATGTGGTGGGTGGGGCTTAAAAAATCATAAGACCAAAGTAATATAAATAAAATTCTAAATAAAGTCATATATTTTAGTATACTTAGGCAGCAAATCAAACACAAGCTCAAACCACTGGCATGACTATGTGAGCTATGTATTTAATTAGCCTTTGCAAAGACACTGCTAAATATTTTTATCTTAATTGGACATTTAATAATAAATTCTTTAAAACTGCTCTCTGCATTCCCCATTAATATTCTAGATTCTGGCCTTTAAAGTCAGCAAAAATTCACAGTAGCACACTACATACACATGCAGATAGACACACACACACTACATAGCATACATTTATACATGCAGATACACACACACTATATAGCATACATTTACACATGCAGATACACACACTACATAGCATACACTTATACAGGCAGATACACAGACACTACATAGTATACACTTATACATGCAGATACACACACATTACATAACATACAGGGAGTGCAGAATTATTAGGCAAATGAGTATTTTGACCACATCATCCTCTTTATGCATGTTGTCTTACTCCAAGCTGTATAGGCTTGAAAGCCTACTACCAATTAAGCATATTAGGTGATGTGCATCTCTGTAATGAGAAGGGGTGTGGTCTAATGACATCAACACCCTATATCAGGTGTGCATAATTATTAGGCAACTTCCTTTCCTTTGGCAAAATGGGTCAAAAGAAGGACTTGACAGACTCAGAAAAGTCAAAAATAGTGAGATATCTTGCAGAGGGATGCAGCACTCTTAAAATTGCCAAGCTTCTGAAGCGTGATCATCGAACAATCAAGCGTTTCATTCAAAATAGTCAACAGGGTCGCAAGAAGCGTGTGGAAAAGCGCAAAGGCGCAAAATAACTGCCCATGAACTGAGAAAAGTCAAGCGTGCAGCTGCCAAGATGCCACTTGCCACCAGTTTGGCCATATTTCAGAGCTGCAACATCACTGGAGTGCCCAAAAGCACAAGGTGTGCAATACTCAGAGACATGGCCAAGGTAAGAAAGGCTGAAACACGACCACCACTGAACAAGACACACAAGTTGAAACGTCAAGACTGGGCCAAGACATATCTCAAGACTGATTTTTCTAAGGTTTTATGGACTGATGAAATGAGAGTGAGTCTTGATGGGCCAGATGGATGGGCCCGTGGCTGGATTGGTAAAGGGCAGAGAGCTCCAGTCCGACTCAGATGCCAGCAAGGTGGAGGTGGAGTACTGGTTTGGGCTGGTATCATCAAAGATGAGCTTGTGGAGCCTTTTCAGGTTGAGGATGGAGTCAAGCTCAACTCCCAGTCCTACTGCCAGTTTCTGGAAGACACCTTCTTCAAGCAGTGGTACAGGAATAAGTCTGCATCCTTCAAGAAAAACATGATTTTCATGCAGGACAATGCTCCATCACACGCGTCCAAGTACTCGACAGCGTGGCTGGCAAGAAAGGGTATAAAAGAAGAAAATCTAATGACATGGCCTCCTTGTTCACCTGATCTGAACCCCATTGAGAACCTGTGGTCCATCATCAAATGTGACATTTACAAGGAGGGAAAACAGTACACCTCTCTGAACAGTGTCTGGGAGGCTGTGGTTGCTGCTGCACGCAATGTTGATGGTGAACAGATCAAAACACTGACAGAATCCATGGATGGCAGGCTTTTGAGTGTCCTTGCAAAGAAAGGTGGCTATATTGGTCACTGATTTGTTTTTGTTTTGTTTTTGAATGTCAGAAATGTATATTTGTGAATGTTGAGATGTTATATTGGTTTCACTGGTAAAAATAAATAATTGAAATGGGTATATATTTGTTTTTTGTTAAGTTGCCTAATAATTATGCACAGTAATAGTCACCTGCACACACAGATATCCCCCTAAAATAGCTATAACTAAAAACAAACTAAAAACTACTTCCAAAACTATTCAGCTTTGATATTAATGAGTTTTTTTGGGTTCATTGAGAACATGGTTGTTGTTCAATAATAAAATTAATCCTCAAAAATACAATTTGCCTAATAATTCTGCATTCCCTGTACACTTATACATGCAGCATACACTTATACATGCAGACACACACACACTACATAGCATACACTTATACATGCAGATACACACTTATACATGCAGATACACATACACACACACACACTGCATAGCTTACATTTATACATGCAGACACACACACACACTACATAGCATAAACCTATACATACAGATACAATTTTAAGATTGGATATCAGAGCGCCAAACAACGTAGGCAGGGTCTATGGGCAGATAATCAAATACCAAAGGTAACAATAGGTTGAAATAATATGATTTAATACATAAGATAAAAAAGTTGGTACATTTAAAATTATACAACAATTAGTCATGGATCCATGTTACACTTTAAAATATATATTGAAACACTTGGAAAAAATTAAAAATGCTTGTAGAGCAATTAATAACAACAACAAAATCTAACAAATAATGTCTATCGCATAAAACTTAAATTCTAATATGTGAATGCTGGGAGCGCTTATGCACACTCTATTTATAAAAACAATGGGTTACAATGCACAGGTGGATAGATTCCAGGTTGTTTGAAACCGGTGGGTGTGAAATGTAAGTGGCTCCGAATTGGGGTTTTGCCTATGTGTTTAACCAAAATTATGTAAATCCTAACAGGTGGACAAAAAATGTTACAGGAATGTCTAGAACCTGAATTCAAAATTTAAAACCTGAGGTTGTGCCTATGTGTTTATCCAAAAAGGGTGTAAATCCTAACAAGTGAAAAAATGTGAGAAAAATATTGCAGGGGTGTGTAAACCTTATTTTCAAAATAAACAATGAATTCAAAATAAAACGATATACAAGTGAATTTTGACAAATCAACTAATGCATACATAAAGCATAAATAGAACCAAATAAAAACAACAGCACAACTTTAACGTGTGTTCAAATGTGTTTCTGCTTGCAAACTGTGATGTGATTTGAATAAATATCTATTATAAACACTGAATAGTGGCAAAACTTTGTGATTGGATTGAAATTGAACACAGGCTCTAAATTGATACCCTTAAATTCGAATCTAAAGGGCTCAGAGTTGCTGAGCTAGATATAAGGGACTTGCCTCGAGATCTTAATTAAAAGAGACCATATAACAACAGTGGTTTAAAAAACGGATAATATAACATAAAATGCTTAAAAGTACAAATAAATATTCAAATTGGATAATAAGAATCTTGCTATAGTCTGTCTCAATATGGATCCCAACTGCTGATTATGTAGAAATCTTCTTGGGCGGTAGTTAACAAATAATTCCAACTTGCAAAGTTGTCCCTTACCTGCCAAAAAAGGAAAGGCAAACAATAGTGCAGATGGCTTCTTAATGTGATCACAATTAAAATACTCCTTACCAGTCAACCGGTTTCAGTCTTCACTGACCTTTCTCAAACAATAGTGCAGATGGCTTCTTAATGTGATCACAATTAAAATACTCCTTACCAGTCAACCGGTTTCGGTCTCCACTGACCTTTCTCAAGACTGGTTTGAGGTAAGGACCTAGACTGTAATATACCTTGCTGATTAACAGGTGAAATTAACACCTGTATAGTAGAACAGGATGTGAAAACAACATTTTTTTTCTTTTTCTCCTGGGTTAGAGAGAACATAGCAAAGCTTTTAGTTACCAAGGCAATTTGCTTGTTTTTTCAGAATCAGCTAAAATAATATGAGCATTGTCAAAAATAAAAGTCCAATTATGTAGATTTGTTTATAAAAAAAATGACCGTTTAAAACACTTTGTGAAATGTCAAAAAAATGTGTCAAAAAAATTGTCCGTTTAAAACACTTGTAAAGTATCCATTTAAAACATCTGTTTCTATATTTATACTTTCTTAATAAATGATCAAACTTTATGATGCATATTAGGTTATTATTTACTATTGCATATATTGTATTCTTGTCGAATTCTTTATGTATCTATTGACCATGTTGTAATACCAAGCACTCATAGGTTCTAATTTGAGGGCTCAAGCCAGAATGTATGTGCTATTGGCTGATTTAGGGGTGTGTTAAATTCCTGCAATCTGATTGCTTGTCTGTGTTTAATGTGCTTCCTTAGCACTATAGACAAGCTGTAAAAGCCTTGACAAAACAAACAAACCAAATTTCTTACATCCTTGCTTCCCTCATAAATAATCATTCGCTATGATCATTATATAACAGAGGGATTCTAGTTTCTATGTATGAAGCGCATAGCTGCTAAATGAGATTTTGAACAGGGTATAATATATTTTATATATGACAAAAGCTTAACAATTTCAGGCAGAGTGTAGTGTGTTTAATGTACAACTTAAGGTTAAAATTACATACTGGAATGAAAATCATGTTTCTGACTGACCTATTAAGATTATGTGATTTCCTTAAGGTTAACATACTGTTTAAGACAAAAAAGCAGAGACAGAAAAAAACAAAAAAAAAAAAAAAATCTTGTGCTTTTAACATATAGAGTAAACGGAGGTACACATTTACAACTCAAATCTAAGGTTTATATACTCTCTTTTATTGCTACGGTATTTGAAACTGACCCATAGGTCCCTTGGAAATCTGTTTAAGGTAGGGATTGCTTGTATTGTTCTATATACAATATGCAAATGGTCTAGACTACTTGTTGATTCTATTAGTTTGGGAGCTGATATGGTTCTAACTGCAATACTCATAATGGATAGAGGATAAGTATTTCCTCTAAACTAAACTTAGATATCCAAACCTGGTGAAGAGAAAATATATATAAAAAATATGTATAAAAATATATATAAAAATAAAGTATATATATATATATATATATATATATATATATATATATATATATGATTAAAACTATCTTCTGATGTCACTTGCACATTATTATTACTGTTTGTTAGATCCAAAGTAAAACTAGTCTCATAATTGATACTTCTATCTTTCAAAAATGAGGTAATTCTAGATTGGTTACAACTTTAGGGTCTCTATTGGCTATACTACACAGGTATTAGGTGTGGACTACCAATAGGATTGTTATAAAGCAGCTAAATAGAAGATTAAATAGCAGTTCAAATATAGATATAATTGAAGTATAAGTCCTGTTGTAATTCCCACAGATTAATTGGTGTTTATATCATCTAGAATTATCATATAACTAAAGGATTATATCAATACTTAAAAAGGCAGCTTCTCATAAAGGGAACAGGGTAGGCAGGGTTTCTATGTCCTTATGGGCAGGTCTAATCATTATTAAGTTATTATTATTTATATTTATATGTTAAGAGATAGGTGAAAGGATTTTTTTTTATATATATATATGGATCCAAATTCAGAAGTCACTTGTAATAAGGGGCTAGTAAGATAAAACAGATCCCTTCCTAGTCATGACTCTCTTTTTAGTTGAGGTTTAGGAGATGAGACAGGTCCTCTTTGTTATTTAAGCCTCTTGGGTGCAAGCAATCTAGATGGAAAATCCATTTTGATTCCTCCGTTAATAACCTCTTCTCATGGTTGCCCCCTCTCCAGTTTCTTGGCACCTTTTGAATCCCTATATACTTTACAGTATTAATGTCACCTTGGTGCTTCTCAGAAAAATGTTTATATAAAGGACTATCTTTGTTAAGTTTTTCTATGAATCGGAGGTGTTCACGTATCCTGTCCCTTAGTGGTCTTGATGTCTGTCCAACGTATTGGAGACCACAGGGACATTGGAGTAAGTAGATCACATTTTTGTCCTGGCACCGGATCAAGTTTTTGATTTTGTACTTCTTTTTGGTGTTAAAAGAATGGAATTCTGCACTTTTTTTCTCCACATTTACATGTTTTACATTTGTGGCATGGAAAAAATCCTGCCACGTTCTTACCAAATGCATCTTTAATTACTGGAGGTTTCTTCCTCTGTATACTGGGAGCCAGCCTCGTTTTAAGATTTTTTGTCCTTCAATATATAAATCTGTTTTTTTTTTTATATTTTGTCTCCCAGAATATCATCATCTTTGAGCATGTTCCAGTGTTTACGGGAAATGTTCTCTATAATTTGACTGTTCTCACTGTATTCATTAATTAGAGGAATATTAAGGATCTCTGTATCCTCATTCCACTTAATTTTCTCTTTGTAATGTGTCAGATCTTTCCTTTCTATTTGGTCTACTTCTTGTATTTTTTGATCAAGGAAATCTTCTTCATATCCTCTCTCTATGAATTTCAACTTGATCACTTGTGCCTGTTCTTTCCACTTAGAGGGATTGGAGCAATTCTACTTCATTCTTAGAAGTTGTCCCTTCAGGATGTTGTTCTTCCACTTTATGTGATGGCAACTCATCTTGTGGATATAGTTATTGCTATCCACTTTTTTAAAGTGTGTTGATGTCTCTATTTTTCCTCCTTTCACCTCTATTGACAAATCCAGATATGTGAGTTTTTTATAACTCCATTCGTACGTGAAATTCAGATTTGAGATGTTCTTGTTCATGATGTTAATGGTATACTCGAGATCCTCCTGTGATCCTTTCCAGACCATAATTATATCGTCTATATATCGGCGATAAAGAACCAGATCCACGCCGGCTGGGCAAGAGTCCCAGAAAATTTCTTCCCACTTTGCCATGTATAAATTCACATAGCTCAGGGCGAACCTGGTCCCCATCGCCGTCCCGCATATTTGTCGATAAAATTTATTATCGTCACAAAAATAATTGTGGTTTAAGATATAATGGATATTGTCTAGGATAAATTCACATTGTTTGGTTGGGATCTCATTGTCTTTCTCCAAATAAAGTCTTACTGCCTCTATTCCTTCTTTATGAGGTATACTCGTATACAACGCTGTAACGTCACATGTTACCAAAATATAATTTTTCTCCCATGTCAGGTTCTCCAGAAAATTTGGTAGCTGGGTTGAGTCTCTTAAATATGAAGGACGTTGTCTCACATGTTTCTGTAGGTGTTTGTCCATGTATTCGGACACGTATTCTGGCTTGAGCCCTCAAATTAGAACCTATGAGTGCTTGGTATTACAACATGGTCAATAGATACATAAATAATTCGACAAGAATACAATATATGCAGTAGTAAATAATAACCTAATATGCATCATAAAGTTTGATCATTTATTAAGAAAGTATAAATATAGAAACAGATGTTTTAAATGGATACTTTACAAGTGTTTTAAAAGGAAAATTTTTTTGACACATTTTTTTGACATTTCACAAAGTGTTTTAAACGGTCATTTTTTAATAAACATATCTACATAATTGGACTTTTATTTTTGACAATGCTCATATTATTTTAGCTGATTCTGAAAAAACAAGCAAATTGCCTTGGTAACTAAAAGCTTTGCTATTTTCTCTCTAACCCAGGAGAAAAAGAAAAATTTGTTGTTTTCACATCCTGTTCTACTACACAGGTGGTAATTTCACCTGTTAATCAGCAAGGTATATAACAGTCTAGGTCCTTACCTCAAACCAGTCTTGAGAAAGGTCAGTGAAGACCGAAACCGGTTGACTGGTAAGGAGTATTTTAATTGTGATCACATTAAGAAGCCATCTGCACTATTGTTTACCTTTCCTTGTTTGGCAGGTAAGGGACAACTTTGCAGGTTGGAATTATTTGTTAACTACCGCCCAAGAAGATTTCTACATAATCAGCAGTTGGGATCCATATTGAGACAGACTATAGCAAGATTCTTATTATCCAATTTGAATATTTATTTGTAATTTTAAGCATTTTATGTTATATCATCCGTTTTTTAAACCACTGTTGTTATATGGTCTCTTTTAATTAACATCTCGAGGCTCTTTGAGCAAGTCCCTTATATCTAGCTCAGCAACTCTGAGCCCTTTAGATTCGAATTTAAGGGTATCAATTTAGAGCCTGTGTTCAATTTCAATCCAATCACAAAGTTTTGCCACTATTCAGTGTTTATAATAGATATTTGTTCAAATCACATCACAGTTTGCAAGCAGAAACACATTTGAACACACGTTAAAGTTGTGCTGTTGTTTTTATTTGGTTCTATTTATGCTTTATGTATGCATTAGTTGATTTGTCAAAATTCACTTGTATATCGTTTTATTTTGAATTCATTGTTTATTTTGAAAATAAGGTTCACACACCCCTGCAATATTTTTCTCACATTTTTTCACTTGTTAGAATTTACACCCTTTTTGGATAAACACATAGGCACAACCTCAGGTCTTATATTTTGAATTCAGGTTCTAGACATTCCTGTAACATTTTTTGTCCACCTGTTAGGGTTTACATAATTTTGGTTAAACACATAGGCAAAACCCCAATTTGGAGCAACTTACATTTCACACCCACTGGTTTCAAGCAACCTGGAATCTATCCACCTGTGCATTGTAAACCATTGTTTTTATAAATAGAGTGTGCATAAGCGCTCCCAGCATTCACATATTAGAATTTAAGTTTTATGTGATAGACATTATTTGTTAGATTTTTTTTGTTGTTATTAATTGTTCTACAAGCATTTTTAAATTGTTCCAAGTGTTTCAATATATATTTTAAAGTGTAACATGGATCCATGACTAATTGTTGTATAATTTTAAATGTACCAACTTTTTTATCTTATGTATTAAATCATATTATTTCAACCTATTGTTACGTTTGGTATTTGATTATCTGCCCATAGACCCTGCCTACGTTGTTTGGCGCTCTGATATCCAATCTTAAAATTGAATCCACCCTTGGCAACTAGGTGCCAATTTATTAGAGCTGGAGGTCTGTTGCGTTATATAGTTGGCGCTTAGTTATCACCTTTCCACTTATACATACAGATACACACACACAGTAATGGATACAGATCGACACACACACACTACATCATATATGGCTATCTGTAATTCATTGTATGGGGTCCTGGGGTTGGCAAGTACATAAGCTGGCAGTCTGCGGCTGCCACTGTTCGTTACCCTGGTATTAGCACTGCTCATTGTATAAAACTGAAGGCATGCTAGTATTATCACCAGGGGTTAGACATCATCACTACCAGAGGTAAGTTAGAGAGGTCACCATCACCCGTGGTCAGAGTGTATACAGCCTTCTTACTCCTGCTTAACCCACACACCATTGCTTTTCCACAGGAAATCTAACAGGTATCTAACCCTGTGAGAGCAAAGCCAGCTGCTTCTGAGTATGGGCCCAATAGAATAATAAAAAAAAACATTTTTTTTTTTTTTTTTTTAATGCATGGGGCAAATCGGGACAGATGGCTAGCAACCTGGGACAGGGGGACAGACCCCTAAAATCAGGACTGTCCCACGAACAGCCCCCTGCAGACTCGCGGCCAATGGGCCGCCAGCAGGGAGGTGTCAATCAACCCGATCGTACACGATCGGGTTGATTTCTGGTGATTCCTGTCCGTCTGCTCAGAGCAGGCGGACAGGGTTATGGAGCAGCAGTCTTTAGACCGTTGCTCTATAACTGCTGTTTCTGGCAAGTCTGAAGACTCCCCAGAAAAACGGAGCTTGATAAATAGGCCCCATAAAATGCAATTTTAAGCAACTTTCTAATTTACTCCTATTATCAAATTTTCTTCATTCTCTTGGTAGCTATCTTTGAATGTAAGCTTAGGAGCAGTCCCATTTTTGGTTCAGCACCTGGTGATTGGTGGCTACACCTTATCAGAAAGTGCTATCCAGGTTATGAACCAAAAATGGGCCGGCTCCTATTCTTACATTCTTGCTTTTTCAAATAAAGATACCAAGAGAATGAGGAAAAAATGATTATAGGAGTAAATTAGAAAGTTGCTTAAAACTGCATGCTTTATCTGAATCATTAAAGTTTACTTTTGAGTAGACTATTCCTTCAATTAATTAGCATAAATATATTTTTCACCCTTAAAGGACTATTCACAGTTGGTTGTGTGCATTTATGTTGACATATTTTCAGGCCCGGACTGACCATAGGGCATACCAGGCAATTGCCCAGTGGGCCACCAGTTACCTAAGCCCTGCCCACCATTATCACACAGAATAAGTGCAGTCTGTTGCTGTTACTTTGCCCCAAAATTGAATTTATTGTTGTGACATAATGTAGTTTTAATACGCTCCGTATTAAAACTAGATAATGTCACAACAATAAGTAAAACCGGGCTGTCGGTTAGCCCCACCTGCCATTACCACCCAGTGTGACATCATCATGGGCAGCCTGTCTTCCTTGCTGGGCTTGGGCCTCACCCACCTATCGTCATACACAGCAGCATCACTGCCAGTGCCATGTGTAACCCCAGCACACTGTGCAGTTGTCACTTAAAAACCAGGCCCCGTCCCAGCGTGGAACACAGTGATGAGAATAGCCACGCAGTTCATGGGCTCCACATTGTCTTATGTGGTGACGGCGGCCGTGTAAGGTGCAGACCTAATCGCTGCTGAGTGGGGCTTCCATAGAGATGCTCTGCACGCTGGCATTATTCACGCTACTGCACCGATTGGAACAGGGTAAAGGAGGGCGGCAGTGTACAGTGTGCATGTGGTGGCCTTGCTAATAACAATCATGGTGCTTGCCATTGACATTTAACTGGAGCCTTCTCGCTATAACTGTTTAGGAAACACTCTTTTAATATGCATTTGTTTACTGGCTCAGACCCTTAGTTGATGTGGTTGTTTCTCTCTTGCTGTTTGATATATGCATTCCCAAACAAACAACAAGAGAGAAACAACCACATCAACTAAGGGTCTGAGTCAGTAAACAAAAGCATATTAAAAAAGTGATGAGGTATCTTGACTGAATATGACTGAAGTGTGACTAAAGGTGAGCACTTTCATATGAAATGCCTTTATAATTTCTGACAAATTCCATTGGTCTCATATGAGCATAAATACTTGATTTACATTTCTGATTATTCTTTACTGCACATCTTAGATCTGTTGTCAAAACAGATATAAAATTCACAATGTTTATGCATAGGTCTTTAGGTCAAGTATTATGATAATGTTCTTTAATTTTAACTGAAGTGTTTTTATGGTAGTGATATGCTAGTGTGCCACTATCAGTTTTTTGGGGTGTTTTTCCCACTAGGTGCCGGCAGCACATGACACTGGCAGCTGCACAGATTTTTTTTCCCTCTAAACCGCATAGCGCCTGCCTCAGTTTACATTAGTGCAAAGGAAGAGTAGAAACTTAGTTGGCAGCTTAATTATTGAATGTTATTTGATTATTTTTTTATTTTTTAATTTACAAAATATTATATACATATATTATATACATACATACTGTCTATCACCTAGATTACGAGTTTTGAGTGCTATAGGGAAAGAAAAGAACGCAACAAAAGTTGCGTTATTTAACCCCCTATAGCGCTGCCATTACAAGTTTTAAAAAACCCGGCTTGTGCGAGCGATATGGCTGCGTTGAGCTCCATACCGCACACAAAAGCAGCAGTGTTTTGACGTGCTTGTGCACGCTTTCCCAAAAACATCAATGGGGATAGCCGGCTAAAAAAAAATCTAACACCTGCGATTGTGAAACAAAAGCTCCGTAACGCAGCCTCATTGATGTCTATGGGGAAAAAGAAAATACAGTTTAA
Organism: Bombina bombina; assembly: GCF_027579735.1. NCBI lineage: Eukaryota > Metazoa > Chordata > Amphibia > Anura > Bombinatoridae > Bombina > Bombina bombina. The sequence continues at coordinate 207,241,554 of NC_069499.1, forward strand.
ACCTAACACCCTAACATAAACCCCGAGTCTAAACACCCCTAATCTGCTGCCCCCGACATCGCCGACACCTGCCTACAGTTATTAAACCCTAATCTGCTGCTCCCGATATCGCCACCATCGAAATAAAATTATTAACCCCTAATCTGCCGCTCCCGATATCGCCACCACCATACTAAAGTTATTAACCCCTACTCCGCCGTACCCCATTGACTCAACTATATTAAAGGGACATAATACGCATATGCTAAATCACTTGAAACTGATGCAGTATAACTGTATAAAGCTGACAGGAAAATACCACCTGAGCATCTCTATGTAAAAAAGGAAGATATTTTACCTCACAATCTCCTCAGCTCAGCAGAGTAAGTGCTGTGTAAAAACTTATACTCAGCTACTCCCAGCTGCAGGTAAAAAAAAAATAAAAAATGAAGAAATGAACAGCAGCCAATCAGCATCAGCAGTGCTGAGGTCATGAACTCTTTTACTGTGATCTCATGAGATTTCACTTATACACTGAATAGGGAAATAACATAAGAGTGCACGAGGCTAATCCTTTCAGCTGTCCCGGGACAGACATACTAATATGCTGCTTAGAAATCCTTTACAATAGGATGTGGCTACTGAGGAACTTTTGAGGTAAAATATCTTTCTTTTTTACATAGAGATGTTCAGGAGATATTTTCTAGTCAGCTTTTTACAGCTATGCTGCATCACTTTCAAGTGTTTAAACATTTGGGTATTATGGCCCTTTAAAGTTATTAACACCTAAACCTCTCGCCTCCCACATCACTACCACTAAATAAACCTATTAACCCCTAAACCGCCAGCCCACCACATCACAACAACCTAAATTAAACTATATGAACCCCTAAACCTAACCTTAATGTAACCCTAACCCTAACATAACCCTAACCCTAACGTAACCCTAACCCTAACACCCCCTAACTTAAACATAATTAAAATATAGCTAAATTACAATTATTAACTAAATAAATCTATTAACCCCGAAACTGCCAGCCCCCCACATCGCAACAGCCTAAATTAAACCATTAACCCCTACACCTACCCCTAAACCTATCCCTACCCCTAAACCTAACCCTAACACCCGGCATGGAGCATCCGCTTAATACGGTCCCCGCCGTACACTGAATCTTCAGTACAAGGTACACGATCCAAGATGGCGTCTCTTGCATTCCTATTGGCTGAAAATTTTGAATCAGCCTATTGGAATTAGGGCTCCTAAAATCCTATTGGCTATTCAAGTCAGCCAATAGGATTTAAGCATCTCTCATTCTATTGGCTAATTCAAAATAGCCAATAGAAAGATAGCTGCTTAAATCCTATTAGCTGATTAATATAATCCTATACTATAAAAGGCCAAGTGTGTTTGTCAAAAGCTTTCATGCGCAGTAGAGACTGCGCGCGAGGACAAACACACCTAGCCTTCTACTCTGCAGAGTGAGTAGCGTGACAGGCCGCTGGGTGTGACGTGGACGTGGCTGGGTGGGGAACGGGTGGGGCTGGGTGGGGCAAGGGCGTGACCAGTAGTGGTGTGGGTGGGGCCGGGTGGGGCGTGGGCGGGCCAAGTGGGGCTGTTCAAGGCCATGCAGAGAGCTCAAAAGAGCTCAAAAGAGCTCAAAAGAGTGGAAAGAGAGAGAGAGACAGCAAAAGAGAGGGAGAGCAAAATAAAGGGGAGAGAGAGATCAAAAGAAGGGAGATAGAGCAAAAGAAAGGGAAAGAGACAGCAAAAGAGAGGGGGGAGAAAGTGGAGAGAGAGAGCAAAAGATAGGGGGAGAGCGCAAAAGAGGGAAGAGAGAGAGCATAAGAGAGGGGAGAGAGAGAGCATAAGAGAGGGGGTAGAGAGAGCACAAGAGAGGGGGAGAGAAAGAGCAAAAGAGAAGAGGAGAGAGACAGCAAAAGAGAGGGGGAGAGAGACTGCAAAAGAGAAGGGGAAAGAGAGCAAAATAAAAGGGAGAGAGACCGCAAAAGAGAGGTGGGAAAGAGAGTTAAAGAATGGGGGGGGGGGGAGAGAGCAAAAGAGGGGGGATAGAGAGAGCAAAAGGGAGGGGAGAGAGAGAGCAAAAGAGAGGGGGAGAGAGCAAAAGAAAGGGGGAGAGAGCAAAAGAGAGGGGGAGAGAGCAAAAGTGGGGGGATAGTGAGAGCAAAAGAGAGGGAGAGAGACAGCAAAAGAGAGGGGGAGGGAGAGCAAAAGAAATGGGAGAGAGATCAAAAGAGGGGTGATAGAGCAAAAGAGAGGGAGATACAGCAAAAGAGAGGGGAGAGAGTCAGCAAAAGAGAGGGGGAAGAAAGTGGAGAGAGAGAGCAAAAGAGAGGGGGGAGAGCGCAAAAGAGGGAAGAGAGAGAGCATAAGAGAGGGGGGAAAGAGAGCAAAATAAAGGGGGAGAGAGAGAGGCCGCAAAAGAGAGGAGGGAAAGAGAGTTAAAGAAAGGGGAGAGAGAGAGATAGATAGAGAGAGAGAGAGATAGAGAGAGAGAGAGAGAGAGAGAGAGAGGGGGAGAGAGCAAAAGAGAGGGGGAGAGAGAGAGAGCAAAAGAGGGGGATATACACAGAAAAAGGGAGGGGGAGAGAGAGCAAAAGAAGGGGGATAGAGAGAGCAAAAGAGAGGAGGAGAGAGCAAAAGAAAGGGGGAGAGAGACAGCAAAAGAGAGGGGAAGAGAGAGCAAAAGAGGGGGGTAGTGAGAGCAAAAGAGAGGGACAGCAAAATAGAGGGGGAGGGAGAGCAAAAGAAAGGGGATAGAGAGATCAAAAGAGGGGAGATAGAGACAGCAAAAGAGAGGGACAGACAACCAAAGAGAGGGGGAGGGAGAGCAAAAGAAAGGGGAGAGAGAGATCAAAAGAGGGGAGATAGAGAGAGCAACAGAGAGGGAGAGAGACAGCAAAAGAGAGGGAGAGGGAGAGCAAAAGAAAGGGGAGAGAGATCAAAAGAGGGGAGATAGAGAGAGCAAAAGAGAGGGAGAGAGACAGCAAAAGAGAGGGGGAGAAAGTGGAGAGAGATATTAAAAGAGAGGGGGAGAGCAAAAAAGAGGGAAGAGAGAGAGCATAAGCTAGGGGGAGAGAGAGCACAATAGAGGGGGAGAGAAAGAACAAAAGAGAGGCGGAGAGAGACAGCAAAAGACAGGGGGGAAAGAGAGCAAAATAAAGGGGAGAGAGAGACTGCATAATAGAGAGTTAAAGAAAGGGGAGAGAGATAGTAAAAGAGAGGGGGGATATAGAGAGCAAAAGAGAGGGGGTAGAGAGAGAGCAAAATAGGGGGGATAGAGAGAGCAAAAGGGAAGGGGGAGAGAGAGAGCAAAAGAGAGGGGGAGAGAGAGCAAAAGAGGGGGATAGAGAAAGCAAAAGAGGGGGGATAGAGAGAGCAAAAGACAGGGAGAGAGAGAGAGAAAAAGAGAGGGGGGAGAGCAAAAGAAAGGGGGAGAGAGACAGCAAAAGAGAGGGGGAGAGAGAGCAAAAGAGGGGGGATAGTGAGAGCAAAAGAGAGGGAGAGAGAGCAAAAGAGGGGGGATAGAGAGAGCAAAAGAGAGGAAGAGAGAGCAAAAGAGGGGGAGAGAGAGAGAGCAAAAGAGAGGGGGGAGAGTGCAAAGAGAGGGGGAGAGAGAGCGCAAAAGAGGGAGGAAAAGAGAGGGGGAGAAAGAGAGCAAAAGAGAGGGGGAAGAGAGAGAGCAGAAGAGAGGGGGGATAGAGAGAGAGCAAGGGGTGGAACCGCTGTACTGCAAAAATTGGCCCATGTACACAGGCTTTAGGACTAGTATAATAATAATATAACACTGCCGCCACTATAATAATATTATAGTGGCGGCGGTGTAGGGCTTAATAACTTTAGTATAGTGGAGGCGATGCAGGAGGGCCTTGGTTTAGGGGTTAATAGGTAGTTTATGGGTGTTAGTGTAATTTTTAACACTTTAGTTATGAGTTTTATGTTACAGATTTGTAGTGTAACACTCATAACTACTGACTTTAGATGGCATTACAGATGAGGCTGTAACGCTCGCTTTTTAGCCAGAACGCAAAACTCATAATACCGGCTCTATGGGCATCTCATTAAATATCGTAATGTTAAGGAGTGCAGTACTGAAGTTGCGTTATAGGCTAAAAGGCTTGCGGTACACCTACACCCACAAGACTTGTAATGGCTGCGTTAGGGAAAATGATGCGTTATGGGCCACAACGCTACTATTTGACTCATAGCGCAAAAATCGTAATCTATCTGTATGTTAGTTAGTTTGGATGTATGTGTGTATATGTATGTGTATATATATGTATGTGTATATATATATATATATATATATATATATATGCGTGTGTATATACAGTATATATATATATATATATATATATACAGTATAAACATTATATTGGGAGAAGGGGTTGAAATATGTACAATTATAAATTCATTTCTTAGATAAATTAAATTCATAATACAAGGTCTAAAATTAATCAAACTCATATTTCATGTTCTACTCAATTTATAAATTTCATAAATCTTCCAGGACCAGATATTCTTTGACTGGTAAATCATATTCAAAGCAAAATATGTCATGCTCAAAGTAAGATATCATGATCTATTGACTATCAGAATTAATGTCTGAGGGCTATGATACCCCATAATGTTTTAAGGTTTTGTTTAAGAATAACTGTAATATGATGTGTGAGATTGCAAGTTATGTTTTGACTACTGTTCTATATCAAATGTGTTTCTTCTTCAGAAAAGAAACTTAAAAAGTTTGGTCTCCAAAAACAGCACCACCACTAATCTTTGCCATGGCATTGACATCTCTGGATTTAAATCATTTCCTTTAGAAAAAAAAAATATATTATTAGAAATAATTCACATTATTTAAGCATAATCCATGATTTATAACATTCATAGAACACCCTTCATACTTGTATGGGAAATATATAATTATATTTGTACAAATATTGTACTCTTCATACATCATATTACTTTAACTGAAGCATAAGAAAATGTAAATATTTCTGTGGTCCTTCACATACAAACTGTGAAAATACTGAAGGGGTTTATGTAACTTAATTAGCAACACCTAATTACACGTTTTTTAATGTATGAAGTGTAGAACTTTGTTTAAACAGGGTGTATTCACTGGCTTTGTTAAATGTACCATGCAGATGCTAATGAGAAATATAGCACTTTTATAAAATTTTAGTTTGGGTTAAAATGTAAAATCAGACTCACTCAGAATGCACTGTTCAGAATAGAATGCAGAATGTTCCCTGAAGAGGAACAAGCTCCTACTAGCACACCAGAGTACTGCTCAGATCAAGTCTTGCATTTTTAATCTATATCTTTTTTCTTTTGCTTTGTAACCCAGCAATGGTCCCTGAAGTAGGAGATGTTCCTGGTAACACTCTGGGGTATTTGCTGAGTGCCTTATGTCTATTTAACTGGTAGATAAGATTTTTTTTGTGGACTCCTGAGTGTAGTCAAACGTCTGATTTTCTGTGTTGATGAGATCTCCAGTTCTGTGACCCCCACAAGCTATAAACTTAATGTACAGATAAACTTGTCTTGTTTGGCTCATACCATAGAGATCCCCCCTGTGCATGGTTTCATGCTGCTCTTGGTTACCCTAACCTTGTAATCAAGCACATTATACGAGTGGTCTCCAGTCTGACCTCTTCCCAAGTCTTCCAAGAATAATTTTTTTGTTAGCGTGACCCCCCTGCTGATCATTTTCCTTGACTCTTGCAAGATTCTAAAGATCTAAAGATCTTATTGGTATATTTTTGTCTCAGTGCTAACAGATTGACAAAATAGGCTGTTTTGACAATGTACATAAAATAGATTATTTGGGGGCGTACACTTTTGTTACAAGTATAGGTGCTGGCCTTGTTGTTTTTTACTTATTCATAATTGATTGTGTTTTATGAAATTACCTGCAGTTAACATGAGCTACTCATTATTATATAAGCACAAATGGTTTATTGCCTAACAATTGTGTATAAGTTGGTTAACTTTTGATATTTGGGGAATGGAAGGCTTAAAGAGAAATAAAAACATTGACATGAGCATTGTTGCATTAATTTAACATACAGGGCCTATTTTAAAGTTCTTCAAATACAGAAACACCTTATTTGTTGCAGTTATTTTTCAATGGCCAAATTTCATCAACCACTAGCCTTATTTCAAGGAGTCAATCAGACATTGTCACTGTCATTTTGTTAGTAACAATTGCATTGCTTTGCAGTATCTTATCTAATATTCTCTAACTTTATGTAACTCCCTATTCAAGCCCCCTAATGGAGCCTGTTAGGAACAGATATGTACCAAAGTTTGGCTCATGAACTTTTACGGTTTTTAGAAAAGACAACACACAATTATCAGAGTTGGAAATGGGCAAAATAAATGATAAAGTATATTGCAAATTTTACTTACTACTCATAATTAATCATTTTATATTATTTATCTTTTTTTTTTTTATGGACTTTTCTGGGCTTTCATACACACATATGGCAATGGGATTTGTCCCTATAAAAACACAAATATTTCCTGTTTACTTTATTTTCCTTCAACTTTGTAATATAAAAACATTTTTAAATGTTTGTTACTTTGCCATATGCTTGATAGAAAAACCTTGATTAAAATGGCACTATAAGCAGAAAGCATTTGAACTTTACAATTGTAATCCCTTTAGAATTTATATTTTGCATTTTTTTTTGTATATTATTGCAGTTAAAGGGAAATAAATACTTTGAGGTAGTAATATAACATGATACATTATATATTATATATAAAGTCCACAGTATCACAAATCTGGCCAAGGATAGATGATAATACTGAAAGAAGCAGGCGACACAGGATCCACGATAAATCAAAGCCTTTTAATATACAAGAAGTATAGACAAAATAACCATAACAGACGTAACGGGTGCCTAGACAAACCCACCCTTATATACCCAAACCTAATCACATAATATAAAACACATACTCAGAGTTAATCATACCAAAGACCAACTACTCATTGCAACCTGAGAGAGCATGCTGAAAACACTGGCGCCGCAGCCGTGCCAGCCGATGATGTCATCGACCATCGCCGATATAAACACAGGCAGCTGTAGGGGAGTCATGGCAACGGTAAACAGAAACCATTAGCAAGCGAAACAGGCATATCACAGCAAATACAGTGAGCAAACTGTGAATGATATGAAGAAATACATATTAATACTACATATTAATAATATTTACAATTGTTGTGAAATAATTAAATTCACAAACATTATAGAGAAATGTACATAGCACAAATGTAAGTGCAGAATGATGGGTATACATTTGTATAAACCACACATAGCCCAGTATGCATGGATAACATGTTAGGGACAATCTATACACACAGGTATCAATGACAACCTAACAAGCTTCCATGCGAACACAACAACAGGCACAATACATATTGGTAAGGGGCTTCAAGACCCATGGAGTAGATAGAAACTTATATTAGGAAAGAGGAGGTTCCTGTAGTGAACTGTATCATTTGTACCAACACCCAAAGTCAACCATAGTATTAAGGCCCCTTGGGGCAACAGTATCCAGATCATAGATCCATTTAGCTTCAAGGCGTAATAGGGCCAATGCCCTGTCCCTCCCATGTCTCAAGCGGGGGACATGATCAATAAGTATGGTTCTCAGCATTGATACAGAGTGTCCAGCTTGCAAAAAATGTCTCGCGACCGGCTGTTCAGAGCTGCCTTTGTTAATGGCTTGGCGTATTGCTGATTTATGATTTGCCAGCCGTTCTCTGAAGGTGTTTTTCCTATGTAATATTTGGAACACGGGCAAATAATAGCATACACTACAAATTCTGAGGTACATGTCAACCTATGTCTGATGACATATTTTTCGTATTAGTATGCGGATGATGAAAACTGTTGCCACTCATCATGCTGTTACAAGTGACACAGTTGCCACAACGGTAACAGACTTTTTTAGCCTTTGGTAACCAGGATTTACGTTTATAGCAATGTCTAGGGTCATTAATCACCAGTATATTTCATAGATTGGTCGACGACATCATCGGCTGGCGCAGCTGCGCCGTCAGTGTCTGCAGCTTGCTCTCTCAGGTTGCATTGAGCAGTTGGGTGGTCTTTGGTATGATTTGTGTTTTACATTATGTGTTTTACATTATGTGATTAGGTTTGGGTATATAAGGGTGGGTTTGTCTAGGCACTCGTTACATCTGTTATTGCCTCCATTTGAGAAAGGTTCAAGCTTGAACCGAAATATTATGGGTTATGGCCCTATTTTGTCTATACTTCTTGTGGATTAAAAGGCTTTGATTTATCCTAGATCCTGTGTTGTCTGCTTCTTTCAGTATTATCATCTATCCTTGGCCAGGTTTGTGATACTGTGGACTTTGTATACTTTCGTTACAGCAGAGCACCAGGCAGTTGTTTTGGATGGTGAGTGACACTTCACCTTCTCTCTCTCTCTCTCTCTCTCTCTCTCTCTCTCTCTTTCTCTCTCTCTCTCTCTCTATATATATATATATATATATATACATATATATATAGATAGATAGATAGATAGATAGATAGATAGATAGATAGATAGATAGATAGATAAATATATATATATATAAACACTTTTATTAATTATTTTGTCCCCTTTTCATATAATTCCGTTCTGAAAATTTTCAGTTTCTGTTAGTGCTGAACACTGTTATATTCCACACAGCCTTTGACTGCACACTCTAGTGACTTATCCCTGTCCATAATTTTCAAAATCAGAGAAGGTAACCTAAGTTACAACCTGGTAGCTCTCATTGTTTTATAGACACTAAAACTTTACACTTATATTGTCAATATTTAAACTCTGAAAAATTGTATCTACATGTTATTCTTTTCCTTGAATACATCATTCTATCTAGCATATTTTTAGTGTTTAATGTCCTTTTAAGCACAGACATTTAAATAAAATAATTTATTTTTTTTACATTGCAGGACCAGATTTCATATCAACTTGAATGTAAATCTATCCTTTATGTATTTATTAAATTTTATATTAATAATCATGTTTCATCCTGAAAATCCTTAATTGCTTTGATATAATTCAATGTGGATTAAGGGATTAAGGGAATTCTTTCAAATATATTTTATGAAAATAGAGAAATTTACAGTCCCAGTTGTTGCAACATCATGAGAATTTTTTTCTTAGAGGACCAGTTAATACAGTAGATTTGCATAATAAACAAATGCATAATAAAAAGACAATGCAATTGCACTTAGGCCCCAATGATTGAAAGTGCTATTAGGTGGTGAAATATTCAAAGGGATCTGCCGCTATGTAGAGCGAGCTTGTTGGAATATTCCAAGCTTTCAACATCAGATAATCATTTACTATATACACCATTGGTCGGTAATGCTGACTTAAGAAACACCAAGCATTGTCAACCATTTTGGTGATGTATAGTAAAGGATCCTTTGAATATTACTGCAATTTTTATTTAAAATGATAAATGCATCAAGCAAGAATATCTACATTTTTATTTATATATACAATACTTATATTAATATTCATTATACATGACCCTGCATTTAATTTCAAAGATTGTAGATATATTGTAGTCAGGAATGTAAATTTTCATGAATGAGTGCCCGTTTTTTAAAAATACTATTAAAAACAGGGGCACTTTAATTCATGAAAGTTTACATTGCAGTGATTTTGTTAAAATACTTACCTTTTTCTTCTTCTAAGCCGTATCAGCGATCCCCCACCCGCTTCTCATGCTGTACTTAGCACAACAATGACAAAACTGGCTTCCTCCAATCACAGCTTGGCCTCAGGAAATGTTTGCTCTGGGGGGGGTCATGATTGGCGTATTTGTAATTTCTGATGTAAGTACAGAGGAGCAGCGGATGGGGGGATCGCTGGTCGGTTTTGGAAGAAGAAAAAAGATAAGTATTTTAACAAAGCCGCTGCAATGTAAATTTTCCTGAATGAAAGTGCCCCTGATTTTAATAGTAATTTTAAAATCAGGGCACTCATTCATGAAAATTTACACTCACTTTCAACAGTTATGCATGTATATTGCATAATGGTTTAATTATTGCATATAAATTTACATATGTTTCAGTAAGCTTTTTGTGTTTATTAGTGATAATATATATATATATATATATATATATATATATATATATATATATATATATATATATATATATATATATATATATATATATATATATATATATTAATATTTATGTAATAGTAGTCAGTATCATTAAATTATATATTTACATAACAGGCATACAGTTATGTAGATCTTTAATGTTCATTATACTGTCTTTAAATAGAAATAATACAACACAACAAGCAACATTAATTACATTTTAATGTATATGCAAAAATTTAAACTGTATGCATTGTACATAACAATGCATCATTTTAATGATGAATATTTATGTTTTGGGTCCTAGCTTCTACAGTTAGTTTTAGGTTATTGCAGATTAGTGGCTAATTATTAAATAATATGCATAGTCATGTACAATGCATAGTCTTTAAATTATTGTAGATATTTTTAAATGTATTTAATGTTTGCTCAATATTATTTTAAACATAAACATGTATTTTCAAATATATATGTATGTTTGAAATAATAGCAAGCAACCATTAAATTCCTTTTAAGATATCTCCAATACTTGAACATATTACAACATAAAAAACTACATTGTACATGTAATGCATATTTTGTCATGGAAATGAGGTTGGATGACCAGCAAAACCTTTCCCGCCTATTCAGGTTTCTGGAACTCAGCACCGGACCGGAATTGATCCCTGTTCCGCTAATATTTAAAAGGGATGATCGAGTAGGATGCAAGGGATAAAGTTGGTCTTTTAGTATGCTGTCAGATGATGTTTGATGAGGCACCTAGACATACAACTTGTTTGGGGGTGCTACATTCTGGGAGGATTTGAAGTGTCCCGCATTCTCCCAGAAGGTAGCACCTACAAAAAATGGGCATCATCAAATTGCTGACAGCATACTAAAAGATTGACTTGATCCCTTACACCCTACTCAATAGACATCCCTTTTAAGTAGCTGCAGTCCAGGGCTCAATTTCGGTTCGGCACTGAGATCCAGGAGGCCAGATAGGTTGAAGAGGTTTTGCTGGTCCTCTGGCAGTTGGCTTCCAGTATTTTAGCGCATATCTGTGACACATTATTTAAACAGTGATGATAACTTTAGTGACATAGCTTTATAGTTATAATAAGGAGGTTTATAAGTTATAGTTTAGTTTATTATAGTTAGTTATTTTTTAACTGTAAGCAGTTAGCTGGGGCATTACAGGGGAGTGTGCTGTACACATGACGTTAGTGTAGGCGGTATTAGGGACCTTGATGGGCAATCCAGTGGTGTGTAGGTTAGGCATGACATAGGTGTAGGCAGTCAGGGGGAGCTGTCTGGGTTGTGCAGGGGGAGTGTAGGTTAGCCATGACATAGGTGTAGGTAGTTGTTGGGAGGAAGTGAGGTGGAGCAAGGGGAGTGTAGCTTAGGTGTGATGTAGATATAGGCATTCAGGGGGAGTTAGCAAGGCGTACTAGTTGGAGCAGCCTGCACTTTGCTTTGGACACATTGAAACAAGACTGATATGTTAAAAGCAGTGGTTCCATTGAGCGTAGCACCATGCTTGTCTCGCTAACTTGTACAATTTAGGTCCGTACGGCAATATTTGAAGTGTGCCCACACTAAAACTAATTTTAGTTTCAGTGAGCACACTGTTTGTGCCATGTAGGCACACCTTTAAAATAGGGCCCCCACCCTTTGCGGTAATAAGCTGACGAGTGGCGATGTTATCAATGTAGGCGGTGACATCACGCTCCCATTGACTTCTATGGGAGAGACATCGCCGCTATTGCTTGGACACACCCCTTTTTTTAGAATATTTCCAAGGTCCGTCGATGTATTGAATATTGGAACCTTAGTCTGAACTTCAAATGAGAAGTAGATTTTTTTCTTACAAATTTCAAAGTTATGTCTATTTTCACTCCTCCTATATTATGTGACAGCCATTAGCCAATACAAGTAAATTAAGTAAATTGGAAAGTTGTTACAAATTGCATACTCTTTCTGAATCAGGAAAGTTTAATTTTGGCTTGTGTCCCTTTAAATTCTGCTAACAATTTAGTAATTTGTACTAAGGATTTTGCAAAACATACCCAACATTTAGATATTTCATGCATGTGGTGAACTAAATCCTATGCACAAAATACCTAAATCATGCCCAAGGTTTATTAAATTATGTGCATGTTTTATTTATTACAGGTGGGCCTCGGTTTACGCCGGTTCAATTTGTGCCGTTTCAGAATAAAAAAATTTTTCCCAGTCATGTGACTGCTATTGAAAAGCATTGAAAAGCAGTGCACTAATTAAAATAGCCAGTAGGTGGAGCTGTCCGCTTGTGTTGCAGAAAAGTTATGCAATTTAGCAGACTGAAATTATTCTGTGTACACAGAACAGACATTAGCTGTCGAGTAATAAGATCTAGCAGCCACTTCCTTATTATCTTCCTGCCCATCTGCTTGAGGTGAGGGTGCCTAACTGCATAATCAATCCAGATTGAAATGCATAGAAAAGGTGCAGACCCAATATTATCTAACATGCTAACAATGCAGATAACTGTTTGCAGAAAAATGCAAGTAAAAAATTGGTTTTGTTCATTAAACTTAGTTTTATGATAGTCTGTTGTGTGATTATTAGCAAATGTTTCTGTTCACTAAACTTAGTTTGATGATAGTCTGTTGTGTGATTATTTAAATAGGGTTTATAATGCTGTTAAGCATTAAAAGTCTTCATTTCAAAGCTTTAAAAATAATGTATTAGGTGTTACTTATGTCAATTTTGAGAGGGGCCTGGAATCTAACGCCCTCACTTCCCATTGACTTACATTATAAACTGGGTTTCAATTTACAACAATTTCGATTTACAACCATTCCTTCTGGAACCTAACCCCAGTATAAACTGAGGGCTACCTGTACATGTTTTTGTCACTAATGCAAATGCATATTCACAGTACATGTTGTATTCACAGCAAACACACACAATATATATTTGTGTGTAATCTCAATGTGTGTGTGTTGCTAGTAAATTGGTGTAAATTGATTATAAAGATTAGAAATTATATACACACACTGTCCTTCTGCCTGTCTGTACATTACCCCCTAATAGGGTTCCTCTTATTAAAGGAAGCTTTAAAAATACATTTGGGTCATTCAAGAAAATGCATTTTCAAATCTATGGTGGAATTTTGGTGCATGATTAGAGATTGCTGTGTAACTAAAATTGCTATTTTAATTAGCTATAGGCTAGATTACAAGTGGAGCTCTAAATTATCGCAAATTTGCCCATTTGCAGGTGTGCGGTAATTAATCAGCCATGACAAGTGGCTGTTTCTTGCTGCCGCGAACTGTGGTAGCAATTAGAGATCAGATCTCTGGTTAATTTTATAAATATGCCCCAAATGCCCTTAAAATACTGTCTAGTGTAATTTATTAAAAAAGGCAGCATCTTTATTTTTTAATACAATTACTGGACTAGGCAGTATTTTGGGGTTAAAGTTGGTGAGAGTGGGTTGTTAAAAAAAAAAGGGAACTGAAAAGTGCCTTTACATTGCGGTCTATGGGAGCGGTGTGTTCCCAGTAAATATATATATATATATATATATATATATATGCTTATATACATATATATATTTATCTGTTAATATACATATATATATATTTATGTATATCAGCATATACATATATATTTATATTTGCTGCCATCGCTGCACTACTTAACCCCTTCGCTGGCGCTGAAGTTCTAAAGCTGTCTCTGAGATTGGGAGTTATTCAGGATTAAGTGCACATTAGTAGCCTTATCCAGAATCCATGATGTTCCTCCAGTTTACATCATTCTCTGATGAATAAAATGAAGCCTTCTGCCTCTACTGTTTGTTTGACTTCTGAGGTTGTCCTGTTATACTTTAAAGGGAAGAATTTTGCTCTACGTCAAGTTTATCTGAAAATTATGAAAAACTATCATGACTTGTCTGCTGCTGGGCATGATGGAATCAGGAACACATGGGGCTCATTTCAAGACCTTTATGTAGTCTGAATTGGCTGAAAATGTTCATGAGTTTGTCTTGTCCTGTGATACTTGTATTTAAGTAATTGTGGATTGTCTTACCAACCAAGAGTGCTCATTTCATTCCTCCTGATGGCCTACCTTCTACTAGTGTGACTGCTGCTTTATTCCTGAGGAAAATATTCAGGTTACATGGGTTACCTCTGAATGTCATATCTGACAGGAGTTACTAGTTTACTTCCATGTTCTGGAAAACATTTTCCCTTAGTTTGCACATTTCAAGTTCCTTATCATCTGGTTATCACCCTCAGACCAATCGGAACATACCAGCTAGACAATTGAACAGTTTATTTTTAGATCAATCTCCAGACTCTAAAGACAGCTGAAGTCTGAAGTTGCAATAAAAAGAATTGGCTTAGAATGCGTAGAGTGCTCTGTGTCTTTCCTTTTGTGGGAGTTAATGTTCAGGAAAGTGTAAAGGGCAAAGTCAAGCTTGTACCTATCCTGGATCTGCCACACATCTTCTGCAGAGTTTGTTCCAGAAAACAACTTAGGTATCTATCTTTTTACCTTATAAGCATCTGCTTCCCCAAATGCTTAGCCACTGCATGCTGGTTTCCTTTTTATCACAATCTTTTATCTATAAATCTGGGCTGGACTATGGGCAGGCCATATGCATGTGAGCTGTGATAAAGGATATACAACCATAAAATACATGTACATTGGATTTTATATGCTTTTTTATATCTCACTGAAACTTAAAGGGCCATAATAGTTGATAAATTACTTCCCCACAAGCGATTAGGGGTTTATCGCTCATCGGCTTACTACTCATATTATGAGTTGAAAGTAAACGTGATTGTTTACTTCAGAGCTCTGGTTAACTGTTTTGCGAAACATAAAAGTTTCACAAAACACATAAAAAATACATTACTCAGTATAGTTACACTCATAATAACACCATTTAAGAAAAAATATTCAAAAAGGCAAAGGGCGTTAACATAGACATACATACATACTGTATACATGTCCAAAGATGGATATTTATGCATTGGAGTCCTTAACATGTAAAAGTATATGTATGCAATATTCATTTTTAATAAAGATTGTAATTATATATTTACTGTAAATATTGTATATTTCAATGTTCAACACATAGCAGAATATGTTATTAGTATTTAGAAATAGATATTCCTAAATATCTGTATATATCTATATCTATAAATAATCATCTATATACAGTATCTCACAAAAGTGAGTACAACCCTCACATTTTTGTAAACATTTTATTATATATTTTCATGTGACAACACTGAAGAAATTACACTTTGCTACAATATACAGCCTGTATAACAGTGTAAATTTGCTGTCCCCTCAAAATAACTCAACACACAGCCATTAATGTCTAAACCGTTGGCAACAAAAGTGAGTGCTCCCCTAAGGGGAAATGTCCAAATTAAGCCCAAGGTGTCAATAATTTGTGTGGCTACCAATATTTTCCAGCACTGCCTTAACCTTATTGGACATGGAGTTCACCAGAGCTTCACAGGTTGCCACTGGAGTCCTCTTCCACTCATCCATGACAACATTACGGAGCTGGTGGATGTTAGAGACCTTGCACTCCACCACCTTCCATTTGAGGATGCCCCACAGTTGCTCAATAGGGTTTAGGTCTGGAGACATGCTTGGCCAGTCCATCACCTTTGCCCTCTGCTTCTTTAGCAAGGCAGTGGTAGTCTTGGAGGTGTGTTTGGGGTCGTTATCATGTTGGAATACTGCCCTGCGGCCCAGTCTCCGAAGCAAGGTGATCATGCTCTGCTTCCTTATGACACAGTATATGTTGGCATTCATGGTTCCCTCAATGAACTGTAGCTCCCCAGTGACTGCAGCACTCATGCAGGCCCAGACCATGACACTCTCACCAACATGCTTGACTGTAGGCAAGACACACTTGTCTTTGTACTCCTCAACCGGTTGCCACCACAAACACTTGACACCATCTGAACCAAACTTCACAAAGAATCAGTAAGAAACTGGCAAAAGGGTACAAAGATAGGAACTTCTAAAATTAAATATGTAAAAAATGGATGACATAGTATGTATCACTTTATAAAAGGCATAATAGGGCCATTCTGCCAACAAATAAATAACGCTAATCACAAGCAGATAACCATATTTATAATATAAACACAAACAAATGATTACGGCAAATGGACCAATTAGAATGCATCTTCGCTACACACCTATTCTCTCCACCAATCAAATTGGCTGATACAACCAAGGCCTCCATCAGCAGCCAATCCGCTAACATTGAAAGGTATTTAAATCTCACGAAGACAGAGTGAGACTTCCCTTTGATACAGCCACCACGGCGAAACGCATCAGTGGTGCCCCCCGTTCTTCCCTGTTTGTTGCTTTTAATTAATTTGTTGATCTACTACCTTAATTTAAAATGACAACTTAATTTTGTTAAAAAACTCATTTTCCGCATCAGCGGCTCTTAGTAAATGCTGATCTAGCTATGCTAGCTGGACAACTATACTTTAGATAACTCATATAGGTAATATAGGTACAAGGGTTAGGCTTATCCTAATCTAGATATTTATAAGCGGTATTTATAAGCGGTATTAAAAGGTAACAAAACAAAGGAGTTCACTTACTGACTCCTCATAATAATATTACATGGTACCTTAGTGTAATTATTTATTACGGTATTAAAAGGTAAAAGAGAGGAGTTTATTAGGCTTTTCACTCCTTATAGTATTTTGGGTATTGAAGTACATTCATTTATAACGGCATTACAAGGTCCAATAGAGGAGCTTTACCTTTTATATTCAAACTAGATATACTTACCACCTAGGTGGCCTTATTTCACACTGACTTGGCCACTTCAAGGAAGATCAATTTGTTATAAATTACTCTAAATAATTATTACAGGTACACGGCTTGGGCTTTTCCCAATCTATAAATAAATAACTGTAATACTAAGGTATAACAGAGGAATTTATTTTTCACACTCCACGGCAGTACATGGTTACCAAGCACATTTTCAATAGTGTCATAAAGGTACAAGAAAGGAGTTTATTATTTTACTCCCATGGTTTCATATGGTATCTAAACATATCCATCAAAAACGGTGTCATAAGGTATTAGTGTGTATTTATTGTAAAACTAAAGGCACAGCCAAGAGATTCCCAGTTTACTCAGATGTATTCATAGTTACAGCTTACTCCAATGATTATAGAAATACAATAGTGAGAATTATACTTCATTCACAAGAAGGTAATACAACCAGGAATTTATTTATAATGGTATCTAAGGCCACTGAGCCAAACACACTTAACACAAATAAAGGACACCCTAAGGTATAAGCTCATTTTTAGTGATACCATATCACAAATATGGGGGAATATTAAAGGCACAAGTCCACTTTAAATGACATAACATGGCATTATAGCATAACTCATAGCTTACCTACTTAGGCACTATAAGGCTAGAGTTTTGGAAATATGCTAACCTAACTACTGTGGAGAATAGTAAACCTCTTAGAGCAATATATCTTTGATTGAAAGACCTATTCTATTTACGAATACACTATATCCCAAGTGCTTACCTATAAATATCCCTGATTGCAAGTGATACACTGTATACCTAATACCAACTTATATATTCTTATATATATCCCTGACTCAGGCCAACCCTAATTAGGTACCATCATCACTATTATATGAGTAACATCTAAAGGGACAATTTTGTCATTTCTCACTTGATACCTCACATTAACCTAACCAGGGTGTTTGTCTCTATAAGCCAGCAGTAATATTGTCTGGCCTCTGGTAGTAGACCCAAATTTGATTTTAAAATGTATGTTAATCCCCTGTTTTTAACATGATCTAGTAAAAGTTATATTTTAACACATATATTTCTATCCTGTTATATTGGAACATTCTTAGAGTGCTACATTTGTACCCTTTTGTACCCTTTTGCCAGTTTCTTACTGATTCTTTGTGAAGTTTGCCAGTAGGTACAAGCACCAACCCCTATAAGATTATAAATACTGGAGTATACTGATACTTAGTGTACTCATTACTTTGGAAATTCATAAGGGGAACGTCCAATATATACTATTAATTTGAGTAGTGCCATTGTCTCCTCTTCATACCATCTGAACCAAATAAGTTTATCTTGGTCTCATCAGACCACAGGATATGGTTCCAGTATTCCATGTCCTTAGTCTGCTTGTCTTCAGAAAACTGTATGCAGGCTTTCTTCTGCATCATCTTTAGAAGAGGCTACCTTTTGGGACGTCAGCCATGCAGACCAATTTGATGCAGTGTGCGGCTTATGGTCTGAGCACTGACAGGCTGACCACCCACCGCTTCAACCTCTGCAGCAATGCTGGCTGCACTCATTCATCTATTTCCCAAAGACAACCTTTGGATATGATGCTAAGCACGTGCACTTAACTTCTTTGGTCGACCATGGCAAGGCCTGTTCTGAGGGGAACCTGTCCTTTGAAACTGCTGTATGTTCTTGTCCACCGTGCTGCAGCTCAGTTTTAAGGTCTTGGCAATCTACTTATAGCCTAGGTCATCTTTAAATAGAGCAACAATTCTTTTTTTTCAGATCCTCAGAGAGTTCTTTTCCATGAGGTGCATAGAAGTGTTGGACTTCCAGTGACCAGTATCAGAGAGTGTGGGAGCGATAACACCAAATTTAACACACCTGCTCCCCATTCACAGCTGAAACCTTGTAACACTAACGAGTCACATGACACTGGGCAGGGAAAATGGCTAATTGGGCCCAATTTGGACATTTCCACTTAGGGGTGTACTCACTTTTGTTGCTAACGGTTTAGACATTAATGGCTGTGTGTTGAGTTATTTTAAGGGGACAGCAAATTTACACTGTTATACAGGCTGTACACCCACTACTTTACATTGTAGCAAATTTTCATTTCTTCAGTGTTGTTACATAAAAGGTATAATAAAATATTTACAGAAATGTGAGGAGTGTACTCACTTTTGTGATATACTATAGGTATAGATAAATATTGTACCAAAATACCATCAAATATATTAAGAAATATTTATTAATAACAACATAGAATATATTCTGTTATGTGTAGAACATTGGAATGTGAAATTTTCATATGTTCATGTCATGTTAGCACAAATGAGAATATGCAATTGGGTTTGCATGTGTAATGCAGGACCAGTATGTAGGGAATTAGTGTCTAGTTCCACTCAGTCTCACAAGTAATGGGGTTAGAAATAAGATAACCCCTATTCAGTTCATTGACTGGGGGCCCAAAAGGGAAAAAACAGATTGGTAGTGAAGCAATATTCACTGTATAATATAATTATGAGAGCAGAATTAGTCACCTTCTTAGAATGAAATAGTTGATTCACAGAAGTTAGTATGCAGATATGATACAGTTGGTAAGTTGTGCACAAACATATAGCAGGTGAAAAATGGTTGTTTTATCAACAATTACCTTCTATTTGAGAGATTACGGTAAACACAGGTAAGTAGCTTGAATAACATTACAACAGTTCAGGTAGGAGATATGACAAGTTTTACCTTGGTCTTTATGCTTGGTACCTGCAGATGAATAGCTCAGTCTGATTTTCCTAATCACTGCTGTGAAGAGGGAGAGGTGTACCTCTGCAGGGAAGCTTGTGAGAGCGCAGCTGACAGGCTGCAGCACAGGAGGCGCGAAGGACGCTTGTGAGATGGTGACACAGCAGGACTGTGGTAGCTTCAGTAGAGACCACTGGAGGTTTGCACCGGAAGTGGATGTGGAGTTAGAGGTGAGCTAAATCGGCTCTTTTAGTTCTGAGGGTGAAACTGTAATACTTTACAAACAAGGCAAAAGGTAAATAAGCAGCAGATAGGAGTAAAGATGCCAAACACAGGTTAGTAACTTAGTACCAATAAAAGCACAAAACAGCAAAAAGTAATCCTTAATACTTATTGTAATCCAGGCTTAAGTGGAGAGTAGGGAAGATCCAGAAATCCTACCTACAAACAATCCTAAGCAAGGTATGGTAGGAAGGAGGAGCCTTATATAGGCAGGTAACTTAAAGGTACAGGCCATAACCATGACAGCATGAGAGTGGCTTTTTTAAAACATTTTTTTTCCATTGACTTTTACGGGGGAATACGTGAACAGGCACGCAATATTCTAACTTTGGGATTTTGCGCTTGTTAGGTTAGCTCAAGAGCGAACACAGTTTACTTTTAACTCGTAATATACTCTCAACCCAATGGATGCAAAAATCTTACTTTTAGCACAATTACCGGTCAAGCGGAAGCTTTCATTTGCTCTCCACTCGTAATCTGGCCCACAAATGGACATCTGACTCAAGCGACTAGTGCTGGAAATTGGATCAGCAGCTGGTTTTGCACTTTGCAGGGTGAAACACACAGTAGTATAAGGTCAAACGTATTAAAATTACACGCTCTAATGGTTTTGACTATTTGTTTAGGCAAAAAAAACAATGTGCGAAAATACTGTTTTAAGTGATTTCATCTTGTATATTAGTAAAATCAAGATGTTATACAACAGTAAATTTTACCTGTAGCAATATCACGGCCAGAGATTGCCTGTTTATGCAATTTAATTGTTGCCAAATGTATTTATGTACAGTCAGCCTATAGTCACTGGTTAAATAAAAAGAGAGAAGCGCTCAACCTGGGAACAAACAATAGCATAATAGCTTGTTCTATGGCTAGTTACCACCCTAGAAGCAGCCTCTTTTTGCTCAATAGGTGCCTTTCACAGAGAAGAACTTTCCTGTAGCATATCAGTCTTATCCTGACTTAGCAGTACAGTCCAGCACCGAAATACCCGGCAATCCCTCTCTGAACGAGAGAAACGGCAAAACCTCAGATGTACGTTTCGGCCTAGTGTGTGCCTCGTCAGTGAGGTGCAGCCATATCCCTCTAGACACACTGAGCAATGGGTCCACGTCTGGATTCCTGCATCACACTTAGGGAGACTTCCCTAAGAGTCGTAATTTGCATAAATAAAAAGAGAGAAGCACTCAACCTGGGAACGAACAATAGCATAATAGCTTGTTCTATGGCTAGTTACCACCCTAGAAGCAGCCTCTTTTTGCTCAAAATGTGCCTTTCACAGAGAAGAACTTTTCTGTGGCATATCAGTCTGATTGTGACTTAACAGTACAGTCCAGCACCGAAATACAAGGCAATCCCTGTCTGAAACGAGAGAACAGCAAAAACTCAGACATACATTTCGGCCTAGTGTGGGTCTTGCCAGTGAGGTGCAGCAATATCCCTCTAGACACACTGAGCGACGGGTCCACGTCTGGATTTCCGCATCACACTTAAGCAGACTTCCCTAAGAGTCATAATTTGCATAAATAAAAAGAGAGAAGCGCTCAACCTGGGAACGAACAATAGCATAATAGCTTGTTCTATGGCTAGTTACCACCCTAAAAGCAGCCTCTTTTTGCTCAATATGTGCCTTTCACAGAGAAGAACTTTTCTGTAGCATATCAATCTGATCCTGACTTAACAGTACAGTCCAGCACAGAAAATACCAGGCAATACCTCTCTGAACGAGAGAAACAGCAAATCCTCAGATGTACGTTTCAGCCTAGTATGGTCCTCGTCAGTGTGGGGCAGCCATATCCCTCTAGATACACTGAGCAACAGGTCCATGTCTGGATTCCCGCATCAAACTTAGGGAGACTTCCCTAAGAGTCACATAATTTGCATAAATAAAAAGAGAGAAGCGATCCACCTGGGAACGAACAATAGCATAATTGCTTGTTCTGTGACTAGTTACCACCCTAGAAGCAGCCTCTTTTTGCTCAATATGTGCCTTTCACAGAGAAGAACTTTCCTGTAGCATATCAATCTGATCCTGACTTAACAGTACAGTCCAGCACAGAAAATACCAGGCAATCCCTCTCTGAACGAGAGAAATGGCTTACTGTCCTTTAAGGTTTTGCCTCTTTGATGTAATTCCCTGCCATATCAAGAAGTACAAGAGTCAATTCAGGGACTTTTGTGTCAATTAACCACACAAGTGGTGACTACCTTCTGAATCCTATATCCAAAGGCCAAGCATCACAAATGGAAGAAGGCCCCTTTCTCAACGATCCATAAATATTTATAATAGAGTACAGTATATTCTTCAAATCAGCTTTATTAAGAGAAGAACAAACTACTAACATTTCACATAATAACGCTAAGTTAATGCATTCAACACCGCCACCTTTGTTCATACTCATCATACAACAATAACATTCTCCAATTCATTTATAAACATGTGCAGCTCAGAAAAGAACCCCTTCTACATACTGTAATTCTTAAAAAAAATAATTACACATGTTAAGGGCTGTATTACAAGTTGGATGCAAAAATGCAATCAGTATGGAGCATTAACATCATTAGCGTGCAATTCATAACACTTGCATGTTTTTTACATGGTTATATGTATTGTAGATCAGTGCTCCATCTAAGGACACATTGTGGGCTAGATTATGAGTGGAGCACTAACTGTTGCGTGCAAGTGATAAGGGGTATTTTGAGGCACTTTGTGCTCATCGGAAGAAGCACGCATATTACAAGTTGACAGCAAATGGGTTTGCTTAAGTGCGAGACAAATAAGTTGCACAAAATACATAAAAAATATATATCACTTATTTTTGAGAAGCATTGTGCTCACAAGAGTGCGTTTCCATTGGAGACTCGTTCTCATGCCGTTAGACACAGCATGAGAACTAGCGCAATGAAGGGGGTAACAAAGTTTAAATATATATGTATATGCTTATATACATATATATATTTATGTGCTAATGTATACACATATTAACACATAAATATATATGTATATAAGCATAAGCATATACATACAGGTATATATTTTTGGGAGCACATAGATCACAATGTAAAGGCACTTTTCAGTGCCATTTTTTTTTCTAACACCGTACACCTGCCAACTTTAGCCCCAAAATACTGCCTGGTGCAGTTATTTTATTAAAAATAAAGATGCTGTGAGGAGGCGGGGCTTGGCCGGGCAGGCAAATGGCTGCGTAGTCACACAGCTCCGGTACAATAGAAGGACAAACTTCGGTTCAAACAGGTGCTATTCACCCTTCACTACGAAAAACAGGCGACTAAACACTCAGAGACCACAAAGATATTAATGAGGCTATTGGGAGCGTTCGGGCTCTCCTGAACAACCGCAGTGAAAACTCCGCTCCGCACAGCGCCGCCGCCATCTTGGTACTCCCGCGGCAACGAACAACAACAGCAGCATGTGAGTTAACTAACAAACACATTGTGAATATGTAGGAGTTCAGTAAGAAAGCACGCTAGAAGGAAAAAGTACCTAATTATCAAAAAACATAGCCGCACTGAGGCGGACCAAGATGCACACTGTAGAAATACACTCATACCTACGCCACTTTTGAGAATATGGGGACAGCAAAGAGCTATTAAATACATGATAAGAAACTACTCAGGAATGCATGTGAACTAACAAAGCGCTCCGCATTTAATCTTCATTACCGCAGCTTCACATTTGCTACGCCTGAAGAACCGAGAGCCACTACACAGGAAGTTTTGAGCCTCCAGGGCCCACATTCCGTTTTTTTTTTCTTCCTAACTAAGCATTGCACCATCATAAGAATACAAACAAAAATGACGACCAAGCATAAAAATAAAGGGGACAAAAACCTTAAAAGCCAGACCCAAGCTAATACTCTGGTCAGCTCCTTTTTTCACGCTAACTCACCAGAAGTGCAAGACACAGACTCTTCGGATAACAATGCTCCCACTGACCCCACTCCTGCAGCAGATTATCTGATACAACTAAAACAGGACATTGCCAAACTCCCATCAAAGGAAGATTTTGACTCACTTAAAACTCTTATAACAAAAGAGCTAACATCTTTGCGAAAAAATATGACAGAAATGAGCGAAAGAATAGTAGACATAGAAGAAACACAGGACACAACATCTGAAGTAATCAGTTTATTACACAGTCAAGTAAATGCACAAGAAGATCAAATTGAGACCATGCAAGAGAAAATAGAGGACTTAGAAAACAGGGGGCGGAGAAGCAACCTCCGTATTAGGGGGATCCCAGAAGCTATAAAAGCTGCTGATCTGATGGAATATCTACAAAGCCTCTTTCGTCAGATTGTAGGCGACCAACAAGCCCCATCATGGGAAATTGAAAGAGCCCACAGATCCCTCCGACCCCCACCCCCCCCCAATGCACCTCCCAGAGACGTCATTCTCAAATTTCTTAAATTCAACGACAGAGAAACTATTTGGCAAAAAGCAAGGTCCTCCCACACGATTTCGTACTTGGATCATGATTTACAAATATATCCAGACCTATGCCCAAGTACTATTCAAAAACGAAAAGAAGCTCGCTTCATCACCTCTGTTCTACAGGATAGAAATATCAAGTATCGCTGGGGGTTCCCATTCAGCCTAATAGTCCCACATGAAGGGACGATACTCATCTACAAAGGTATTCAGGACCTGGATAAACTCTCTAAAGGATTGGGAATCCCCCTGAAACCCCCGGGACCTCCATCTTCCTCCGACGACTTTCAACCCCCCACTCTGCGCTCACATCTCACCACCCTGCAGAAGACATCCTGGACTAAAGTCCAGTCTCTTAACAAGAAACGGAGAGAACACTCCTACACCTCTCCAGCTACTACTGGAGACTGACAGAACTGTCATTTTATCTTGATTTCTACAGTGGGTGAGATTACATCTACGATCTAGACGAACTATTGTTGTCATGTTTAATCTGTTTTGTTTTGCTAAAGTTAATTATGCATTCCGTGTTAGTTTTGTACTTATTTACACTCACAATGTTCTTACATAGCTTAATCTACAATTCATAGTTTTGACTGTGGTGAAGAATTAACCACCCGTATTCTGACCTGTACAGGTCAACTTACCATTTAATTTTTCTCTTTGAAGGTTTCAGTATGCAACTCTTAACTTATATGTTTGCACTGTTATTTTGTTTTATTAAAACAACTAAGTCCTCTCTGTTGTAAAACCTCCGACTGAAATGAAAGCAATTTCAGTCACCATTATGGTTCTTTACCATCCCTCCCTCTTGACCAACCACCCTATCCCCCAAAGGTTACTACAAGTACTTAACTGCT
Organism: Bombina bombina; assembly: GCF_027579735.1. Classification (NCBI taxonomy): domain Eukaryota; kingdom Metazoa; phylum Chordata; class Amphibia; order Anura; family Bombinatoridae; genus Bombina; species Bombina bombina. The sequence continues at coordinate 207,266,824 of NC_069499.1, forward strand.
TATTTTGGTATACTCACACAAGGAATTTACACAGATCCAGACAATACTCAACCTCACTTTTTTCCCCATTAGAACACACATATGAACCAGACAGACCTCGAACAAGACCCAAATTATGTTTTCATACATGCCATATAGTAACACATAATGACTCACAATGCAAAAGTCAGTAGACCATTAACTTTCCTGTCCATTAATGCAAAGGGCCTAAACAACCCTCACAAAAGGAATATAGTTATTCGAGACCTCAAAAGTAAAAGAGGCGATATAATATTTATACAAGAGTCCCATTTCTTAAAGGGCCACGAACCCAAAACTTTTCTATATAAGCATGGCCCCTCATATTATTCTTCTAACACCTCCAAAACTAACGGCGTAGGAATTCTAATTAGGAAGGGGATACCCTTCCAGCTGCTAGACTCCCATAAAGACGCAGAAGGCAGATACATAATCTTAGTGGGCAAACTTTATAACACAACAACAACCTTAGTAAGCGCATACACCCCCAATACCGCCCAAGACAAATTTATATCTTCCCTGACAAATAAAATTTTAGAAGTCACTAAAGGTATGCTAATCTTAGGGGGCGATCTCAACATCACTCTAGATCCCTTTAAGGATAACTCCAACCACACCTCATCTACACCACACAGAACCATAGCCTCTATAAGACAAAAACTGAGGGACCTAGCCGTCCATGATGTGTGGAGGATACACCACCCAGATGTAGAAGACTTTACCTTTTTCTCGCACCCACACTCACGCTACACCCGCATAGATTACATCCTAACCGACGTCACCTCCCTATCATATGCCACACAATCCTCGATTCTATCAACATCCTGGTCAGACCATTCCATAGTATCATGCATCATACATTGGCCCTCAGCTTCTCCCTCCACCTATACTTGGAAACTCAATGAAGAACTTTTAGACCTCCCACAATACACGGATAAGTTACAGAAAGCTATACAAGAATTCTTTGATATTAACCTTGGCTCAGTGCCAAACTTTCATAACATATGGGAAGCACACAAAGGGACTATACGAGGGGAATTAATGAGTATGCAATCTCACCATAGAAAACAACAGAGACTCCTGTTACAGGACTCCCTGTACAAGATGAATGAGCTGGAGATACAGCTCAAAAAAAAGCCTACTGACACACAACTAGCTAAAGCCTTACAGGAAAGCAAACAAATCACAACAAATCTACTAGACAAGGAATGTAAAAGACTAGCCTTTAAATTAAAACAATCATTCTATGAAGGGGATAATAAATGTAGCAGACTTTTTGCCCGCAAACTGAAACGCACATCCAACCGCACATATATTCTTAAGATCAAAACCACTGACAAAACACATCATGATACCTCCAACATAGCAGAATCATTCCGATATTACTACGACCACCTATACAACCTTACTGCAACATCCCCACTACAACACACTCACACCCCGACTGACATTGCATCACGTATTGAATGCTTTTTATCAGATATACACTTCCCCGAGGTAGCGAAAGAGCAACTAACTCTTCTCCAACAGCCCTTTACATTACTGGAAATCCGAAAGACCATAACAGACCTTCCCACTGATAAAGCCCCAGGCCCAGATGGTTACACAAACTATTATTACAAGAAATACACAGACATCCTATCTCCACACCTACTGACCCTCTTTAACTCAATTACGTCAGACAACCCTTTCCCCACACAGAACCTGGAGGCTATTATTTCCATAATACCGAAACCTGGGAAAGACCCCGAACGTGTAGAAAACTACAGACCAATTTCCCTACTAAATACAGATTTAAAAATTTATGCCAAGATTTTAGCCACCCGACTAAACACCGTCCTTCCACAATTAATTGGCAAAGATCAAGTCGGCTTTGTCCCAGCAAGAGAAGCTAAGGATAATACGATCAGGGCAACCCAATTGATAGAACACGCCAAACTTAGGAACATTCCGCTCTTGGTCTTGTCGACCGACGCGGAAAAAGCCTTTGACCGCGTCGGTTGGCAGTTTCTGAGAGCGGTACTATTAAAAATGGGCCTGGGGCAAGAATTTACAAGCAGGGTTTTTGCCATGTACACCACCCCCACAGCCAGAGTACGAGTAAACGGGTCCCTATCTGCCCCCTTTCACATCACCAATGGAACCAGACAGGGCTGCCCCCTCTCCCCACTCCTATTTGCCTGTGCGATTGAAGCACTAGCCCACAAAGTTCGTAATCAGCCACTAATCACAGGCATACAAACTCAAAATTCACACCACAAAATAATGCTTTATGCAGATGACGTCCTGTTCTGTATCACAAACCCACTTACCACTATTCCTCATATTCTCCAATTACTAGACGAATTCGGAGTCGTATCTAACTTCTTAATTAATAAGAAAAAGTCGGAAATCATGAACATAAATCTCCCCCAGGAAGATCTAGACACAATCAAACCAATATGTCCATTCAGATGGCAGCCCACATCACTCCGATATTTGGGTATTTACCTAACCCCAACCCCGGACCACTTATTTGCCTTAAATCACAAACCCCTCCTCTCCAAAATAATAACGGATCTCTCATCCTGGAAAAAAACACATATCTCCTGGCTAGGAAGAATAAATGTTGTTAAGATGATCATCCTCCCTAGAATTCTCTACCTCTTTCAGACCTTGCCCATCCCACTCCCACCGAGTTTCATGAATACATTACAGTCAAATGTATTGGACTTTATTTGGTTCAATAACAGAGCAAGAATCAGCAAAAAAATTATGCTCCTACCCATAACTATGGGAGGCCTCGGGGTTCCAGACTTTCACAGGTACAGACAAGCTACATTCCTGCAACGCATTATAGATTGGCACAGTAACTTAGACAACAAACTATGGGTCCAATTAGAACACGACCTATCACAAACCCAACACTTAGGCCAATTATGCTGGACACCAAAGGACCGAGGAAGATTCTTAAAATCCCCCTCGCAAATTACTCTAGAAACGTATAAAGCGTGGGACAAAATGCTAATTGAATATCCCAATATTTCGACCAAATTCTCCCCACTAACACCCTTGACTCATAATACCGAGTTCAACCCGGGCCTCTCACTATCAAACAGACTTACCAATACCCCCCTCCGGTCCCTACAGATATACCATATGGGAAACGAACAACACTCTCCCACACGACAGGAACTAATATCCACAGGGTTTCTAGTCTTCAAAGACTGGCTCTTCTACAGACAATGTCACTCATACATTACAACCCACCCACAAACTTCTAACATGACCAGATCACTAACACCCCTAGAATCCCTCTGCCATAAAAATACTCCGACCAGGCACGCACTGTCCATCACACACACAATCTTGTCACAACAACCACACGGTTCGCTCCCATATTATATAGATAGATGGAATTCCGAATTAGGAACAGAGATTACACATACAGAAGCCCTACAAATCTTTAACAATATTAAAAAGACTTCAATTTCCTGTAAATTCATCGAACTCAATATCAAAATCCTACAGCGATGGTATCTGACCCCAGAAAGATGCAAAAAGATCTACAAACTCAAATCAGCACAGTGCTGGAGATGTGGTTCAGCTGAGTGCCACATGTCCCACATATGGTGGCAATGTGACAAATTATCCCCCGCGTGGGCACTGATTGCTAAAGAATCTAGCTCAATCTTAGGTACACCCACCCCCCCCGATCCATGTATGTGGCTTTTTAATAAGATCCCAAACAAACTCCCCACCCCCTCCAAAAAACTATTCCATATTTTAAGCAATAGCTTTAAAATCATACTAGCTAGAAACTGGAAATCAAATAAAGTCCCTTCCCTAGCACAATGGCAATTAGAGTGTCATCGCACCCTTTCCTTAGAAGAATACCATTACATGAAAAACAAAACAATGGACACATATGCCCAAATGACCTTTATGTGGGAAACTTACATACAGTCTAAAACTCCAACCACTCAGGAAGTCCAAAATTAATCGGTCCATGTAAAATTATGTTCATGTAACATAGAACTGCTTTTTGACCCAGATAATATGCTTATCCTTGTAACCATTGTAACCTTATTTGTTTATTCTCCCATTTTTCCTCCCCTCCCTTCCCCTATACCCCTGTATTACTTCAACTGTGAAGCAAGTCAACAATGTAACTCATTTTTATTTCTTGCATTTTGAATGTATGTACTTGTTTTACTCTCAATAAAACTTTTTGAAAACTAAAAAAAAAAAAAAAAAAAAAAAAAAAAAAAAAAAAGGATAAAAAAAATTGGAACTGGAAAAAAATGTGCTTTTATACAAAAATAAAGATGCTGTTATCTTTATTTTTTTACTAAAATACACTACACAGTATTTTGGGGGCATTTGGGGCACATTTATAAAATTAACCAGAGATCTGATCTCTGGTTAATTTTATGAGGCTGAATTATCAAGCTCCAAATGGAGCTTGATGTCCCTGTTTCCACGTGAGCCTTCAGGCTCGCCGGTAAAAAACAGGTATTAATGAGCAGTTATGAAGCATTATTCTTAAGACCGCTGCTCTTATGCCCGCTGCTCTGGTGAACTACTTGTGCAATGCTAAATGCCGTCAGCATAGGCTGCCGGATGCCTATCGGACATGATACGCTACAGCGTGTCATGTCGCACAGACATTGATAAATTGGCTCCTATAAGTGCTAATTGCCACTGTGAGCTCTCGGTAGCAATAACTAGCCACTTGCAATGGCTGATTAATTATCACGGGAAAATGTGCCCATTTGAGGGTGCGCAATAAATTAGCACTCCACTTGAAATCTAGCCCTCAATCAGGAGTTAATATTGTGTTGGTATTTGTTTTAAATGGTTCTTTTATTGTCTGATAATATATAGTTAATTAGGGCCCGATTCTATAAAGCTCTCTGGTTTGGCAAGATTCTATAAGATACCTTGTCAGTATTATAAGACCACTCAGTGATTGCTTTAAAGATATTTTTGCCTTAATAATAAGCAGATGATTACTCTAAATGATGGTGAGATTTTTAGAATTGGCCCTTACAGAGAACAATGTTTTTATTGGGGTGGGGCTTAATTATTTTTTTTATATTGGTGGTGACAGTGTGACTATGGAGAAGTTAATGTGGAACTGTACAAGGCACCATATTATACAGATAAAACCACACTTTTTGTAATGAGGTCTAGGAATAAATCTTTGTTTAGAAAAATACCACTGACATATTTCAATATTTTTATTTGTTCCAGTAGCTTAAATTGTAATTATTAGTTAGGTATTGGGAGAAATCTGAATTTCTAATTGATAAAAACAGTTAATGTAACATTGCATCTGGCATATTGGCAATATTTAGCATTATTTCAGTATCTTTATTCATTTATTTATGTATTTTTGCATTGTACATTTTGTATTTACTTTACATTTATTTAACACATAATTTGCAGGAGTTTCCCTATTATTTGCTGACGGATACAATACTAATAGAGTAAAACTTAATAAAACTTATAATATACCATTTTCACTACTCATTTTATACCAGGTCAAGGGAGATACAATGAAAAGGGAGATTGTGTGGGCAAAGTGACAGGAACCAACAAACTGGGTCTAGATCATGATGTTACGTTAAAAAACCTTTTGTGCTTCCCACTGAAATTTGAAGTGCAATAATTTGCTGTCTTTTGTAACTGTGACTGTTTGTGACAGGGTTGCCTATATATATTTGTTGTGTCGCAAAGAGATGCAACAGGATTGACATCTAGCGATAATTGGTGTTTTGAGACATTTGGGCACAGTACAAATGACCTTTAGGAAAATACCAAAGACGTGAAATATACAGGTTTAGAATATAGAAAATCCTGGACAGCTTGATATTTTGTCTTGTCAATACTACACTGCTTTTGACTTAGCATAAACGTATAAAATCTTTTTTCTTTTTTTTTCATAAAATGTATACATTTTTTACTAAGCAGTAGAGTAAACTAGACCAAGCTTCCTTAAAGGGACAGTACACTGTTAAATTGTTTATATATTAATGTAATTTAAATTACTTGTTATACCAGCTGCAGAGTATACAATGTATGAGAAATTCCATTTTCAGGTTTATTTGTGTATATGAAGTAGTTGGTTTTGTGCTTTTAAACCACAGCCAATTACAATGGGTTGAGCCTCAGGTGATACCATGACCCCTATGTATCAAGCCGTTGACTTTTTTGCATTTGCCAACAATAATACGCTCACCTAAGTTCGCCTAACATCGCCGCCGCGGACCTGAATACGTTCTCCAAAATTATCAAAAAAGCTGTCAAAAAGCCGTGCACCAAGTATGGGGCGATGAGCAGCGGACTGTTGTTAACTAACAGTCATCGATCTCGCTGCTCTTCGGCTTTTTCACAGCTTTCTTGCTACCCTGTCACTAAGCACCCACACTATACTATACTGTTTTACCCCCTAAACCGCCGCTCCCAGACCCCGCCGCACCTAAATAAAGTTATTAACCCCTAAACCGCCGCTCATGGACCCCGCCGCAACTTTAATAAATGTATTGACCCCTAAACCGCCGCTCCCGGAGCCCACCGCCACCTACATTATACTTATTAACCCCTAATCTGCCACCCCCTATACCGCTGCCAGCTACATAAAGTTATTAACCCCTATCCTGCCGCTCCCGGACCCCGCCGCAACTAAATACATTTTTTAACTCCTAAACCGCCGCTCCCGGAGCCAACTGCCACCTACCATTTATTAACCCTAATCTGCCCCCCCTACACAGCCACAACTATAATAAACATATTAACCCCAAAAACTAAGTCTAACCCTAAACCTAACACCCACTAACTTAAATATAATTTAAATAAATATAAATAAATATTACTATCATTAACTAAATTATTCGTATTTAAAACTAAATACTTACCTATAAAAAAAACCCTAAGATAGCTACAATATAACCAATAGTTACCAATGGTTTATTTTTATTTTACAGGCAACTTTGTATTTATTTTAACTAGGTACAATAGTTATTAAATAGCTATTAACTATTTAATAGCAACCTAGTTAAAATATAGACAAATTTAACTGTAAAATAAAACCTAACCTAAGTTACAATTACACCTAACACTACACTATAATTAAATAAATTAACTAAATTAACTACAATTAATTACAATTAAATAAAATTAACTAAACTACAAAAAACAAACAAACACTAAATTACAGAAAATAATAAAATAATTACAAGAATTTTAAACTAATTACACCTAATCTAAATACCCCTAATAAAATAAAAAGCCCATAACATAATAAAAATTCTTACCCTATACTAAATTACAAATACCCCCCCAACATTAAAACCCACCACCCACACACCCAACCCTACTCTAAAACCCACCCAAAACTAACACTAACCCCCTGAAGATCACCCTACCTTGAGACGTCTTCACCCAACTGGGCCGAAGTTCTCTACGAAGACGGGCAGAAGTGGTCCTCAAGACGAGCAGATGTTTTCATCCAGACGGCATCTTCTATATTCATCCGTCCATCTTTAAGACATCCAACGCGGACCATCCTTCCAGGCCGACGACTACCCGATGAATGAATATTAATTTAAATGATGTCATCCAAGATGGCGTCCCTTGAATTCCGATTGGCTGATAGAATTCTATCAGCCAATCGGAATTAAGGTAGAAAAAAATCATATTGGCTGATGCAATCAGCCAATAGGATTGAGCTGGCATTCTACAGGGAGTGCATAATTATTAGGCAAGTTGTATTTTTGAGGATTAATTTTATTATTGAACAACAACCATGTTCTCAATGAACCCAAAAAACATATTAATATCAAAGCTGAATAGTTTTGGAAGTAGTTTTTAGTTTGTTTTTAGTTATAGCTATTTTAGGGGGATATCTGTGTGTGCAGGTGACTATTACTGTGCATAATTATTAGGCAACTTAACAAAAAACAAATATATACCCATTTCAATTATTTATTTTTACCAGTGAAACCAATATAACATCTCAACATTCACAAATATACATTTTTGACATTCAAAAACAAAACAAAAACAAATCAGTGACCAATATAGCCACCTTTCTTTGCAAGGACACTCAAAAACCTGCCATCCATGGATTCTGTCAGTGTTTTGATCTGTTCACCATCAACATTGCGTGCAGCAGCAACCACAGCCTCCCAGACACTGTTCAGAGAGGTGTACTGTTTTCCCTCCTTGTAAATCTCACATTTGATGATGGACCACAGGTTCTCAATGGGGTTCAGATCAGGTGAACAAGGAGGCCATGTCATTAGATTTTCTTCTTTTATACCCTTTCTTGCCAGCCACGCTGTGGAGTACTTGGACGCGTGTGATGGAGCATTGTCCTGCATGAAAATCATGTTTTTCTTGAAGGATGCAGACTTCTTCCTGTACCACTGCTTGAAGAAGGTGTCTTCCAGAAACTGGCAGTAGGATTGGGAGTTTAGCTTGACTCCATCCTCAACCCGAAAAGGCCCCACAAGCTCATCTTTGATGATACCAGCCCAAACCAGTACTCCACCTCCACCTTGCTGGCATCTGAGTCAGACTGGAGCTCTCTGCCCTTTACCAATCCAGCCACGGGCCCATCCATCTGGCACATCAAGACTCACTCTCATTTCATCAGTCCATAAAACCTTAGAAAAATCAGTCTTGAGATATTTCTTGGCCCAGTCTTGACGTTTCAGCTTGTGTGTCTTGTTCAGTGGTGGTCGTCTTTCAGCCTTTCTTACCTTGGCCATGTCTCTGAGTATTGCACACCTTGTGCTTTTGGGCACTCCAGTGATGTTGCAGCTCTGAAATATGGCCAAACTGGTGGCAAGTGGCATCTTGGCAGCTGCACGCTTGACTTTTCTCAGTTCATGGGCAGTTATTTTGCGCCTTGGTTTTTCCACACGCTTCTTGCGACCCTGTTGACTATTTTGAATGAAACGCTTGATTGTTCGATGATCACGCTTCAGAAGCTTTGCAATTTTAAGAGTGCTGCATCCCTCTGCAAGATATCTCACTATTTTTTACTTTTCTGAGCCTGTCAAGTCCTTCTTTTGACCCATTTTGCCAAAGGAAAGGAAGTTGCCTAATAATTATGCACACCTGATATAGGGTGTTGATGTCATTAGACCACACCCCTTCTCATTACAGAGATGCACATCACCTAATATGCTTAATTGGTAGTAGGCTTTCGAGCCTATACAGCTTGGAGTAAGACAACATGCATAAAGAGGATGATGTGGTCAAAATACTCATTTGCCTAATAATTCTGCACTCCCTGTATTGGCTGATTGGAACAGCCAATAGAATGCCAGCTCAATCCTATTGGCTGATTGGATCAGCCAATAGGATTGAAGTTCAATCCTATTGGCTGATTGCACTAGCCAATAGGATTTTTTCTACCTTAATTCCGATTGGCTGATAGAATTCTATCAGCCAATCGGAATTGAAGGGACGCCATCTTGGATGATGTCACTTAAAGGAACCATCATTTGGTAAGAAGACTTCGATGGAAGAGGATGCTCAGCGCCGGATGTCTTGAAGATGGACCCACTCATCGCCGGATGGATGAAGATAGAAGATGCCGTCTGGATGAAGACTTCTGCCCGTCTGGAGGACCACTTCACCTGGCATGGATGAAAACTTCTCCCGGCTTCGTTGAGTAAGGTGAGCTTCAAGGGGTTAGTGTTAGGTTTTTTAAGTGGGTATTGGGTGGGTTTTAGAGTTGGGTTGTATGTGTGGGTGGTGGGTTTTAATGTTGGGGGGATTTGTATTTTTTTTACATGTAAAAGAGGCGATTACTTTGGGGCAATGCACCGCAAAAGGCCCTTTTAAGGGCTATTTGTAATTTAGTTTAGGGTAGGGCTTTTTTTATTTTGGGGGGCTTTTTTATTTTGTAAGGGGGATTAGATTAGGTGTAATTAGTTTTTAAGTATTTAAGTTTTTAAGTATTTAAGTATTTAATTTAGGGAATTAATATAATTATAGTGTAGTGTTAGGTGTAATTGTAACTTAGGTTAGGTTTTATTTTACAGGTAAATTTGTCTTTATTTTAACTAGGTAGTTATTAAATAGTTAATAAATATTTAATAACTATTCTACCTAGTTAAATTAAATACAAAGTTGCCTGTAAAATAAAAATAAATCCTAAGCTAGATACAATGTAACTATTAGTTATATTGTAGCTAGCTTAGGGTTTATTTTATAGGTAAGTATTTAGTTTTAAATAAGAATAATTTAGTTAATGATAGTAATTTTATTTACATGTATTAATATTATATTTCAGTTAGGGGGTGTTAGGTTTAGGGTTAGACTTAGGTTTAGGGGTTAATACATTTAATATAGTGGAGGCGATGTTGGGTGCGACAGATTAGGGGTAATATAAATGTAGGTAGGTGTCGGCGATGTTAGGGCAGGCAGATTGGGGTTAATAATATTTAAATAGTTTTTGCGATGCAGGAGTGCGGCGGTTTAGGGGTTAATATATTTATTATAGTGGCGGCGATGTCCGGTTCGGCAGATTAGGGGTTAAAAAATTTATTTTAGTGTTTGCGATGTGGGGGGGGGGGGGCTCGGTTTAGGGGTTAATAGGTAGTTTATGGGTGTTAGTGTACTTTTTAGCACTTTAGTTAAGAGTTTTATGCTACGGCATTGTAGTGTAAAAATCTTAACTACTGACTTTAAAATGCGGTACCAGTGTTGACAGGAGAGGGTCTACTGCTCACTTTTTGGCAGACTCGTAATACCGGCGCTATGCAAGTCCCATTGAAAAAATAGTATACGCAATTGACGTAAGTGGATTTGCAGTATTTCCAAGTCTGGCCAAAAAAGTGAGCGGTACACCTGTACTTCCAAGGCTCGTAATACCAGCGGGCGTTAAAAAGCAGCGTTGGGACCGGCCAACGCTGTTTTTTAAGCCTAACGCCAAACACGTAATCTAGCCGTTAGTTATCCTATATAGTGTGTGCAGTTGTTTAAAGAACCAATTAGGTTTAAAATGTGAAACATTACACAATATGAAACATTCAAAATGTTAAAAAAAAAAACAGACAATTAAAAGAGTACAATTTATGTTCAATCTGCCATGTTAAAACATATTTACCTAAATGAACAAATTATGTTAAAACATTTTATTAGATGATTAAGAAATTCAAAAGTTAAACTGAAAAGGTATAACAAAAGTTAAAGGAGAAGTAAATAAAGTAGATTTCCATAATTAACAAATGCATGATAAAAAGACAATGCAATGGAACTTACTGTGAACTTCAAATGAGTAGTAGATTTTTTTCTGACAAATTTAAAATGCATGTCGATTTACACTCCTTCTGTATCATGTGACAGCCATCAGCCAATCCCAAATGCATACACCTATATTCTGTGAATTCTTGCACATGCTCAGTAGGAGCTGTTGACTCAAAAAGTGTAAATATAAAAAGACTGTGCACGTTTTGTTCATGGAAGTATATTGGAAAGTTGTTTAAAATTGCCTGATATATCTAAATCCTGAAAATTTATTTTTTACTTGAGTGTCCCTTTAACAAATGAAGCATAATGGCCAAATCCTCTACAAAACTAATCTATAAACTGGAATATACTACTGTAACCAGGGATAGGCAAGGTGTCCATACACGGACGCTGGTCTCCGTGACTAGCCCTTGCAGTGTCTGCCACAACTTTAGTATATCTTTTCTTTCTGATTAAATAATAGGAAAAATATTTGTAGTGTGAATAAAGTTAGTGGCTTGTCAAGAGACTGCTAGAGATATTGGGTGATAAGTTATGGAATAAATAAAGCCTGAGTGAAATACTGGATGTGTATCTGCATCAGTATAATAACACCCAGCTCTATACAAAGACACAGTAGTGATACTGGCACATGTGTATAGCCAGACAATGGCTGGCAATAGGGTCAGTGATATCTGCATCAGTATAATAACACCCAACATTTTATAATGTTGAAAAAGAATATGCACAAATCCTACACTAGTGGGAGCTATCTGCTAATTGGTGCCTGCACACATTTGTCTCTTGTGGCTGGCTAACTACGTATTCACTTAGATGCACAGTAGTGAAATACTGTTCCTTCTGCAATGGATAACAAGAGAATACAGCAAATATGATAATAGAAGTGAATTGGAAAGTTGTTTAAAATTGTATGATCTATCTGAATGATGAAATACAGTTTTGTGGTTTCCTATCCCTTTAAGCTTACATTACAGTTCTCTTGAAGGAACCCCCTTTGCACAGTGTATAAAGAAAATTATAATTTGAATGTGATTGTCCTATTGTAATTGAAATTCAACCGGATAACTGCTTAATTTGAATGTCATTTGTATATAGTCATGATGGGTATACTGACATATTTGCTCAAAGATTTTATATATATATATATATATATATATATATATATATATATATATATATATATATATATATATATATATATATATTGATACTTGATACTTAAAAGGACATAAAAAACAACATTTTTTCTGTCATGCTTCAGATATATTAGACAATTTTAAACAACTTTTTAATTTACTTCTATTATCAATTTTGCTTCACTCTCCTGGTTTCCTTTATTGAAGGAGCATCATTGCATAACGAGGAGGGAGTTGAACACATCTTTAAACTAATGATAGGAGGCATATATTAGCAGCCACCAATAAGTAGTTAGCTCCTTGCTCCTGAGTCTACCTAGGTATTCTTTTCAACCAAGGACACCAAGAGAATGAAGCAAACTAGATAATAGAAATCAATTGGAAAGCTGTTTAAAATTGTATGCTATATCTAAATCATGAAAGAAATTTGGTTTTATGTCCCTTTAATACTGTAAAAGAACTATTTTTTTATTATTTCAATTTATTGATTGGGAAAGCACATTGTTCTGGATTGGTGAGATATACATCTATAATCAAAAAGAACACTACAAGTTTAAACCACAAGGAAGTGCCCCAACATATTTCAATCGTGAAACCATGCCACTGTAATAATGTAGCCACACAAATTTTGGGATTTCAAACAGAAGGTGCCTTTGTGACCGTGATTTTAAAATTGTGCCTTTCTTATTAGGATTTCAATAAGGTAGCTGCAAAAACTGGAAAATCAATAACAGGTTTTGTCTTTGTACTCACAAAGGCACTGTCCCATTGCAGTCCGGACAAAAATGTGTACTGCTGTTTGAAATCCTGGTCACAATGGGACAATCCCATTTGAAATACCAGTCACAAAGGCACAATTTCATTTGAATACCCATTTATGAAGATGACTGTACTTAAACAGATAATAATGACAATGTGAGTGTAAATTAGAAGCAAACAGAACACCATTTCTGCATGGCATTTCTACAGTCATGATTTCTAATGTTTTATTTTTCCTACATATCCTGTTAGCTGCACTGGATATTACATAATTTATATATATATATATAATATGCTCTGATATCAACATAACAATCCATTCATAGAACCACTCTCTAGACATTTATCAGAAAAATAATTTTTAATAATGTAATGTTTAGGGACAACTATGTGTCCCTCAGACAAACCTGAATGCCTGTGAAGTACAAACATATATACCCCAACCCACTAGAACATACACACCTTTGACCCAATCAAAACAGTGTCTCCACCTAAAAACAATATAATAGATAACACACACCCTTGCCCCAAGTACCAGTGCACATACCATGTCATCTGTCATACTTCTCATTATAACAATTCATATGAAGTGCAGCCACTCCTTCCCCAGTCCCCCGTGCAAGCTGTGACAAGTTAACTGCCTAACCTTGTGTATACCAAATCCAAAAGGCAAAAAAACAGCAGCACTGTCCAGGCTATAAGTTAAAAGACCTCTATTACATTGAGCTGGGTCAAAGAATAAAATGTTTCGGGTAAGCACCCTATACATGATTAAGGGTGCTTACCCAAAATGTTGTATTCTTTAACCCAGTTTGATGTAATAAAAGGTCTTTTAATGTATATCCTGAACAGTGCTTCTGTCTGTTTGCCTTTTGGATTTTCTATACTTCTCATTATAGAGAGATGTTATTACACCATGAGAGATTGTGACAGACTACAGCTAACACCCATCAATTTTAAGGTCACACCCCAATATGCCACAGATATGAATCTAAAGTTTCTGCATATCAATCAGAAATGCGCCCTGCCGCATAATGGTGGTAATACACTGGAGATCTGAAAAGAGATCTACATCCCACTGGCACACCCTCAGCTCTATCCAATTGGTCTGTATCATCAATCAACTGGGAGAAGCTCACTAGTAAACACAACAACATGCACATCAGTTACCACTACAGTCATCTAACTCTGTATGAAGTTGTACTAATTGAATAACATTAATAACTTAGGGTACACTATATGGAACATGCATTGAAGCTAAAGATCATTGCTATCGCTCGTAATATCTGGTCTACCGGTGGCAGCCCCATTGTTAAAAAAGGGAAATATCCCTTCACACTATGTTCGAGAGATAAATCTCACCATATATAAAACATAATTAAAGTTATCACATTTATCCACAAGTAAAAAGCAGCAAGTTATTCAATAGTCTGTTGTTAGATCCACTAAAAGATCAATGTACCCAGTAGTACCTGTGGGAACAAAGTGTGTTAATGAGATAAAGGCAACATATAAAACCATAATAGAATTAAAAAACAAGGGATATTAGGGTGGAAAATGCAGAACAGCACCATAAAGAGCAATACTATGTTCCAGTATGTAGGTGACCTGGTACAAAAAAATCCACTCTGCTAGAATGTCCATAATCACAGAGTAAAAAAAATAGTTGTCCAATCCAGGCATACTGTAGTTAGTCACAGGAAACTCTGCCAGTATTTGTGGACATTTAAACCATTAGGGGCTACAGTATCCAACATATAGATCCACCTGGCCTCCTTCTGCAGTACATTTTTTGCTCTATCTCCTTCCCTCCTTGATGGAGATAAATGGGTAAATGATAATGAACCTAAGGTTCTTCACAGTATGTTCTGCTGAGGCGAAATGCTGTGCTACTGGTTACTCCAACATTAGACACATTGAACTTTTGGTGACTTTGGATGTGTTTACATCTGGCATGGCAGCGGTGTTGGCTAGCGTTCCATTGTAGATGATTCTTGAACTTCTAGATCTCTGCCTGTGGAGCAATTAGTTTTGCTTTGAAAAGAAAGTTTATCGTCAAATTTCCAATACTGCAATGGGGTTCTATTTGGCTTCAACGTTAGCAAATCTATTTATGGCATGGCGGAGTATGAGACCAATGTGATAAAGGTGTATAAACAACAATTGTGTTATATATGTTGGATCTATATGTTCAACACTGTGTATATTTTGTATTTCACAGGCATTCGTGTTTATCTATGGACGGGACACATAGCTGTCCACAAAAGTTAGATTATTAACTCTTAAACAAATGTGCAACATAATATAATTATTCCAAATTGACTTCTCAAGTATGTAAAAGTTTGGGACTTTATCAACTGCCTTTAGGTGTTGAATTTGATAAATGTTAAATGTTAAAAATGCTGCTTTTTCGGCTGTTTTTCTGCCAAAAACAAAATCGAATAATATATTGGAATCAATACTAGATAGAGCAAACACTACATGCAAATTAATAATTGATGGAATGTAAGGAAAGAAATCGTGATATAGTTTTTGTAAGACAAATTACATACAATAAATACTCATAGTTGAACATTTTCTGTTGTCCACGTCCATGACAATTTTATAAGAAAGCATATAATGAAAATAAATAATAAATAAATAAATATGCATTAAAGGGACATGCCACCCACATTTTTTCTTTTATGATTTTGAAAGAGAATGCAATTTTAAACATCTTTCTAATTTACTTATATTATCTAATTTGTTTTATTCTCTTGATATTCTTTGATGAAAAGCATATCTAGATATGCTCACTAGCTGCTGATTGGTTGCTGCACATAGAAGCTTTGTGTGATTGGCTCACCATGTGCATTGCTTTTTCTTCAACTAAGGATATTTAAAAAATGAAGCAAAATAAATAATGGAAGTAAATTGTAATGTTTAAATTTCTATTCTCTATCTGAATCATGAAAGAAAGATTTTGGGTTTAGTGGCCCTTTAAATAATCATTTCTCAAATAACGACAGCTTTATAGAGTGATGAATATGATCAGCCTCCAGAAGAAAAACAGAATAATCAATATATAGGAAGGACAGTATCTTCTATATTGTTGTTGTTAAATCATTCAACCTTCACAAACTATATGGCTACTTTATAATTTTCTCTTTCTGTACAAAATAGATACATAAATAATAAAACCAAACTATGTACTTCTAATAATACACATCTACTATAAATGAATGGTGAGTGTTTTATAAAGATATGGCATTGTGTACACTTTTACAAGTAATGTAACACATTTCAGTGCACAGATCCAGAAAAATATATAAAGTAATCATCTCAAAAAGGAAATAAGCAATATTTTCCCATTTCATTTCTTACATTGTGCACTTTAAATAAGGATATACAGTATATGTGTTTTTGTTTTTCATAAGGGGCATAAAATCCAAAAATGTTCTTTCATGATTCAGACAGAGCATACTATTTAAAAAAACGATTTCACTTTTACTTTTATTACCAAATCTAATAAATCGGATTGTATTCTTTGTTGAAGAGCATACATAAGTACTTAGTGTACATGTGTCTATAGTTTTACAAGGCAGCAGTTTGTACAAAACAGCTGCCATCTAGTGTTCTTGCAAATTTATAACATTGTTAAAGCATTCGTAAACAGAGGCCATATAGTGCACCAGTCATGTACACACTCCTAAGCATACCTACCAGCTTTTCAAGAAAAATAACAAAAATAAACAAATTACATGATTAAAGAAATAGGAAATATTTTTTTATTCTTAAATTAAATATTTTATCTGAATCATGAAAGAAAAACAAAGGGCCAGATTACAAGTAGAGCAGTATTTTGCGCTTCCGCTAGAGTGCTAACTCTGCTAGAATTAGGATTTTTATGCTAGTCTGGTTGCGCACATATTACAAGTTAAAAGTAAACTGTTTTCGCTCTAACGGTAACCCCTCTAGCACAAAATTCCGAAGTTAGAATATTGCGTGCGCGTTCACATATTGCCCCATAAAAGTGGAGAAAAAAAAGTGGGAAAAAAGTAGCACCACACAAACACGATCACATATTCTCCATTGTGCTATCCCAACATGATCCCATATATATGTACATATCCAATTTTAGACATGTATATGTATGTATCTCTATGTTAAAGCCCTTTGCCAGCTTTTTTTTCTAACACTCGATATCTCATATTTTTTAGCCCTTATAACTTTTGTGTGCAACATTTTTTTCAATTTTTTTATTAGACAGTGTTATTATTAGTATAAGTATACTTTGTAATGTATTTTTGATGTGTTTTGTGCAACTTTTTATTTTCGCAAAACAGTTAAACACAGCTCTGAAGTTGCGGTAATGAATCTAGAGTAAATCAAGATTGGCTTACGAGATTGCGTTTACACTCACTTTGTAATACCAGCGGTAAGCCTGATTAGTGCAAAGTCTTTGGGATATACCTTATTGCTCGGGCACTCCACATATTATCTAGCCCTAAATTGGGTTTCATGACACTTTAAACAAATTAAACAGATCTTGTACCCACCAACCAAAAACCTTGGTTTAATTAAAACCAACACATTTGACCTGTTTACAAATTGCAGCTGTAAAAGTTAAAATATATGATTATAATATGAATCATTTGACTTATAATCCTTACTTACATAATCCTAAAATCACCATTGTTTGAAAAAAATATATATTTGGCTGTGTTTATCTCTTGCTTATACTTTTTCTTTATTTTCTGTGTTCATGAACCTTCTTTTCTAACTGTACAAAGTTTTGGGTAAAAGTTTGGAAAAACTATGGACCTTAATCTCTAAAGAGCTCTGGTCTGATATGATTCTATCAAATGCCTCATCAGTATTAGAAGGTCAATGCCTCATCAGTATTAGAAGGTCCCTCAAGGATTGTTTTAAAGGCATTTTTTCCTTAGTAACTCTATGTCTCATTAAGGGGACTTCAACACTATTGTTTATGTGAAGGAGAGACATTTACAAAACCAGGCTTAGTAAAATAAGCTGATGATTTATCTCCATGCTGGTGAGTTTTATGATGCATTTGGTGATTATGCAGGTCTACTGTAACTGTCCTTTAATGTCGCCTTTCAAATAGAGTGGTTGATAACAATCTATTGTTTGATGGCAATGAAACATTTTTTATGCTAATTGGATTGGACATTTTTATTGAAAGCACATTTTCATGATTGTTTTGGTGAAAAAAATTCCTATATTTAACATGTGCCAGTCTTGTTCACAATCCAAATTCTCAATACTTAATAACACATTTATGGGGATATTTTTAATTTATCAAATTCAATAGATAAAAAAAAGATAAATCATGGCAACCCTTTTATGACTTTTATGAGATTTTGAATGTAACATTGATTTTGAGTATGGGTAAAACACACTGAAACTAACTGATTCCATGTTGGATAACGTTAGGAAACAAATTCACCAAAGAGATACAAAAGCTTCCTTCAATCAATTAAATATAAAACATTAATAATAATAATAATAATACATTTTACACTAATATAATTTAGCAAACTCAATAATCTAACCAGCACACATGTCCACTACAATAATGGGCTTGTTCAAACCCATTAGAGAAAAGTGTGCCTGGTGGCACAGGAAACATGTCAGATCTTTTTGGTATGACCTGTTACTTGGATTGAAAGTAGATACTTTGTATACCATGAAATAGACATTTTTATTTGCAACTGAGGATTAGTTTGCAGCTCTTTTCTATTTTTGAGAGATATACATATGTATCTCAATGGTTTTGGAGCACAAGAGGTGAATTGCACACAACCAGAGGTGAATTGCTCACAACCTTAAGGCGTTTCAACAGGTGATGAATTTCAAACCCCAAAATTATTGCCAGTTTGTTGTTTGTTACTAATTATGTACATTAATGACACAGGTAATTATTTTGTACTGTTTTAGGGAGGTAACAATGTTGAGCAACAGTTGTATTCATGGAAAAAGCATTTTGGGATTGTAATTACTGGATAAACACAATGGCAATACCTGCCAAAGTTCAGAAATCGTTAGTAGATTTGTGCAGCCAAAAACTTTGATTAGGATACATTTTTTTATGAGGCAAACTAAGCCTCATTGGGCATGTTTGGGGCTCTGGCAAGAAGAGGATTGGTTTAGTGCACTCTCCAGAGCATGTTACGGTAAGTATTGTACTCCTAAAAAATGAATTTAAAAAAACTAATGAATACTGACAAATTTCATCCGTATTTTTTTTCATCCATTTTTCTTTACAAATGTGCATTAATAACAAAAGAAATGTGCATTCCTATTCCCAATAATGTTTTGCATCTGTATTTATGAATACTGATGTAAACAAATGCTATGACATTTCTATTTTCCAAACAATAATGATTTTTACCCCATGATATCATGTGAATAAACAGAAGCCTCTCACATATTGTTAGGTTCTTTCCTTACTGATACTCTTAATTATAATAGTACTGCTAGAAACTGACAGTTATGCGGTTAGCACTTATCACTGGTAAACCACTGACAGTTACTGACAGCACTTGCAATGTAATGCAGTTATATTCTACAAGCATGATGGAGGCTACCTGTCTGAAGTTTACTGATTCCAATAAGACAATGGGACAGAAATACATGCAATGTTTTATAAGAAAATAATGCACAATAGTAGGAAAAAAATAGGGCTTAAAAAAATGTTTTTGTGTGTTTGCAGAAGCATGTTACTGGGCAGTAATGGAGCTGAATGGAATGACATCTTGACTGAGTGCTCCATTAGACTTATGGGACTTTTGATTAAGCATAAAACTCTGCTGATACAAAAATACAAAGATGATATCTGTGCCTTGCAAACTGAAATGAGTAAATACAAAGATGATGACAGATATGAAAAGTTTGACACCATACTCCATGAGACTATTGAAGCTACCAAGCAAAACATTATGAATACTAAATATTCTAAATACCAAAGAGATAGTAAGGACTATGCTAATAAGACAGTATATGTTTGGCGTAGGAAGTTTAGAAAAGCAGTGCACTTTAACCAGAAAAGCTCTAATCAAATTCAAGGAGAAAAAAATATTAATCTAGTTAAAAATGATACGAATTTCTTAAGTAAACCAGCACATAAGAAAAACAGACGTAATAGAAAAAAGTAAGCTTTGCTACGGATAGACAGGAATTCACAGATGAGGAAAGCTCCGCATCGGGGACTGATTTTTCTGCCTCAGATGGAAGCTCAGCCTCTGACTGGGAAGTTAGATCTATTGAACCAATGGCTAATACAGACTCAGCCACTAGTAGTGTCACACAGGAAGACGAAAACACTCAAGTCAGAAGTACACAATCATTAAATATAGAATTAGGAACTAGACCGAAAGAAAGAGTTCATATGGAGGTTTTTCAGGAGGTTTCAGATGCCCCAAAGGGAGGAGGACAGCAGACAATTTTGAAAGAACAGAAAAGTATAGGAAAGAAACATTCAAGGTATCCCACAAGGGAGAACAAAAGCAATATGTCTAAATACAGTGATTAACTTATCCTCTTATAGTTTGAGTGAGACTGAATGTAAGGTGTTAAGTTATGGGTTAAATTTTTGCCCTTCTAGAGACTTTGTTCTCTTTCAAAGTATTCTGGATATTAATAAATTTGTTCGATCCCTAACCTTGAAAAACACTTCATTAAAGACCAACATGACACACACAATAGTAGACAACAAATACAGACTACTGAAACTTGGAAATTAATAATCTTAGCTTTCAAGACTTCTGCACTCGCAGGGATCTTGACCAGCTTTTAACTGAAGATCTTAATTATCCACAAAATGAGCACCCTAAAGATAAACACACATGGTTTAAGAGTGTCTAATTTTTACCCCTTACAATCCAGGGGTAAACAACTTGAGCTTTTTCAGAAAAGAGTGGTAGAAGATCTAACTGAACTTAACAGATTTAAGACAGGAAATATATATAAGAATAAAAACAAAAGAAGACACAATAATTTAACGAGAAAAGAGAAAGATGCATTGGTATCTCTTAAAAAAAATGAGAACATCATTATTAAACATGCGGACAAGGGCAGTAGTATTGTTGTCTGCGATAAATCTTGGTATATAGCAGAAGCTAAGAGACAGCTAGAAGATCCTAATGTATACAAAAAGGTTAGCTATAACCCACGTATTGACTTTCAAAAACAATTGTTTAAAATCCTTAATGAAGGTAAAAGAAATGGATTCATAGATACATCTACTTTTGATTATCTATATGTTGAATTTCCAAGAAGAGCTGTGTTCTATCATCTACCCAAGACACAAAAAGGCCTAAACAACATTAAAGGAAGCCCTTTTGTGTCTGGTAATGGCTCTTTGTTAGAACATGTGTCTGAATGGGTAGATGATATACTACAGCCATATGTTCTTTCCCTCACTAGCTATGTTAGAGACACCATGCATATAGTAAATATCTTTAATGACTGTGAGTGGAAAGAAAGTTATAGCTGGCTCACAATAGGTGCTATTTTGTTGTACTCTTCAATCCCCCATTCTATTGGGCTACAGGCTATTGAATATTATCTAGATAAAGACAACAAACTATAGGATGCCTTTAAGAAATATGTGTTAAAAATTATTAAATTTTTGCTTGAACATAATAGCTTTACATTTGAGAATGATCAGTATATACAAAAACAGGAACTGCGATGGGGGCGAAGTTTGCGCCCTCATACGCAAATCTAGTTATGGGTTGGCTGGAGTAAACATTCATATACAGTGACACTAATCCTTTCCATAAATGCATAATTTACTATAAGAGATTTATAGATGATCTTGTGTTGATATGGGAAGCAGACGAGAATACAGCAAATTAATTCCTTAATTATCTTAACACTAATCAAATGGGTCTGAGCTTTACAAAAGAGTGGAATAAAACAAAAATACATTTTCTTGATATTATGCTGTTAGGTGAAGCTGAGCATAATTGTGTAAATACCACTTTATATCGTAAACCCATTGCTGGTAATGCATTACTGTATGCTACCAGTAGTCATCCAAAACATGTCTTTAAAGGCATCATTAAGGGACAAATGATGCGAGTTAAACGTAACTGCTCTAAAAACACTGATTATGTCAGAGAAAGTACTGAATTAGTGAATCGTTTTACATCTAGAGGTTACCACAAAAAAAGAGGTGCTTAAAATCAAAAGTGAAGTAGATAAATACAAGAGAGAAGATCTATTGCAAAACAAAAAAGAGAAAAAAACAGATGACAGACCTACATTCATCTAATCAGTACAATGACATATGTAGCATTGTGAAAAAAATATCTCCCTATTCTGTATGGAGATGAAACTTTAAAAGAGATTATTGGAGATGGATGCAGAATTGTTTACACTAAAAATAACACCTTAGCTAACACTCTTTCACCAAGCATGTTAAGAAATACTCAAGTACATACTAATCTTAGTTCTTGGCTGCAACATAATGGTAGCTTTAAGTGTGGCAGCAGTCGCTGCATGTGAGTTTCATAATGTAACAAGCACATTTACTTCATATGTAACTGGAGAAACCTTTAACATACAGGGTTGCTTGAATTGCAGCTTTTCTTATGTAATATATCTGGTAGAATGCAAACTTTGCAAGAGTCAATACGTAGGACTCACTACTCGTGATGTGAGAACTCGTATTAGAGAGCATCTAGGGGATATTAGAAATAAAATCCCCTGCTCTGAACTAAGCAGACATTTTATAGAGATCCATGATCAATCAGTAAAATTCTTTAGCTGGAACATAATTGAAGCTATAAAAACCCCTATAAGAGGAGGAAATAGGTCTCAGATTCTAGGAAGACAAGAGGTATATTGAATATTCAGACTCAGAACTCAGGTCCCAGATGGGTTTAATTCTGAGTTTGACCTTATAAATTTCTGGGAATAATGATACCTTATATCTATACCTAAATCCTATATTGTCTATAACCATATTAGTTCCTTTACCCCAGTTACAGTCAGTACCATTTAAAATATATAAAACATAGAAGACTCAGGCACATTCCGGATAAAAGGTCAAAGAGCTTTATTTTTCAATAGTAAAAACAGACAATAGCATAGTTCAGTGTATCCACGCTGACACAGCTATATATACTATCACACAGTGAATAAGGACTGCTGGAATCCTGTGGCAGACATGTTTCGTGCTAGGATAGCACTTTTTCTCTGCTTACAGGATACCCAGACTCCTCTCTCCTTAAATAGGAATTTTCTTAAAGGTACATATACCCTATTAAATATGTCCTTATTGCTATAACACTCAGATATGCAATTCAAAAGGTACATGGCTACCAATGTGGCATTATATATAGTAGATGTATTCTCTTACTCTATTATTCTCATATCTATCTTATATTAATGCATATTGTTACATTTATTTTTATATATACTACATGGCTGCATATATATAAACAATTGCCCTCAATATTATTACTATACAGTCTCAATTGTTAGTCACAACTTAAATTATATTTCAAAGTGCTCCCATTTTATTACAATTAATTTCTTATAGTTATATATTATATGTATATTTAATAGATTATTAAAGGGAATGTAGAGAAATGTAATAAAGTAAATGTGTATTTAGACACATAGATCAATATCTCTCCTAAAGTTTAAACCATAGGGGATAGAGGTATTTGCTGTAAAAATCCAAAAAACCTCTCTAAGGTCTAATTTCTCCTCTCTATCTCCTCCTCTCCTCCATTGAGGGACATGATCTATAGCTTGGACAGACAATAGGTTAGCATCAGAGTTATGGTTATTTCTGAAATGCCGTGCAATTGGGGTATCAGAATCAGGATCCTCAATGGATCTTACATGTGCTAGAAACCTATCTTTGAGGGATCTTTTAGTTTTTCCAATATATTGCTTTTGGCACCCCAAAAGCAATATATTGGAAAAACTAAAAGATCTGTTCGCTCCATCATTTCTTGATGGTATGGCTAGTTGTGATGTAAAATAAAATATATTATTTCACTGATTTTTTGTATCAAGGACAATATTACCTTCAGGTCAAAGGTACGGCCATGGGCACCAGATTCGCACCCAGTTTTGCCAATTTGTATATGGGCAAATTTGAGGAGACCCACGTTTATGGGTCCTCTATGGGTGCGAGTCTGGTGTTCTATGGCCGCTACATAGATGATCTTATATTCCTCTTTAAAGGTTCTTATGAGGAGGCTTATACGTTTAGCACCTCTCTGAATAGGAATAAATTTGATTTAGAATTCACCAGTAATATCCAATCTAATATGATTGAATATTTAGACTTGCTATTGTATTTTTCTGCTACTGGCGCGATTATGTCAGAAACTTTCTTCAAAAAGGTAGACTGTAATAGCTTTTTAAACTTTAACAGCAACCACTATTCTAGTTGGAAGAAAAATGTGCCATATGGGCAGTTCAGATGGATCAGACGCAATTGTAGTACGACTGAGAGCTACAAAGCACAATCCCTTGTTTTGAAAGACAGATTCTTAGAAAAAGACTACCCCCTAGATTTGATCCAAAAAGGATATCTTAGAGCATTACAGGATGATAGGAACACATATCTATCAAAGGATAGAAAGAACAAGAATGATTTTAAGACACCCATATTTGTTATGGGTTTTAACAGCCATCATCGCGAAATCAATCAGATTATACTGAGACATTGGCCTATCATCTGTGATGACCCACTACTTAAAAAATATATACCTTCCAAACCAAGAATAGTACATAGAAGAGTGCCCACACTGAAAAATAAATTGGACCCTAGTAAGATAGTCAGAGATTGGATTGTTTATACTAACCATCAGCTTGGCTTAAATAGAACTTTTTTGGGTAATTTTACCCCTCAGAGTGGGGTCTTCAAGTGTTTGAAACCCAGATGTAATATGTGTAGAACGATTAGAAGTGGTACTAAAACATTCTCATCTAATCAGACAGGTGAACAATTTAAGATTACAAAGAGACTCTCTTGTGAATCCACTTATGTAATATATTTAGTGAATTGCTCCTGTGGGGTTCAGTATGTAGGGCGCACTAGCCGTACCATCAAGAAACGACGGAGCGAATATACCTATAATATCAAAAAGAAGTTTCTAAAAGATAGTTTATCGAGACATTGTGCTTTTGCACATAAAGGAAGTCTTAAAACAACATCTATACTACCTATTGAACAGATATCTCGTAACAGCCATAATTCTATGCTTAGACTGCGTCTTAGAGAGACCTATTGGATACACAAGCTACACACTCTAGCCCCGGATGGTCTAAATCAGTGTTTTTCAACCAGTGTGCCGTGGCACACTAGTGTGCCGTGAGAGATCCTCAGGTGTGCCACGGCAGACTGACAACAGTGTGACATATATTTTAAACTTTGCTTGTTTTTTACTCCCAGTGCAGGGGTAGTTTGTAGGAGGCATGGCATAACAGCACAATACATACAGTATGTGTGTGTGTGTGTATGTGTATATATATGCTGTATTAGGCTACAATGTGTGATTGTTTTAAAATTTTGGGATGGTGGTGTGCCACAGGATTTTTTAATGTAAAAAAGTGTGCCACGGCAAAAAAAAGGTTAAAAATCACTGGTCTAAATGAATGTGTGGATTTAGCAGCCTTTGATTTATGATTGGCTGGATTGGCACAATCTTTCTTGCAGTTGTATTTTATCTTGTGTCTCTATTTTCCATTCTTAGTATTATTACATTTATATATCTAGTCTGTCACCACTCTCTTAGTGGATTTATATCATATCTTTATGGGTCTGGTCGATAGAAGGACATTATCATTGGAATTATTGGTTAATACCACAACTTTGTTTGTGGTTATTTGAGAGATATCTTTATGCTATACATATGATATGATAAGACTTATGTTACAATAGAATATTATGATATATATTTTGACATACTATTTACTATATTATTGACTTTGAAAGGTTATTCTCTCAAGCCATGAAATATGGATTTATATATTATTAATCATTTATAATATTAATCATTATTATTATAAGGTTAATTTGGTTTGGTACTAGAATTACCAGAATTTATTTGGATCCAATTAGGGGAGTTTTTGTGGTTTGGTTACACTCTTTCTTTTTTCTTTTTAGTTATTTATTTTATTATTTTTATATATATTTTTATATTTTTTTATTTATCTATTTTTTGTTGCCTATATTGTTATTACGTATATCTTTATTATATGTGGGTCTTACCATTGTCAATTCCCCATTGGGAATTAGGAAATAGAATATTTTAAATGACTTTTCTTATGGGGAATTTTCTATTCCATCCTTTTAGGACACATTTATATCCATCACTAACTACATATATCCCAGATTGCAAATATGATACAAACAGAGGGAACGATTTTATAGCCCATATATACACTGTGATTAGGGTGTACGATTATTATTTGCACTATATATTCACTGACATATCACTTAATCACAATTTGATATCATCATAGATCCATGATCATAGCTATGACGTATAGCCGTTAGGGCACAGGTAGTTTTATGTCATAAGAAATATAGATCAATTTCATTGTGGATATTATCACATTGTCACTTATTTATTTATTATTCAAATATTAGATTTACTCTATCGTTTATTATTAGTGGGGTCATTACTACTACACATACAAGGTTAATATTATCACACTTTTGCACATTATCACATAGCACTAATAATATATGTAGAGTAGGTTATCTTTTAATACATCTTTGAATACATTATTTTATCTCGTTATTTGGCAATATGGAGTGTTACATTATTTGAATATCACTATGTTAATATTTAAATTTTTTGTATTTGTAAACCATAAACACATATATATATATATATATATATATATTCCGTATTTGAGGTTACTACACTTTATACACTATCAGGCTAATATTACGATACTAATGGTTGCCATAGCAATTGTTAAGTGCAACGCTAATTGGTTGCCATAGCAATAGTGTTCTGATACACCATTTATTATACCCTCTTGACTTTCTTGATCGATGCTGTTTTTTCAATAATTTATTGGGCTCTATATGATAAGCAAAGCCACAAGAGCATATGAGACATTATAATTACTACACATAATTTGTATGCATCTGACAGCTTTACTATAGCTGCTACGGTTGCGGCAGTCTGACACACCTCCTATGACGAGACTCTGTGACTGTAACCGATCTTGATCCAATAACAGTAATACACGTATTTGAGTTACAGATGTTCTTTGAGACATGCGCAATAGGAAACATCGGACGCCAACATTTAGATCAGTAGACGCCATCACTAACATTAATGTATCAAATACAACATGAATCAATGTTTGTAAGTTTCATGGAAATCCATTTGTTTTGCGAGTGTGCTTATAATGATTGGATGCTGAATTAGTTACTCTGTTTTCAGTGGGGATATATATAGGAGATTGCATTTGCAAGTGAAATATGAAATAATTAAGAAATGAAATATACAAAAAGGTAGAAGTATGCCAACAAATTTTATGAAATCACTTGATACTGTTCAATATATGAGATTGATGTTAACCATGTAGGATTCTATGAAATGATATGTTTTATGATGAATGTATATCAATGTGTCACTTTGTTTACTATGTTTAGATAGGACTGTTACATTTTTGGTATATGTATTATGGTTGGTTCTCACATGAGTTAGCCACCTTTGAGCCACTCCCCCAACAAGTGTGGCCAATTAGTTTAACTTAATCATTTGGTGCATATATAGCAAGTGTTTTGTGTCATTTTTATAAGCCTGATGAAACAGCTTGTTGCTGAGAAATGCGTCGCTTGTTTTTATTTCATTTTAATAAAGTAAAATTGATTACTTTTTACAAAAAACACTTGCTGCACTGCTTTTTGGACCAATATATTTGGCCCATTGGACACCCTGGAGTTTTGGTATAGCCGTTTGCCTTGTATAAGTCTGTTGGGTGACTGTATTGATCCCTTCCTGCTTTACTGGCATCATTGGAGATGCTACATCAAATGTGAGTTTATACTATACCACTCATATTACATATTCTATGGTTTAAACAGTACTAGGCCATATAGGCACCTTTGTGTATTTTTGTATTTCACATCATAGATCAGCTATCCCTTCCAAGAGGTCGGTCTGCTGGGTGACTGTCATAGATCCCAGACTGCTCCTACTGCACTATTTGGAGTGCTCCAATACATGTGAGTGTATTTAACATAACACCATTTTTTACATCTTTTGGAACAAACAATATTGGGCCCTGTGGCGCATCTTTCTCTTTTTTTATTCTTAGATTGTTGTCTTGGGCTCCAGGCTGGGTCCTCCACAGATTGCTGCCAACACTTACCACCATCTACATATCAAGAGACTATTTGCTCTTTTTCAGATTGCTACCAGGATTTGTCACCAGATATATATATATATATATATATATATATATATATATATATATATATATATATATATATATCCAAGACTAATTGCTCTTTAAACAGTGTGAAATTACCTTTTATTTCTTTGGTGACATTGTATTTATTTTATTGTACTATACATGTAGTTATATTCATTGTGTTACCTTATATGTTTTGACATCCTAATTTTGGATATGAATATATCCTCTTGATAATATTAGACTAGACAATAGTCTGCTGTTAACTGTTTATAGTACCAAGGGCACCCCCTATCTAGTAGAGTAATATTCTAAGACATACTTTTTTGTGTGGGAGGGACAAGGTGATTTTGGATCAAAGGGACAGTCAACACCAGAATTTTTATTGTTTTAAAAGATAGATAATCCCTTAATTACCAATTCCCCGGTTTTGCATAACCAACACAGTTATAATTATACACGTTTTACCTCTGTAATTACCTTGTATCTAAGCCTCAGTAGACTGCCCCCTTATTCAGTTCTTTTGACAGACTTGCATTTTAGCCAATCAGAGCTGTCTCCATGGTAAATTCACATGCATGAGCTCAATGTTATCTATATGAAACACGTGAACTAATACCCTCTAGTGGTGAAAAACTATCAAAATGCATTTAGATTAGAGGCGGCCTTCAAGGTCTAAGAAATTAGCATATGAACCTCCTAGGTTTAGCTTTCAACTAAGAATACCAAGAGAACAAAGCAAAATTGGTGATAAAAGTAAATTGGAAAGTTGTTTAAAATGACATGCCCTATTTGAAACATGAAAGTTTTTTTTGGACTTGACTGTCCCTTTAAGTGGTTAATAGCAAGAGTGGAATTGATTTTACAGCAGGAATCTGGCTGATAATAGGGTGAGAGGTCTTTTTGCAAAAGGGCCAGACTTGACTTCTAAGCTAGGCCATAATGTTCTAAACACAAACTATTAACTTCCACAAGCAAATGTATATTGCATATGCATTAATTCACAGATCTGTCAATTTCACAAAGACCTCAACAAAAAATGTAAATGCGTTTTTCTACTGATATTTTGATAGCTATTAACTGACTGAAAACTAACTAGTTTATTGTGCTAAATAGACCATAGGAATAGTTATGATCGCATATGTATTTTTCATATATAGAACAAAGAGGATGAAAACATTAATGGTAGATGATACTAAACAAAAAATGTATATTTTTTTACTAAATCCGTTAATTTTTAATAAAAATTTGAAGAAAATGTTATTGTAGGAAACAGAATAAGTGGCATTTTTAGATTTTATACAGCAATCCCAGTTCCCTATATGTTTCTCACAAGACGTTAACAATTTACTTATTCCTATTACACACACATGGGATGTGATTAAATCCTTCCTATCAGCCATATAGAGGAAAATCTTTGCCAGTCACATGTAGAAAAATTATATCTAAATATCTACACTCTGAAGAGAAAAGATAACCCTGGTAAAGTCTCCTTTTTACTAGTCACTTGGTACTATTTAGCACTGTCAACACACAAGAGCAGTGTTAAAGGGACAGTCTTCTAGAAAATGTTTACTGTTTAAAAAGATAGATAATCCCTTTGTTACCCATTACCCAGTTTGGCATTTTTAACACAGTTATTAATATATTTTTACCTCTGTGATTACCTTGTATCTAAGCCTTCTGAGACTGTCTCCTTATCTCAGTTCTATTTACAGACTTGCATTTTAGGCAATTAGTGCAGACTCATGAATAACTCAACAGGAGTGAGCACAATGGTATCTATAGCACAATGAGCACAATGTTATCTATAGCACAATGAGCACAATGTTATCTATATAGCACAAATGAATGAGCAGTGTCTTGCTGTCCAAAGCAACAAACATGCCCTGAGATAAAGGCAGTCTGCAGGGGCTTAGAAATATACAAAAATCTAGATGTTTCAAAGTTAGAAAGTATATTAATATAACAATGTTGGCTGTAGAAAGCTAGTGAATGGGTAGTAAAGGCATTATCTATCTTTTAAAATAAGGGGACAAAAGAGTATATTGTCCCTTTAAATCACTGTCAGCTATGCAAATCAATCTCAACCACTCACCCCTTGAAAGACAGATATAGGGTTTTGGTGACAGCCAGGTATTTATGCTTCCCTTGTGTATTTCCTTGACTATGAACATATATAAATATAAAGACATCTGCACAAATAATGCTCTTCTAAGGTAGCAGTCCACGACATCGTATAACATTAGACAGAATTTTATATTTCACAAGGTGTACCAATTGGCCACTTTCTTACTTGCCCACAAGAGTGTAAGAAGTATTTTTTTGTCATGTTGCCGAACTGATAATATAAAGAAAGCTATGTTACAAATCCCACAGCAAAATGTACTGCCCTTTAAAAGGACACATAAGGATTGCAATAATAATTACATAACATTAAAAAAAAAACGTAACATTATACTTTCAATATTTATTTTGTTCCCTTTTAATTTAATTCTGATTTTCCAATTTCTGTTAAAATTGGAAGTGCAGACTCCATACTTACAACTCTAGTGACCCATTTATAGTTGACTCTAATTGACCTTTGCAGATAAGGAAACCTTACTTTGCCTTACATTACTTTATAGAAAACAAGCTCCTTTTTCAAATTAATCTTCCAACTTGCTGCAAAATCTGCAGCAAGACTACAAACATACTGGTAATGTTGCTGAAAATCTGGCTAGCAACATTGTAAGCAAAACCAGACACCAGCACAGAAAAAGCACTTGTTTATGCATCATGCATCATTTTATTTTGGATTCCGTTACAAATCTTATTGCTTCTATGTTTCTAGGCACAGAGGGGACCCCTTAAGTAAAAGGGACACAAAACCCAATTTTTTTCCTTTCATAATACAAATAAAGCATACATTTTTTTAAACAACTTTCCAGTTTATTTATATAATCAATTTTGATTCATTCTCTTAGTATTCTTTGTTGAATTAGCAATAATGCATTATTGGGAGCTAGCTGATCACATTGGTAACCCAATGACAAAGGACACCCACCAATCATCAGCTAGCTATCAGCTCCTGAGCCTACCTAGGCATGCTTTTTAACAAAGAATACCAAGAGAACTATGCACATTAGATAGCAGCAAATTGGAAAGATGTTTAAAATGGTATGATGTATTTGAATTATGAAGGAAAACAATTGTGTTTCATGTCTCTTTAAGTTACGGGGGGTGGGGGAATATTGGAAATAAAAAAACCTTTTTTCTGCTAATATAATTTTATTATAATTTATTATTGTCATATTATTTTCAGGCTTCTCTTTGCTTTTAATACATTGTTCAGCATTTATTCTGTGTGTAGTTTTCCTTTAAAGTCTTCTTTTATAAGAGTTGGTCTTACTTGTGTGAGTCAAACACAGATTTGAAGAAATAGTAAAATATGAAAACTCAAAACAATTGTAGAGAACAAACTTATATAGATGTTCTACCTCCTTCATACTTTCTATTATCCAGTCAATATAATCAATTTACATGTTTCTTCCTCTCATCTTACTTGTTTATATAACCCTGTGTTTAAAGGGATATAAAAATCTTTTTTTTTCCTGTGGTGATTCAGATAGAGCATACATTTTTAAACAATTTGCCATATTACTTGTTGTATTCAATTTGCTTCGTTCTTTTGGTATCCTTTGTTGAATGAACAGCAATGCATTACTGGAAACTTGTTGAAGACACTGGGTAAGCCAATGACAAGCGGCATATGCGTGCAGCCGCCAATCAGCAGCTAGAGCTCAGTAGTGCGTTGCTGCCTACCTATGTATACTTTTCAACAAACAGTACTAATAGAATGAATCAATTTGAGTAATATAAGTAATTTGGCAAGATGTTTAAAATAGCATTCTCTGAATCATTAATGTTTAATTTTTACTTGGCTGTCCTTTTAAATCCATTATTTATCTTATCTTTATGATTAATCATAACTGGCTCCATCTAATCATAAGTTTTCAACTCCACAAGATAAATATCTTATAATGGGCCAGATTACAAGTAGAACACTTAATATCACTGGTATTACAATTTCACAACAATGCGAAGGGACCTTGCGTTCGCATTGCTGGGAAGCATTGCGCTCAAGAGAGACGGCATCAGAACTTCAGCGCAGCAAAGGGGGTAAGTAGCAATTTTACACATATTAACACATAAATATTTATGTATATAAGCATGTAGATTTATATTTACTGGGTATATATTTACAGGGAACAATCTGTTCCCATAGACCGCAATGTAAAGTCACTTTTCAGAGCCATTTTTTTTCTAACACCCTACACCCGCCAACTTTAGCCCCAAAATACTGCCTAGTGCATTCATTTTATTACAAAATAAAGATGCTGCTGTCTTTATTTTTTAATAGAATACGCAACACTGTATTTTGGGGCCCTTTGGGGCAAATTTACAAAATTAACCCGAGATCTCATCTCTGGTTTATTTTATAAGCGCTAATTGATACCGCGAGCTTGCGGTAGCAATAACCAGTTGCTTGTAATGGCTGATTAATTATTGCATGTGATAATTTAGCGTTTCACTTGTAATCTAGCCCAATGTGTTTATTTAATACTATTCCTATATACTAAGAGAGTCCACCGGTTATGTTCAGGCACTGCTTATGATTATCACATTGTTATTATCTATATTTAAAATAAATGCAAAGAAAGCCTATTAATCATTTTGTTTATAATCCAAAGATTTTGAAGAGTCCAAACATATATAGATTTTCTACCCCTATACTTTATCTTCCCTCATCACTACGATCCTTCTTCTCTCTATATCCTTCGCTCATTATTCTTTTTATTATCTCTCCCTGTGTTTAAAACCATCACTTTTATTATCTGCATCCTAATGCCTTTTGACCTTGTCACTGTTCCTAACTGGCCCCATCAATTTCTCATCAACCAACACATCCTAATTTTCATACACATTGC
This sequence comes from Bombina bombina, assembly GCF_027579735.1. Classification (NCBI taxonomy): domain Eukaryota; kingdom Metazoa; phylum Chordata; class Amphibia; order Anura; family Bombinatoridae; genus Bombina; species Bombina bombina. Next base: position 207,300,368 of record NC_069499.1, read on the forward strand.
ATTTATCTTTTTTATCTTGTTTTTCTGCTTCTCTGCTTTCCATTTGTCCTCTATCACATACATCTTGTATAACTGTCTCTACATTACCAGTATCAACATTATATTTATAGTCAACACTATCCTATATATTAAGAAAACACTTTTAAAATAATGCACACATTACATATGAGATCACATGGATTATAACAAAAATAAAACATATTCTGGCTATATTTAAAGGGATGGTAAAGTCAAAACTAAGCTTTGATGCAACTTTAAATAACTTTCCAATTTAGTTCTATAATCAAATGTGCTTTATACTCTTTTTATACTTTGTTGAAGCATTTAGCTAGGTAGGATTAGAAGCAAATTACAAGAGGCGTGTGTTTTTGTGGCCACCAATCACCAGTTAACTCCCTTACTAGGTTTGCTTCTCAAAAAAGGATACTAAAAGAACAAAGCAAATGTGATTTTTTTTTTTTTTTTTAGCATGCAGTTTGAACAAACTTTCCAATTCACTTCTTTCTTAATTTTGAAAGTTGTATTTTGACTTTACTGTTCCTTTAAATTAAAATAAAAGAAAATCAAATAAAAAGGACAGTCTATTCAAAATTAAACTTTCATGATTTAGATAAGGCATGCAATTTAGCTTTTCAATTCACTTTTATCATAAAATTTGCTTTGTTCTCTTGATATTCTTTGTTAAAAGCTAAACCAAGGTTGGCTCATAGTCTAATTTCTAAGCCCTTCAGGGTCAAAACTACAGGGGGTGCAGAGGTCGCAGGTTTTAATTTTTTTAATAAAAAACGTTAACCTACCACTGCCTGCACTGATATCATGTGAGTGTGACATGACTACAGGGGTTAGTGTTTCTGTTTTACCCATTGGTGTTTATGTGTGTGTGTATGGTGTGTGTATGTATGTGACTGTGTGTGTATTTATGCATGTATGTGTGTGTGTGTGTGTATGTATGTGACTGTGTGTGTATTTATGCATGTATGTGTGTGTGTATGTTTGTGGAACCAGCAAATTACAGACCTTGTTACTACAGCATTGATGGGGCAGGGGGTGAACAGTGTCATTATACAGTACCACTATATACAGTATGGGGGTTGGACCATGTCACTGACTACTGTGGTCACTTTATAAAGTACGGGGCGGGTAGGGTCAGGCCAGCCATCTCACCGGCAGATTACAGACTGTGTCACTAACTTACTATATACAGTTCTGGGGGGTTAAATAGTGTCACTATATATATATATAGTAATAGGGGGTAAGACCATCTCACAGACTGTGGGCACAGGGTACCTCCTTTTGCAGACATGTAATCTGATTCACATTTTTGTTCTGTGTTAAATGTTAAAAAATAATAAAAAAATGTATTAAATTCAAATTTTTATGGAGGGGGGAGGGGCGGTGGGGGGGGGGCCCTTCTTAGATTCTTGCACCTGGGCCCTGTGGTTTCTAGTTACGCCTCTGAAGCCCTTGAAGGCAACTTCTTATTTCAGTCAATTTTGAAAGTTTTTCATAATTAGACAGTACTAGTTACTTTCTGCTAAATAGATAACATTGTGCTCAATCCCATGGAGTTACCAAGGAGTCAGCACTGACTGGGTAAAATGCAAGTTTTTCAAAAGAACTGAAATAAGGGGGCAGTCTGCAGTGGTTTAGATACAAGGTAATCACAGAGGTAAAATAGGAAAAACAAGGGAGGGGGCGCCCTAATAGGGGATAATCTAAGGATCCTAATGAATATAATGGTATAAGTGCTAAGAGGTCTTATACAACATATATGGCAGCAGGATAGATATATATCAGCCTCAAAGAGAGAGTGGGGGTAAAAATACACAATAGTTAAACAGGTAACTAGACCTCAGTAGACAATACCTCAAAGTGATTTAGAGTGATATTATAGTGGAAATGCTATTAATTGGTGCACCAGGATACATATATAGGGTATAATAATATAATAAAAAAATCAAAGTAATATATGGTAAAATAAATGAGATAATATAGATCATATAATACTAATCATATAAATGTGCATAAATAATAATAATAATAATAAAAGTAAATATAAGTCTCTGAGATAATTAGTAAGTCTCTGAAGGAAGATCGAGGCAGCTATCTGTGGAGATCCAGGCCAGGATCCAAAGCAGAAATCTACAAAGACAAGAAGAGACAGATGCGCCACATGGCCCAATATTGTTTGGTCCAAAAACAAATTCATATGTATACAGGGAGTGAACTCACATTTGTGAAAGCACCTCAATTAGTGCTATGGAGGCAGTCTGGGATCTATTACAGTCACCCAGGAGACCAACTTCCGGTAATGATGTGGTGTCTGTATCAGAACGACAAAAAGAAACACAGGTGCCTATATGGCCTAGTATTGCCTTAACACAGGTGAATCAATGTGGTAGAAAGGAATGGTACTCACAATAGTTGTAGCATCTCCCTTGATGCTATAGAGGCAGGATGGGATCAATACAGTCACCCTCCAGACTTAGTCATAGGCCAACCGGACACAAATGGAAATCCAGAAAACACCAATGGCCAGGATAGCCCCAGATAAGTTCCCTCTCAGCCAAAGGGATAAATGGCAAAAAAGATGGTAGCAAGTGTTCAAAATATAAAATTGCTTTATTAAAATAATAAAAACAAGGCGACGCATTTCTCAGCACTAAGCTGTTTCATCAGGCTTCATAAAACATTAACAACACTTGCTATATATACCATACATCTAATTAATCTTACTCAGTATCACATGGTAACAGGAGGGGCCAAAGTGACCATTGATGCCCTATTGGCCAATCACATTGCAGTTAGCATGGTTACTCCTCTACCATATGTTAAAATAAATAAATAGATAAATAGCTGAGTCAACATGCATCTCATTGACATCTAGCTTATGAAAGTCAGTATAATACATCTCAATACATTTGATGAATAAATAGATGAGTAATTAAACATACATCTCACTGGTGACTAGCATTTAAAAAAACAGCAACAGTTGATCTAAATAAAATTCATAAACATAGAACTAAATATGAACAAATATACAAATATACATACACGATATATGTAACCATAGTGGTGACCCACCATTTCATATATAAACAATGACATCTCAAGCAGAAGCATTTTTATCAAAACAACACCCACAATGTTTGTTAAAAGGATTGATCAAATTCAAAAAACGTAATAGAACAAACCTTTGTAGATCGAATTACAGTCTCCTGGGTGACTGTAATAGATCCCAGACTGCCTCCATAGCACTAATTGAGGTGCTTTCACAAATGTGAGTTCACTCCCTGTATACATATGAATTTGTTTTTGGACCAAACAATATTGGGCCATGTGGCGCATCTGTCTCTTCTTGTCTTTGTAGATTTCTGATTTGGATCCTGGCCTGGATCTCCACAGATAGCTGCCTCGATCTTCCTTCAGAGACTTACTAATTATCTCAGAGACTTATATTTACTTTTATTATTATTATTATTATTTATGCACATTTATATGATTAGTATTATATGATCCATATTATCTCATTTATTTTACCATATATTACTTTGATTTTTTTATTATATTATTATACCCTATATATGTATCCTGGTGCACCAATTAATAGCATTTCCACTATAATATCACTCTAAATCACTTTGAGGTATTGTCTACTGAGGTCTAGTTACCTGTTTAACTATTGTGTATTTTTACCCCGACTCTCTCTTTGAGGCTGATATATATCTATCCTGCTGCCATATATGTTGTATAAGACCTCTTAGCACTTATACCATTATATTCATTAGGATCCTTAGATTATCCCCTATTAGGGCGCCCCCTCCTTATTTTTCCTATTTTACCTCTGTGATTACCTTGTATCTAAACCACTGCAGACTGCCCCCTTATTTCAGTTCTTTTGAAAAACTTGCATTTTACCCAGTCAGTGCTGACTCCTTGGTAACTCCATGGGATTGAGCACAATGTTATCTATTTAGCAGAAAGTAACTAGTACTGTCTAATTATGAAAAACTTTCAAAATTGACTGAAATAAGAAGTTGCCTTCAAGGGCTTCAGAGGCGTAACTAGAAACCACAGGGCCCAGGTGCAAGAATCTAAGAAGGGGCCCCCCCCCCCCACCGCCCCTCCTCCCTCCATAAAAATTTGAATTTAATACATTTTTTTAATTATTTTTTTACATTTAACACAGAACAAAAATGTGAATCAGATTACATGTCTGCAAAAGGAGGTACCCTGTGCCCACAGTCTGTGAGATGGTCTTACCCCCTATTACTATATATATATAGTGACACTATTTAACCCCCCAGAACTGTATATAGTAAGTTAGTGACACAGAAAAGGGACAAAATGGACTCTGGCCTTAAGTTTGTGTCTTTGAACACAAAAGGTCTTAATTCGCCAAACAAAAGAAGCCTGTTGCAATCATTTCTGAGAAAGCAACGGTGCGATGTATCTTTTCTTCAAGAAACGCACTGGGCATCTACTAACACCCCAGTCTTTAAATCCAAACACTATGCGGTGATATTCAGCTCGCTGTACCATGAGAAAAGTAGAGGAGTCTCCATATGTATCAGCAAAGGAGTGGCTTTCCAACAGGTACACGTGGAATTAGACCCAGAAGGGAGATATTTATTGCTGGTTTGTAGACTTAACTCGCACCTCTACACACTAGTAAATATCTATGCCCCTAATTAAGGGCAGATTTTCTTGCGCAAAACACTACATCTTCTTGAAGGCCTGAAACAGGGCACACTGGTGCTTAGAGGGGATTTCAATCTGATCTGGGATCCACAGGCTGACAAGAGACTCCCAAGGGGCAAGGCGCTCGACCATTACACATTGACCACAGCCCCTAAGTTCCAAACTCTCATTTTCCAGGTCTCGCTATATGATGTCTGGAGAGCTTGTCATCCAGACTCCAGAGATTACACATATTTCTCGCCCCCTCACCGCTCATATTCGCGGTTAGACTACTTCTTTGTAGACTCCTGGACTATGAACTCAATTACAAACTCCAGCATATGTAGTTGCCCGTGGTCAGACCATGACGCGACAACAATGTCAATAAAAATGGATGGATGTAATTTAGTTAGGCCATCATGGAGGCTCCCTAACTTTCTATGGGAGGACGCGACCTTCACCCCAGAACTGGTCGAGAAGACTGAAGAATTTCTGGAAAAGAACCAACCCAACCAAACTTCGCATCAGATCAGATGGGCAGCCCTGAAGGCATATCTCAGGGGCTTCTGCATTGCAAAAGCTGCCAATCTAAAGAAAAAATGGTGCGCCCCACTAGGTAAATTAACATGCGACTTAAGAACCAAAGAAAGGCAAAATAAGCTAGCCCCTATGGCCGGCTTATCTGATGAGATACTGAGGTTGAAATCACAAATTAAGGATCTTGAGCTGGAGAAGGTTAAAACAGCACTTTCCCGGTTCAAAATGGTCATGTACGCTAAGAGCAACAAAGCAGGGTCGATGCTGGCGAATAAACTGAAACAGCGGGTTGCCAACTCTAGAATCCCATATGTCAATCATGACGGGCGCAAGTTATATGCCCCCGAGGACATAGGGAGAGCCTTTGCTGACTTCTATAGGAGACTCTACAATATCGAGTCTCATGACAAGCCGGCAACGGCTGCAATCTCGGATATCTCCTCCTTTCTAGGGACTCTGGACCTGCCATCGCTTTCGGAGGAAGACAGAGAAAAGCTCATAGAGCCTTTACTGAAATGGAGATAGGCTTAGTGGTCAAACAACTAAAAAATGGGAAAGCTCCGGGCCCGGACGGGTTCCCGGGACAATTGTATAAAACACTGCAGACACTGTTGAAACCTCTCTTGTGCCAAGTTTACAATGAGATTATCTTGTCTGGGGAAATATTAGATGAATTTTTTGAGGCATCTATCATCGCCATCCCTAAACCGGGTAAAGATCCCACATGCTGTGGCAACTTCCTCCCCATCTCATCGATAAACGTCGATACAAAATTGTATTCGAAACTATTGGCGGACAGACTGACTTTTCTGCTGCCACCTTTGATAGAGGTAGATCAGGTGGGCTTTGTGAAAGGCCGACAGGGGCCTGATAACACACGACGCTTAATAACTATATTTATGGAGGCTAAGAAATCTGGCACCCCCTGATGGCCCTGTCGCTAGATGCCAAAAAGGCTTTCGACAGGGTCAGATGGGATTACCTGTGGGAGGTTCTGGCAGCTTTTGGATTCCCTCCTAAAGCTATCCACATGATCAGAGCTTTATATCAGAATCCATCAGCTAGAGTGAGAGGACTAGGCTTTTGCTCACCAGCATTTGCCATCTCCAATGGCACTAGACAGGGGTGCCCATTGTCCCCCCTGCTCTTTGCCCTAGCTATGGAGCCGCTCGCACAGACGATTCGATCGACACCTGCTATTGACGGTTTGCTCATGGGCTCCAGCCAGGAAAAAATTGTCCTGTATGCGGACGATGTCACCCTCATCCTCACTAATCCTATCGCTTCCGTCCCGGCGGTGTTTGGTATTCTAGACAAGTTTAGTGCACTCAGTCACTACAAAATAAACCTGTCGAAAACTGAAGCATACTGTATCAACTTTTCTCAGGACCAGCTCTTACATCTGCAGGCAAATTATGATTTGCAATGGTCCACAGAATCCATAAAACATCTGGGTATTCAATTGAGCGCTGAACCAGATAAAATAATATCATCGAACTTCAGCGCTCCGATAGTTGAGCTACAAACCTTGGCAAACAGATGGGACTTCAGAGAGATTTCACTGATGGGACGGGTGGCCACGATAAAAATGTTGCTGCTTCCTAAGGTACTATACCTATTTTGGTGCATACCTTTGAACATCCCGCATGCGGTCTTGCAGAGGATTCACCAGATCTTCTCCAGATATGTCTGGATGCAGAAAACCCCATGCATCAGCCATAAAATCCTACAAAGAGAGTTCTCTAGAGGGGGGATGTCCTTCCCCAACATATTTCTCTATCATGAAGCCACAAGACTATCTCAGATTACAGCTTGGGGCCCAGGACACGAAAAGCCCGGATGGTTCAGACTGGAGGAGCTGTATCTCCCCGAGGGCTTAGATCTCCCAGGCGCTTTGTGGGTACCTAGCCACAAACAACTGGTTGAGAGAATTTCTAACCCTATTGTCCTGCAAAATATACATATGTGGCACACACTCAGACATCACTCAGAAATAGCCCCACACCCCTCACCAATTCATCAGTTACAAGGCCTTCTATGGGACCTCCCTAATATCCATGTTGAATTTTGGATTGACCATGGGTTTACTATGGTGACCCACCTATTCTCCAACAACAAGCTTTCATCGGTCCACCAGGTCCTTAGTTCCTTTGTTGGTCCACCGCAGTGGTTCCACTTTGAATGTTATAGAATTCTCAGCTTACTACATTCCTGGAAATTCAATACACAGGGACTTAGACCTTGTTCAAGATGGGAAGAAAGATGGATGAGTGGACTGGGGACATATAAACCCCTCACATTTCACTACAGGGCCATGTTACATGACCACTCTGTTGGCCTTCCAGGACAAATTAAAATGTGGTGCAGGGAACTCGACTTGAAAATAACAGACCTGGAGCTCAGAACTGCCGTAACCCTGACAAAAAAGACCATTCACTGCGTAACTATCTTTGAAGGGTACATGAAACTTATGCTGCGATGGTATAGAGTCCCTACTAGGCTGTCCAAAATGTTTGTGGGCTCCTCTTCAAGGTGCTGGAGAATGTGCGGAGGGGAGGGATCAGACCCACACATTTGGTGGACATGTCCGAAAGTCCAGAGCCTTTGGAAGGACGTTGAAACACTTCTGCAGTCTATGAATATAACCATTCAGCTATCCCCAAGATCAGCTCTATTCCATGTACTAGATGCTGAAATGCCTAAATGTACCAGGCAATTCATAGTCTATGTGGCGGCTGCCACCAAACTCTGCATTACCAGGGCTTGGAAACAAGTAAACCCTCCCTCACTCTCGGAGGTTTGCAATGTAATACAGTACCTGGCCAATATGGAAAGAGTTACATATTGTGCCCTGGGCAGAGCGGAAGACTACTGGATGATATGGACGGACTGGCTTCAGATTCAATAGTCCTATACAGGAATGTCTTCTGGCAGCTCAAAAATCCAGTACTTGGAGATAATGAAGACTAATCTGAGTCTATTGCTCCACTCTCCCTCTTTTTCTTTTCTTTCTTTTTCTTTTTTTTTTTTCTCGTCTTTCCCCTTTCCTCCTCTTTACAATGCATCATCAGCCCCTCTCACCCTACCACCCCCCCTTTTTGTTTCTTTTTTTCTGCACTACTTTTGACTAGACAGGCTAGGCGTGATTTTACGGATCACTCTATAACTTTGATAGCATGGGTACTATATACGCACTATTGATTTGATTTATGTTTTGGATTTGATTAAGTTTGAGATCAATCTGGCAGATACCATTTACTAATTACCTTCACATGAACGTGCCAGGCACTGCGTACATGCTATTTCTTTTTCAATTTGATACCACATTGTGTCATGATGTATCGGATTTTTGTATTTTTTTTGTGTTTCTATGACATGCTGTACGTTTGTATAATGTTTCTCCATTTTGGTCTCAATAAAGCTTTATTTAAAAAAAAAAAAAAAATTATTCCTATTCTAATACACATCTAAAAAAAAAGCACCCCAAAATAAAAGAAACCTAATTTATAATAAACTAACAATAGCCCATGAAAGGGCCTTTTGTAGAGCATTGCCCTAAAGATATCAGCTCTTTTCTAAAAATAAAATAAAAAAAGACCCACTAAAATTACAAAACCCCACCCCCCAAACCCACGAAATAAAAAAAAATATCTAAAGAACCTAATCTTCCCATTGCCCTGAAAGGGGCATTTATATGGGCATTGCTGCCCTTAAAAGGGCATTCAGCTCTTTTAAGGGTGCCCACCCTAATCTAAAAAAAAAACCCTACACCAAAAAACTTTAAAAAAAAACTAACACTAGCCCCTCTTTAGGTACTCACAGTTGTTGAAGTCCCGCTTGAATGATCTTCATCCCAGCAGCTCCATCTTCATCCAGGTGGCATATTAATCCATTGCGGGACCGGCATCTTCTTCATCCCTTTGGAGGCGGAGCAGTGATGCGTGGAGGTGAAGTTCCAGGAAAAGTTCCAGGTGAAGGTCCAGAGGTCCATCGATTCGATGAGGAGGTCCTCTTTATGTGATCGTCCGCCGCACACTGAGGATTGAAATGCAAGGTACACCTTTTATACTGGGGGTACCATTGCATTCCTTCCTATTGGCTGAACATTTTGAATCAGCCAATAGGAATTAGGGCTGCTAAAATTCTATTGGCTGTTCAAATTAGCCAATATGATTTAAGCAGCTCTCATTCTATTGGCTGATTCGAATCAGTCAAAAGAATGAGAGCTGCTTAAATCCTATTTGCTAATTTGAACAGCCGATAGAATTTTAGCAGCCCTATTTCCTATTGGCTGATTCAAATTTTTCAGCCAATAGGAATGCAATGGTACCCCCAGTATAAAAGGGTCACCTTGCATTTCAATCCTCAGTGTGCAGCGGACGATCGCATGAAGAGAACCTACACGTTAGGTGATGGACCTCCGCCTGGACCTTCACCTTGGACCTCTGCCTGGACCTCCACCTTGGACCTTCGCCTGGACCTCCGCCTTGGATCTTCGCCTCGACCTCCACCTCCGCACATCGACTATTCCACCTCCGCAGGGATGAAGAATATGCCGGTTCCACGATGGAGGAAGGTGGAGCCGCCTGGATGAAAATCTTTTGCAGCCTGGATCTTCGGACTTCAGTAACTGTAAGTGGATCTTTGGAATCTAGTGTTAGGATTTTTTAAACTTTTTTGGGTTGGTTTTTATTTTAGTTTAGGGTTTGGGCTTTTCTTAAAAGAGCTAAATGCCCTTTTCAGGGCAATGGGTAGCTTAGGTTTTTGTTAGAGTTAGGTTTTTTATTTTTCGGGTTGGTTGGGTGGTGGATTTTACTGTTGGAGGGTCTTTGTGTTTTTTTTTTTTACAGATAAAAGAGTTGTTTAACTTAGGGCAATGCACTACAAAAAGCCCTTTTAAGGGCTATTGGTAGTTTAGTGTAGGCTAGTTTTTTTTTATTTTGGGTGGGCTTTTTTATTTTTATAGGGCTTTTAGATTTGGTGTAATTATTTTTTATTTTTGATAATTTTGTTTGTTATTTTTCGTAATTTAGTATATGCTATTTTTGCAATTTAGTATTTTTTATTTTTGTAATTAGATATTTTGTAATTTTTATAGTAGTTTTAGGATTTTTTAATGTGTATTTTAGTTTTCTTTTAATTTATATTTAGTTTATTTTTAGTTTAAGAGTTATATTAGTTTAATTGTTAGTTTAAACTTAGTTTTTTTAATTTGACAGGTAAGTTAATTTAATTTAAGATAGGGAATTTGTAACTTTAATATAAAGTTAGGGGGGCATTAGGTTTAGGGGTTAATAGGTTTATTTTAGTGGCGGCGGTGTTGGGGAGCAACAGAATAGGGGTTAATATCTTTATTATAGTGTGGGTGATGTTGGGGTGTGGGGGAATAGGGGTTAATAACTTTATTATAGTAGCGGCGATGTTGGGAAGTGGCGGAATAGGGGTTAATACATTTTATTAGTGGTGCCAATATTGGGAGTGGCAGATTAGGGGTTAATAAGTTTAATATAGTGTTTACAATGAGGGAGGGCCTCGGTTTAGCGGTTAATAGGTAGTTTCTGGGTGTTAGTGTACTTTGTAACACTTTAGTTATGAGCTTTATGTAACCGTTTTGTTGCGTAAAACTCATAACTACTGCTCTCAGATTGCGAAATGGATCTTGTCGTTATAGGGTGTAACACAAGCTTTTTAGCCTCCCCACACAACTCTTAATGGCTGCGCTATGGAATTAGTAAGAAAACTAGTTAAAGGGAGGGTGCAAAGATGCCAAAGATATCACCACAGGGATAATATACCAAACATTTATTTAAAGAGCAAATCAATTATGTATAAAAAGATTTTTTCTGTTAATATAAGGGACGTCTCCCCATAGCATAAAAGTGTTAAAATGAAAAAAAAAAAAACACAATTAGTATCTAAAAAACAACATAAATGTTGTATACCTTACATGAAACCAAATAGATTTTCGTGTAAAATATTGCTTAAACAGTATAAATGTTGCAAATGAACACCTCCAATTGCAGACAATTAATTGGAGAAACAATGTCTCTAATATTACTTATACAGTATAAAAGTTGCAAATGAATACCTCCGATTGCAGACAATTAATTGGAGAAACAACTCTGTAGGTTAATCACATGTTACCCAATATTGATATAGTTTAAAGAGAAGACTTTACTGCTCATATAGAGCCATTGATGACAAATGAACACGTTAGATGTTTAATTTCAAATAGAGGAAGTAGTACCTGTTATATAGTGGAAAAGTTCCGACCAGCAGAAAATACATGTACCACTTCTACTTAGTAATGGATAAAAGAGATTATACCTTTGTCTTTCATTGAATTAAAAGATGTATTTTCCTTACATGTAGCGGGTACGTTAGCCTTTCTTGTTGCAATGAAGCTGGCTTACTCCTACTCGGTATTTGTCCTTGAGCGGGTAACTCTGTGTAACTTTCGGCATCTGACGTCACCTGTGTTGTTCCGTTTACAGGGAAAAGCCGAATGATCAGCTGTTTTCAGCTGCTGTAATGATCTCAGCCAACGTAGAGCTTGATATCTTGATAAAGCCCATAGAAGGGCGAAACACGTCGTTGTGTGGCAGTGTGACAGTGTGACATATTGTTTTTTATACCTATATCATCATTTACTGACTTTTTAATATAACCCGGGTTATCCATTATTCCTAATGTTCCCAGCGATTACTTCATAAAAAATCCTATTTGGAGCTGTAGTTTGAAGGGTTATTATATACCCACTACATTCTCCCCTCCTGCATGCATAGCACTATGTGCAGGGCTCTACGTTGGCGGAGATCATTACAGCAGCTGAAAACAGCTGATCATTCGGCTTTTCCCTGTAAATGGAACAACACAAGTGACGTCAGACGCTGAAAGTTACACAGAGTTACCGACTCAAGGACAAATACCGAGTAGGAGTAAGCCAGCTTCATCCCAACAAGAAAGGGTAACGTACCCGCTACATGTAAGGAAAATACATCTTTTAATTCAACAAAAGACAAAGGTATAATCTCTTTTATCCATTACTAAGTAGAAGTAATACATATATTTTCTGCTGGTCGGAACTTTTCCACTATATAACAGGTACTACTTCCTCTATTTGAAATTAAACATCTAACGTATTCATCTGTCATCAGTGTCTCTATATGAGCAGTAAAGTCTTTTCTTTAAACAAAACTGTATCAATATTGGGTAACATGTGATTAACCTACAGAGACAGTGTTTCTCCAATTAATTGTCTGCAATCGGAGGTATTCATTTGCAACTTTAATACTGTATAAACAATATTAGAGACATTGTTTCTCAAATTAATTGTCTGCAATTGGAGGTGTTCATTTGCAACATTTATACTGTTTAAGCAATATTTTACACCAAAATCTAATTGGTTTCATGTAAGGTATACAACATTTATGTTTTTTAGATACTAATTGTGTTTTTTTTTTAAATTCATTTTAACACTTCTATGCTATAGGGAGACGTCCCTTATATTAACTGAAAAAATCTTTTTATACATAATCAATTTGCTCTTTAAATAAATATTTGGTATATTATCCCTGTGGTGATATCTTTGGCATCTTTGTGCCCTCCCTTTAACTAGTTTTCTTACTGACTGCATATTTTTAGACAATTTAATAGGGATATTGTTTTCCTAGGGAGGTATCTGATATCTTTTTTCCTAGCGCACTTCTATCCTCAATTTTCCCTTAAATTGCGCTATGGAATTCCCCTTAAAAAATGTAATTTTTATGAGTGCGGGACTGACGTTGCATTACAGGCTTAAATGCTTGCAGTACAGCTATACCAACAAGACTTTTAATGGCTGCTGTGCTGTTTTAACACTGAAATTACCATTTTTTCAGCGTTAAAACCTGAACGTAAAACTTGTAATCTAGGTAATTATGAACCAAATGTAGCGAAACATGAATGTTTATAGGTGTGTGCTATAAGACATTAGAACGTGTTATACCTTTTTCCAGATGGGTGTAATGATAAATACAGGCAGTGGATGCTGCCTAATAACCCCAAATTAGTTTTGCCACCATGATCATGTTTTCCTGGACAATTATGTCTTACACATGCTGCAGGGCGTGCAGGGAGGAACATGAGTAGTGATGTCCAGGACCACTCTTCGTGTGCTGTCCAGGTGTGCAATGCATGCTGCCCTCGGCACACTCTGCAGCATGTGTAAGTCATATTTGTCCTGGAAAACATGGCCAAGGTGGCAAACCTATCCCAAATGCAGGCAGTGAGGCTCTCTGGCATCTTTTAATTACAAGGCTATGTAATCCTTTTATTACAGTTTCCAGGACCCATGATCAGAATATCATATGCCCCGCTAAAGATAAAAGATATAGAAAGTGTAACCAGATGGACCATTTAAAGTGGTAAAGCAGGTGGATAGTGACCAGGAGGCTCAAGAAGTGTCCTCTGTAGGGTCTGTTGTTGAACGGTCTGGTTCAGACAAAGATTGGCTGGTTACCCTTACTGTAATTAGAGCCAAGGTTGCCTTCAAGACACAGGAGCAGACATCACTGTTATGTCCAATGCAGCATTCATAAAACTGCCTCGACAGGGTCAGCTGGTGAAAGTTACAATGAAAGTTCATAGTCCTTGTGGCTGCATCGATTGTGAAGGTAAATTTCTTCCCAGCTGCGAGTACAAGCAGAGGAAATTTAACATGTGAGTACATGTAGTTAGAGGTCAGTGTGTTAATGAAAGCCGCATGTGGTTTGAGCATTGTCGCCACAGTAAATGAGATTACGGAAGACATATCTGGTGAATTGGGCCTGCTAAATTGTAAGCCAGTTCGAATATCACTTAAAGCTGATGCAGTCCCATACAGCATTACTACTCCTCATAGAATTCCATTTCCGCTCATGCCTTAAGTGGAGAAGGAACTTCTGCAAATGAAGAATATGGGAGTTATTGAAGAGGTTGTTGAAGCAACTGACTGGCATGTCCTCATTGTGCCTGTTGTGAAGAAGAATAGGAAGGTACACATCTGCATAGACTTAAAATGGCTGAATGAGGCAGTGAAAAGAGAGAGATACGTGCTGCCGATGCTTGAAGACATAGCTCTGAAACTGGTTGGGGTGAAGTTCTTCTCTACACTGGTCGCTTCCAGCCGCTTCTGGCAGATACCTCTAGACCCAAAGTACCAAAAATTGACTACCTTCATTACACTGATAGGTTGATTTTGCTTCTGCAGACTCCCCTTCAGGATATTCTCTGCTCCTGAAATCTTTTAAAGAGAGATAAGTTGCCTCTTAAGGGACCACAAGGGCACAGCAGTCGTCATGGATGACATTTAAGTGTATGGGTCTACATTGGAAGAACATGATCAGCGATTGAGCTGTGTGCTGCAGACCATTAGAGAGTCTGGGCATAAATTAATTAAAGAGAAATGCCATTTGGAAAATCTGAGTTATGTTGTTTTGGGCATATCTTCAATGAAGATGGCATCAAGCTAGACCCTGATAAAATCCTTGCTATTGAACAGATGAAAAGTCCTTCTGATGTACACAAGCTGAGACAATTATTGGGCCTTGTAAATTATGTGGGCAGGGTCCTACCAGATTTATCCACAGTACTCCACCCTATCACTGAGTTGTTGAAGAAAGATGTTGCCTGGGTCTGGGGACCTCCACAGGAAGAGCTTTTATACAGGTCAAGTCCCTGCTGGGGTCTGCCCAGTGTTGGGGTTCTACGACCCTTCTAAAAAGACCATGGTTAGTGCTGATGCGAGCAGTTATGAGCTAGGGGCCACCCTCTTGCAGCTGAATGAGAACAAACTACAGCCCATTGCCTACTGCTTCCATACACTGACGGCTGCAGAATTGAAATACGCCCAAATTGAGAAAGAGTGCCTGGCTGCAGTTTGGGCCTGTGAGCGCTTTCAGCATTACCTTGTGGGTTTAAAGAAGTTTAGTCTTGAAATTGACCATAAACCACTAGTTCCTCTAATCAATTCCTGTGATATTGACAAGACACCCCTAAGATGCCAGAGACTTATGATGAGACTGCTCAAGTTCAATGTTCAGGCAGTGCATGTCCCAGAGAAACAACTGGTTGTGACAGATACACTTTCCAGACTCCCGCTGGCTGCTGCTGAAGAATCTTCAACAGAATTAGATGTGAAAGTGTACGTGGATTCAGTTCTGGCATCGAAATTCATCTAGCCAAGGAAGCTAGAGCAAATAAGAAAGGAGACACGTTTAGATACAGATCTTCAAGAAGTTATTAAATACATAAAGAAAGGTTGGCCCGAGAGCCAGGCTGCCTGGATGTCTTTGAGTTCTTACCAGTCATAGAGGTCACAGCTATGAAGCTTGATGGTTTAGTGCTGTTCTAAGCCAGCATTGTCATTCCTGTTAGCATGCAGCAGGAGATGTTAAGCAGGATTCATGATGGCCACTTGGGCATTACAAAGTGCAGAGAAAGGGCAGCTGCGGGAGTACGGTGGCCTAGGATCAGTACCGACATTGCAAGCCATGTGTCTGTGGGTGTCTTCCAGTCAGCCCCCTTTATTCCTCGGGATGAGATCCTTAGGAGGGATGAAGAGGCGAAAAATGCTACCGATTCTTCTAAACACTCTCTGAGGCCTTTGCAGGAGCTGAATGTGTGCCAAAATGTCAGAATTAAACTGGATGATGAGAAGAAATGGAAGACCCCTGCTACCTTAATAGGATGCTCTCTAGAACCAAGGCCTTATGTAGTCCTTATTGAAGGAGGGACAGTCACATGTCGAAATAGAAGACATCTTCAGCCAATACCTTAAAGTTCGGGACTGGATGCCTCAGAGCCACCGCCGGTGGGATCCCTTGTTTTAAGAGGGGTAACTTCCCCTCAGCAATATGACAGTGGGGATACTTCTTTGCTTCTAGTAGACTCTCAATCACCTTCTTCTGTATCAGAGGACAGTTCATATAAAATTATGTCAAGTGGAAGAGTTGTGAAACTTCCAGCCCGCTACCGTGATTAGCACTGTAAATAGAGCAGTGACCAGAAGAATGGGCAGAAGAATCCCATGGTCACTGTGGACTAGGGTAGTCTACCCCAATGTCCAAGACAGGGTTGTATTTGTTGTTATTCATATATATTCTCTTATAACTTGCTATTTGTTGTACACTAAACAAAACGATTTTTGTATGCTTCTTGTATACCTTATTTGTTGTACTCTAAAAAAATATATGCTTTATCTTTGAAAAAGGGAAGATGTGATGAGAGTGGGAGTGTGACATCACCGGGTGGGGTTGTGGCTTATAGCCATTATAGTCTATGTCGCAGTGACTAAGTCTAATGTGTTGTGCAGTCCGTATACTTATATTCTCTGCAGTTAAATAGCATTGTACCTTCTATGCTGTGTCCTGCATCACATGACAAAGATGATTTATGAAATTATTAATTGAATATGTGTCATGAATTATTAAAAAGAAAGAGAGAAAACTTACATTCATACATTTGATCAATATTAATCAGTTACCCACCATGATTTACTTTCACTTTATTAGATTATGTTTTGCTTCATGTAAGGTTTCTGATGTCTTGCAGTACATTAATATGTCAGCCAAAGGTTAACTGACCTGCAATTGTTTCAATGGTCTAACTCCCATCCTTATTTTATGTTTTCCACATGTTTAACTCATTTTTTTTTCATTCCACAGTGGGCAGCTCTTCTACAATTTTCAGGGTTTTCTTAAAGGGACATGAAACCCACATTTGTTTCTTTAATAATTCAGATAAAGCATTGAATTTTAAAAACTTTCCAATTTACTTCTATTATCAATTTTGCTTAATTCTTTTGGTATCCTTTATTAAAGAAGCAGCGATGCAATACTGTGAGCTAGCTGAACACATCTGTAAGTCAATGACAGGAGGCATTTATGTGCAGCCAGCACCCATATCATATCTAGGTATTCTTTTCAAGAAAGGATACAAAGAGAACAAAGCAAATTAGATAATAGAAGTCAGTTGAAAAGTCGTTTAAAATTGAATTCTCTAAACCAGGAAAGACAACTTTTGGGTTCCCTATCTCTTTAAAGTACCTATGTTGTTCTGTCTTACCTTCTTTTTTTGCTGAACTATTATTTAGGCCCCTTTTTTAGAAAGTATGTACCCAATCCTCCTCCCTGACTGCTTTACCCTGGTATTGCTTGAACCTTCTGCATAGTGCCCTTAATTTGTTCCATTACCTGTGGATTCTTAAAACTAGTTCCCCAACTACTCCTGGGTTTATAAAATGCATTGTAGGGACCTATTGTAATCAGAAGGGAACACACGCACACACACACACACACACACGCACACACACGCACACACACGCACACACACGCACACACACATCTCCTGTATGCATATAATTTTGTGATCACTGGCCTAGATTTATAGATACTTTTGAGATTGCTAAGGATACATTTTAGATCATACTCACTGAGCAATTACCTCGGCTATATTGTCCATTGTTTCCTTAGTGAGCATTCCTGAAAATAACATCAATAGTTTTATGAAGACCCAATACATGATCTCTTGTACATCAAATGTAAATCACTAGCAACACAAACAAATAGAACTAAATTACAATAGTAACAAAATTCTAGCAAAAGTGTTTTTGTAAAGGTTTCTAATTTAAGAATATGTGCCTGTCTGTTTGGTTATATTACACAGACTAGAGGAAAGGGTATTGCAATGGGCTGGAGTGTTCCTGGGGCCTTCTAGAGGTTTGGTTGAGTTTTCACCTATAATTAGGCCCAGCATGCCGAATTGCCCCTTTGAAGTATTTTATCTCACAGTTGTGTCTCACTGTTTCAAAACTGGCAAGATTGTCTAATTTTGTTTCTCTTTGAATGTTTAAGTGTTTTTTTTTTTTACTTTTATTTAAAGGTATTTTTGTATAATTATAAGATAGATGCTTATTCGTTAATTATAATGGAAAGTGACTCCCAACACCCAGATGGGCTGAGGAGCAAGTACAAATCTCTTTCTTAAAGAGATGGTTAATTCAAATTATAGACTATTTGCCATTTGATGTAAAATAAAAAAATAATATGAGTTTAAGTCACCAAAACACACAATTTTTCAACTTACTTTTGTAATTTATATGCAAAAGCTATTTTCCTATGTAATCCTCTGGCAGCCCAGACACAAAGATTTTATTTTTCTATTTAATGACATGTTTTTGCTGTCCAATGAAATCCATGGCGTTTTGGCATGTTTCAATAAAAATAAAAAATAAATGATATTGTGCGCATGCATTATCGACATCATGCTTCTTGTCTGCTTTCATATGCCCATTACATTTTTGAAGACAGATGCTCACAGTTCATTATAAAGTTTATTTTTCTCGTTACGAATGGGGAATCACATTCTTTGATATAGGCAGAAAATCCAAACAACATCCCGCTCACACGGCTCTGAAGATATACAATGAATCAATTGAGTGATTCATTGTATTCTCCGAAGTATAAATAGATGCATTGTGCATGCGCAAGTCGGCAAGTTAGCTATTCAAGCGTCATGAATAATTAGATCTGGTGAACTGCTTGTGCAATGCCGCCCCCTGCAGATTCACAACCAATCAGTGGCTAGCAGGGGTTTCAATCAACCCAATCGCATTCGACCAGGAGGATTAATGTCCGCAGCCTCAGGGGCAGCGGACAAGTTAAGAAGCAGCAGTCTTAAGACCGCTGCTTCTTAACTCCTGTTTACGGTGAGCCTGAAGGCTTGCATAGAAACAGGAGTATTTGGCCCCATTTGGTCCATGATAAATTGGCCCCTGGATATGAATTGGAAATTACATTTTTAAATGTGTCAGACAAAAATCTACTGATCATTTAAAATTCAAAGTAAGTGCTATTGCATTGTATTTTTATTATGATTTGTTGATTTTTGAAATTCTACTGTATTTTATAGTCCTTTAAGGTGCTGAAACCAGTTTAAAGTGATTGTAAATCCTAGCGTTTGTGAAACGCTAGGATTTACAATTGGAACAAATAAACAGGACTTTCATTCATAAAGTATAAAATACTTCATGCGAAAAAGCTCCTTTATTTGTTGTAAGCATTCGCAAAACTGAGCTGCTCAGGCAGCCCACAACAGAACACTAATTTGCTGAGCGGTGACATTTTCACCTCTTAGCCAGCATGGCGCCAGTTGGAACACATGGCTATTTGCTAAGAGGTAGAAACGTCACCTCACTTCAAAATAGCGTTCTACCGTGGGCTGCCTGAGCAGCTCAGTGCGGCGAACGCTTCCAACAAATAAAGGAGCTTTCAGCATGAAGTATTTTATACTTCATGACTGAAAGTCCCCTTTTTTTGTTCCATTTGTAATTCCTAGCGTTTCACAAGCGCTAGGATTTACCATCACTTTAAAAAAGCTTTGCAATTTTCAAAATATTAGAACATCACTAATTGATGTCAAAGATAAATTGGAAAGAAATGACAACATTATACAGGAGACCCTATTTAGAGTAAAATGTTCTTGCTTGTTGATTCTTTTTAAATTGTTTAGTTTAAACAAAATATAAATATAACATATTTATTAAGTCAATATAGAACAGGTATCCTGTATGTTAATAAGAAGAAGAATTTCCTATGTAAGCAATTTGTATTCCAAATACAGATTTTGTTTAGAGTTTAATGCTTGCTGTATAGCAATGTGCACTATCTTTTCCTTCTGGTTTTAAATGCTCTGTATGCATTGTAAAACATTTATTAAAGGTCTTATTCATGGCTTTTCTTTATGTTGCAATGTTCTCTACAATTTCAAAACACTTTCTGATCACAGCTTTTCAGTGAGGAGTTTGCAGCCAGACTTAATAGGTAGATGGGATTTATAGCTGTCAATAGCTTCCAAGGAGTATTGCTTTAACAGCAACTTCTTTAGAAAGCAATTGCTGCATCATTAGACTGGAGAGTCATGATTTACAAGCAAAATCACATGGCTAAGGATAATGTCTTGCTTCACAACTGTAATTGCCAAGCTGTAAAGGTGACTATATACTGGTGTAATTTATAGTTTATAAACAGGTTGCTACATCACTGTAACATAGACTAAGTGTACTTTCTACCAGCGACGTAAAGAAATGTTCCTGGAGTGATTTGTTTTGGAAATACAAGTTTAATGTTTATTTAGCTACAATTTGTCTTGGCTTAGTCAAATGAAAACTTGGTTTCTGGCTGTGTATGTATCTGTCTGCCCACCTACCTGTAATTTACTATTTGGTTTTGGCAGTTGAAGTTTATTGGCAGGTCTGCTTTATCTTGCACAAAGTCATAAAGACTGATTAGTGTGATGGAATTTCAATGATCATTCCAAAAATTCAGAATGAATCCTGCACAGAAGGTTAAGAAATGCTAGTCTAAGATTAACATATAATTGAAACAATTAATGAAATGGGTGCAATTAACACGTTTCAGTTTCGCATGTAAATCACTTTGGATGACAAGCAGTTTCATTTTGATAATTAGAATAAAAGTCTTTTCATGTGTAATAGGCCCCTAGGATTAGATAGCGTACTGGCATATAAATGTTGAAACTTGTTTTTCACAAGACTCCCGTGAAGATTCATTTATGTCTATTTGTTCATTGTATTCGATACAAACATGTGTAAATAAAAACATCTGTACTATATCTTGTTTATTTTCTTCTATAGTTTCTAAATAAAAGGCATTATAGTAAATTATAACCATTTTTTTAGACTAAAGTATATTTTCAAGATATGTTTGATTTATTAAGGGGACATAAACCACTTTGATATTATAATATAACATTTGTAATTATACAAAGAAAAAACATTACAATATATTTTTATTTAAACCCCTCCTCTAAATTATCTCTGAATTGTGGGTTTTGCTATTCTGGGAATTAGACATGCTCACTGCATGCTTTACACGCCTAACTTGTTACAAAGATGTCCTTAATTTGCTTTAACAGGGGGGTTATATAAAATACTACAAAACAATGCATTTTTTCAGAAACAAAATCGCAGATGAGAGCATTGTCTACTACAGAAGCAGAAGGCACTCACATTGTGCCTAAATTATTTTTTTTCGACACAATAATAATTATACATCTTCTAAAAGTTATTTTATGTTCCTTTAAAGTGATGTTAAATCCAAGTGTTTATCAAACGTTAGGATTTACCATCACTAAAAATCAAGGGGAGTTTATGTGATCAGATCTAAAAAAAGGGTGCTAAACTCACCTTTTCTGTGCCATTGCACAGTGCTAAACTCAGTGGCTCTGGCTGCCCACCAATGAGGTGATGCTTGCATCTCTGAACCAATAGGGATGCGTGCATATAGAGCCCTGTCAGCCCTGTCGGCTATTAGTTTAGAGGGGCAAACGTCACCTCATTGAAGGAGATCGTTGTGCCGTGGGTGACTGGAGCCGCTGAGTTTAGTGCTGTGCAACGGTACAGAAAGAGTGAGGTTTTTTTAGATCTGATCATTTAAACTACCCTTGATTTTTAGTAATGGCGAATCCTAGCGTTTGTTAAACAATTGGATTTACCATCACTTTAAGTCTAAAGAAATACTTATCTGAAAGATATTGTAGTAACAAGTGATTTGAAATATGAAAATAAAGATTTGAATTGCATTGGCTAAATGGTATGGAGTATTGTTTTTCATGACACATTATCTGTCCCTTTCAGAACATATCCTAAAGTTTGACAATCCCTTATAATTTTACAGCACTATATCTTAATAAAATAACCTTCTGATTAAGGAATATATTTCAGCTATGGTTAAATCTAAGACCTCCGTGTTCATCATTAAAGGGATAGAAAGGTCAACATTTAAATGTACATGGGTGCTTTTCAATTTTAAATAGAAGCATATTTGCAATATACTTCCATTATCAAAAATGCTTATAGTAAAAGTTATTATTATTTTTAGCAACATACACACGTATGCTGTGAGGGCCCATGCACCAGTATTCAATCTCAAAGAGAGTTGGCAGTGGTGTCTGTGAAGTCTTTGTGTGTGTCATACTGCTGACTCTCTGATAAGGTGTAGTATTTGGATACTGGTGCTCAGGCCCTCATAGCATATGTGAGTATGCCGCTGAAATAACTTTTACTAGAAGCATTTTTGCTAATGGCAGTATATAGTAAAAATGCTCCTATTTAAAATTGAAACACACCCATGTTTGTTACAATTTCAACCTTTCTATCCCTTTAAGGTTGTTGGAGTATACTTGAATACTTAACACTCTTGTTGTTGTAATTCTGGCTACTCATCCAACTCCTGCCATAGTGGAGCATTTTTAATATATTTTTGTTTAGCGTTTTTAGTGTGAACATTTTTTATTTATTATTTCATGTATTTTTTTATGTATTTATTTTGCCTACACCCACTGTAGTAATTTCTCTTTTATTATTTATCTGTTTTTCACTAATATACAAATTTTGGGAAACGGGGATACTAATGGCACTACTTAGGTGTAATTTCAGGAATTACCTTTAATTATATCCTGTTGTCTGCAGTCAATTAAATTATATTATACTGCAGATCTAGTAATATTATGGTAAGGATGCTGTGTACTATTGAAAAACCACACTGGATCAGTGCAAGACTGATAACTATGTGCATTTGGCTAGCACTCACATTCTTTAATGGCTAAATAAGTATAGGTCAACATGATTTGACAAATACATTTAAAAAAGCTAATAACTAGAGGACTTAGGATACAAGTTTTCCCAGCATTTGAGTTTAAAGACAGAAATGTAATTATATAATGGGAAGAAACTTTATCCGAATGTTCCAATAAACGAATGAACATCCTAATAAAACATGACACCTTAGAAAAAAGCAGACTAGATGAGTTAATTACTGTTCAAAACGAATAATTGAAACACTGAAAGAATTTGAAACTTCCTATAAAAATACCAGAAAGAACTTGATAAATATGAAGCAGATATTAAACAGATATTAAAAAGACAAAAATGGGAAAATAACCCCACTTAAAATGATCAAAAGGTTACCATCATCCAAAGTGAAACTGAAACAGATAGGGGAAGAATCAGATACCCCTAATGAGGATCCCCCACGCCCCACTGCAGTTAACTCTAAATCAAGAGACCGATACAGCAGAAAAAGAAAGGGTTTTTTAGAGGAAGGGGAAAGTTCAAGTTCAGACACACCCAAAGAGTTAGGGGGGCAAACAAAAAAGCACCCAAAACCTGAAATACCAGATACAAAAGACAAGGCAACAAATCTTACAAGAGGAGTCTCAGCTAATTATCCAAAATAAAATTGAAACAATGAAAGTAATCAATCTATCCAAAAAACTAAAGATCATATCAGCTTATTGTAGAAATGATTAGCATTCTGCCCCAGTACCACAGTAGATATATTTGAGAATATAAAAAATATTCAATTATACTTAAGGAAGCTACTTTAAAAAAAAACAATATAAAGACATACAGAATAATAGAGAATCTGAGCCCAATATTAACTGCTTTAATGCTAACGACAGCTGTCGCTAGCACTCTCCCACCTTGAGGAATATCTGGGGGCTCCCACCCACTCCTACCCTGGCGATCGAGCCTGCATAGTGACAGGCATTGCCGGGGCTTCACATTTGGCGCAGTGAAGTCAGGTGCAATGACGTGATGACGTCACCGTGCAACTTAAAAATTCACAATACAAAGTATAAGGAAAGGGGGCATGCTGCTTAGACGCCTGTATCTCAGGCATCTAAGCAGCTACAGACCCTCAAGACCCACCTTTGGAAAGGTAAATCTTGGGGATCTGGAAAAAAAATACAAAAGTAAAAAAAAAATATTTTCAAAGAAAAAAACAAACAAAAAACTTAAATAACCTTAGCACCCAGGTGGGAAAGTGCTTAGCACTCAAAGGGTTAATTGGACCGCAGAAGAATTACAAACTCTCCAAGACATGGAAGATTTTTTTTAAAAGAGAATGAGACAGATACAGGTAATAACTGGCGCTAAAACCTGATGAACCAATCAAAGTATATACCCAAATTTTCTAATAACCCAAGTATCCAAATTTTCAATGATGTGGTATAAAAAGAAATCTCCAATTTACAGATTAAATCACCACCTAAGAATTTAAGTAAAGGGGAAATAAAAGCATTATCTGAGATCAAAGCTGAAAAAAGGTGGCAACATAGTGATATGGCCCACTGAGATGTATTTAAACTAAATTGATAAACAATTAAAAAAACAAACCCAGTACAACAATTCCACACAGAATATAAAGATCTAATAACATATGCTAAGATGAATAATATCATTATTGACAAAGAAAATATGTTTCTAACTATAACAAAAATCTCTACATTTTTCTTGATACCCTAGGTCCACAAAAATAGCAAACATCCACCAGGATGCCAAATCATGTCAGGCAATAACAATCTGACTTAAAAAGCAAGCCAGTATGTAGACATTAGGTTCAGGGATTTTTTAAATCAATTGTCATCCTATATAAAAGACACCATGGAGACTTTGCAACAGCTTCAAGATATTCAATTAGGCCCCACCACATGGTTAGTAATGGCAAAAGTAGAGGCCCTTTACACCAGCATCCAACATGAACTAGGCCTCAAAGCTGTAAAATACTATTTGAATATGTCCTCAGAATAAGATGGTGACCATAACAACTTTGTTATGCGACTACTAGAATTTTTATTGAAGAAAAATTTCTTTGTATTTAATACTCAATTTTATTTACAAACAAAGGGATCAGCGATGGGCACAGCTTGTGCACCTACATATATAAACCTATTTCTCCGCTGGTGGAAGCATAACACAGTTTTTTTTATACAAATGAAGAATACATCAAACATACCCCCCTTTGACTAAGGTATATTGATGACATTCTGTTCCTATGGGAGGGCCCCAAACAAGAGTTAGAATCTTTCCTGAAAGTATTGAACATTACAAATCTGAATATTAAACTAATTTATAAGTTAAGTCAAACTGAGATATCTTTCTTTGACTTAAAAGTCTTTAAGAAAGAAGACTGTACTATAGGCACTGAACTATTTAGGAAAGACACAGCTACAAATATAATCCTATTCAGCACTAGTGCTCACTGACCTAGAACTATTAAATCCCTACCCATAGGTGAATTTTTAAGAACAAAAAGAAATTGCTCAGAAGAAGAATTATTCAAAATGAGAGGTAAAGAATTAGAAAACAAACTTTACCAAAGAGGTTACAGCAACACTAAATCTATTAAAAAAGCTAAAAGAAGCGCAACATACACCAATAGACAAGATCTATTAAAGCCTGTTGTGAAAACAGGATGGCAAAACCAGATTGGTCTTAACATTTTATTCCCAGAGCCAGGATGTGTTAAATATAGTTGATAACCATACGGTCATTTATAAACTGCAACACCACAGGGGTAATTTATGTATCAAAATGCAAATGTCCGAAGGTGTATGTAGGAATGATGTCACCTAATAGGATTTTAGCACCTCTAATTCATATTGGCTGATTCAAATTTTTTCAGGAAATAGGAATACAAGGGACGCCATCTTGGATTGGGTACCTTGCATTGAAGATTCAGTGTACGACAGCAACCATATGAAGAGGATGCTCTGCGCCTGATGTCTTCAGGATGGCCCCGCACCGCACCGCCAGGATCAAGATAGAAGATGCCGCCTGGATGAAGTTTGGAGAGGCCACCTGGATAAAGGCTTCTCGCAACTTAGATGAGGACTTTGCCGCCGGGAGGAAGATTGAAGAGGCCGTTTGAATGAAGACTTCTCGCCCCCTGGATGAAGATCATTCAAGCAGGACTTCAAAAACTGTAAGTGGATCTTCGGGTGGGTTTTAATTTTAGATTAGGGTTTGGGCATGTAAAAGAGCTAAATGCCCTTTTAAAGTCAATGCCCATCCAAATGCGCTTTTCAGGGCAATGGGTAGATTAGGTTTTTTTTTTATTTTGTGGGTTTGGGGTTTGTAAGGTTAGTGGGTCTTTGTAATTTTTTTTCAGGTAAAAGAGCTGTTTAACTTAGGTCAATGCCCTACAAAAGGCCCTTTTAAGGGCTATTGGTAGCTTACTCTAGATTAGGTTTTTTATTTTGTGGTGTTTTTTTTTTTTAAATGGGTATTAGAATAGGAATCATTTTTATTATTTTTGATCATTTGTTTGTAATTTTGTGTAATCTATTTTTTTCGTTTTGGGTGGGTTTTTATTTTTAGATTAGGGCTTGGGCAGCAAAGGAGCTAAATGCCCTTTTAAGGGCAATGCCCATACAAATGCCCTTTTCAGGGCAATGGGTAGATTAGGTTTTACTTTATTTTTATTTTGTGGGTTTGGGGGTGGGGGTTTGTATACTGTTAGGGGGTGTTTGTTTTGTAGCAAAAGAGCAATGCCCTACAAAAGGCATTCCTAGTTAAAATAAATACAAACTTACTGCGAAATAAAAATAAAACCTAAGCTAGCTACAATATAGCTATTAGTTGTATTGTAGCTAGCTAAGGTTTTATTTCACAGGTAAGTACTTTGTATTTAGATTTAAATAGGCATTATTTAGTTAATAATTGTAACTTTAATTCAGTTATATTTTAATTATGTTAAAGTTATGTTTATGGTTAGATTTAAAGTTAGGGGGTGTTAGGTTTAGGGGTTAATATAGGTAAGTCACTTTGTATTTAGATTTAAATAGGTATTATTAGTTAATAATTGTAACTTTAATTTAGTTATATTTTAATTATGTTAACGTTAGGGGGTGTTAGGTTTAGGGTTAGGGGGTATTAGGTTTAGGGGTTAGGTTTGCAGTTAGGTTTAAATATGGGGGTGTTAGGGTTAAGTTTAGGGTTAGGTTTAAAGTTAGGGGGTGTTAGGTTTAGGGTTAGGTTTAAAGTTAGGGGGTGTTTGGTTTATGGGTTAATATAGGTAAGTTCCTTTGTATTTAGATTTAAATAGGTATTATTAGTTAATAATTGAGGTTAGGGTTGGGTTTAGGGTTAGGGTGTGTTAGGTTAGGGGTTAATATAGGTAAGTTACTTTGTATTTTGTGAACAGCGGTTTAGGGGTTAATAGCTTTAGTTAGTGTTGGAGGTGTTTTGGAACGGCAGTTTAGGGTTTAATAGGTTTAGTTAGTGGTGGCAATGTGGGGGGTGCAGTTTAGGGGTTAATAGGTTTAGTTTGATTTGGCGATGAGGGGGGGTGCGGTTTAGGGGTTAATAAGTTTAGTTCGTGTCAGCGATGTTTGTGAACGGCGGTTTAGGGGTTAATAGCTTTAGTTAGCGTCTGCGTTGTTTTGGGACGGTGGTTTAGGAGTTAATATGTTGGCGTTGTGGGGGGGTGCGGTTTAGGGGTTAATTCGTTTATTTTGTGTTGGCAATGTGGGAGGTGCGGTTTAGGGTTTAATAGGTTTCGTTTGTGTCTGTGATTTGGGGGGGTGCGGTTTAGGAGTTAATAGGTTTAGTTTGTGTTGGTGATGTTTCAGGACTTCGGTTTAGGGGTTAATAGGTTTAATTAGTTTCAGCGATGTCGGGGAACGGTGGTTTAGGGGCTTTACCTTTAATATAGACTTAGAGCTAGTGTCGGGGAACTGCGGTTTAGTAAGGAACAATGAAAAATTTCGAATAAGAATAATGGATCAGAAAATTCAGAAGCATATTTATTAATTTTCGGAATTTTTCGGGATGTGCTGATTCGGCAATTCGGATGCATCCGCATCGCAGAATTGGTAAAAATTCGGATAAAATTCCGAATTGTCCGAAATGCACATGTCTATTAAAAAT
This sequence comes from Bombina bombina, assembly GCF_027579735.1. Taxonomy (NCBI): domain Eukaryota; kingdom Metazoa; phylum Chordata; class Amphibia; order Anura; family Bombinatoridae; genus Bombina; species Bombina bombina. The sequence goes on from NC_069499.1 coordinate 207,328,338, forward strand.
AGATCAATCTACCATACAAATCTCCCTCTACCTAAAGTTTTGAGTCTAATCTAGGATTTTTCTGAAATAAATATCTAACATAATACTAATAATAAGAAAAGAAAATATTATTATAATAATAATAATAATAATAGGAATAAATATTAGGTAAAATTGCCCGTATAGTCTATAAGACATATACATTGAATTAATATACTAATATATCGAAACTATGAGAAGCACGTAATTATCCTTATGTAGCTATTCAATATTTCAGTAGATTGTCATATAACAGTATCATATATTGTTTTTTTTTTAAATTATACAGTATCGCCCAAATAGTTGTTTAATGATGGCCAGAGTAATAATCAAGATATACAATTATGAGTTACTGCAATTATGCACTTCACGTTAATATTTATGTCAAATAATTTCCTAAATGGTTCATTCCATAATTTTGGTATCTAACACCGAATAACACACATTAATAAATTTAAATAACCACTTATGCACATTAGTTAATTATAGTTAATATTTCAAACATCCTAAATTTGATCTCATCACCATTTAATTTATAAATCTACAATATGTTTGAGCTGTAGTTTTTTAGTTTTTAGTTCATACAGTGAGCACATTATAATTACTTCTTGCATGGATTCGTACAATGCTTTTATTTAATTTAATTAACGTTCATATCATTTTATTCACTGTCACGCGATAATTCATAAATGATACAACATGTATAAGTAGTAGCATGTTTTTTATTCACTGGCCTTACCATATAAGTTAGACCTACTAATTAACAATAATGTTGATCGCTGTAAGTAAATGGATACAGTTTCCTATTTAAGTTAAAAAATAACAAATAACAAGACAAGTTTTACCATAGAACCGTGAGTAACCAATAGATTACAGCGTAGTGAGATTGGAAAATGATACCAGGATTCTGATTGGGCAAGAGCCAAATCCAACCCGATTGGTCATGGCGTCACAAGAGGCGGAGTAACACGCATATAAAGATGCACACAAAGTGCTGCACCCTTACCCTTTGAGAAAGCCAGGAAGTGGCAAAACATGTCAGGGGACACATGGAGGAGTTTATTAACTTTTATCTAGCAAGGAGAAGCTGCTAATTTAGCTGATACAAGCCAGAAAAAAGAGATATAGTTACTAACGGCACGCTGCAAATGTATGCGCGTGTCCATTGACCTATAATTATTATTATTTCTTCAGCTTGTACACATTTATCGTGGGCATTATCATATAGCAAGGGAGGTTCTTATAGGATGTCTGAGTAATACCATTTGGTGTGAGTATCACTATATGAGTTAGCCTGAGTATCTAAATAACAGCACCAGAACTTTAAAATTTACACTGAATATTTTGACATATAGTTATTATTATTATCAGGTATTTGTAGAGTGCCAACAGGTTCCGCAGTGCTATTAACATATGTAATATATAAAAACAATTACAGGGATCAAATGAGTAGAGGGGCCAGAGTTGCACTGTTGTAGTTGGCTCTTATGAAGGTGGACTACAAACATCTAGGCTCATAGTAGTTGGATGGGGAGGTTGGATTGAGAGAAGGTTTTTTTGAAGATAGGTGTGACTAATGCATGTTTAAGAGATGTGTTAACTATACCAGTGCTGAGGTTAAAGATGTGTGTGAGTATAGGGGTAAGGGTAGAAGAGAGGGAGGGGAGTAGTTGTGAGGGGATGGGGTCTAGGGGACAGGTAGTGAGGTGAGAGAATAGTATAAGGGCAGAAACTTCTTCCTCAGTAACAGGGGCAAAAGAGCTAAATTTATGGCTATGTGGGTTTTGGATGATTGTGAGCATTTGAGGGGGTGGGAGACCGGTAGTATGTTGAGAGCTGATTTCATTTCTGATGGAGTCGATTTTTTTGTTGAAGTAGCTGGCAAAATCTTGAGCTGAGAGAAAAGTTGTGGTGGGAAGTGGGGGTGGGCGAATAAGAGTATTGAATGTGGAGAACAGACGTTTTGGGTTTGAAGATAGAGTAGAGATAAGAGTAGAGAAGTAATGTTGATTATATAGATTAAGGGTAGAATAGTAAGAGTTCAAGATGAACTTATAGTGAAGAAAGTCAGCGGAACTCTGTGATTTCCTCCAGTGTCGCTCAGCAGTACAGGAACATATGCATAGGTACTGTGTCAGAGGATTATGCCAGGGCTGAGGATAAGTGGATGTTTTCCGAGCTATGGTAGGTGGGGCCAGATTATCAAGGACCAATGTAAGGGTGAGTTATAGTGGCAGATAGATTCATCAGGAAAGGAAAAGGAGGGGATGGAAGAGAGAAGAGGTTTGAGAGAGCTAGCAAGCTGTTGCTGATCTAATGACTTGATACTTCTGTGAAGTTTAGTGTGAGGGGTAGAAGGAGGGAGAGTTGTAGGGAGGAAGGTGATGTTACAAGTGAGGAGGTGGTGGTCAGAAAGAGGAAAAGATGAGTGTGAAGCTTGAGATCTATGTGCATATATAGCTGAAAATCAGATCAAGGGAGTGACCATCTTTGTGAGTGGAAGAGTCAGTCCATTGTGACAGGCAGAAAGAGGAAGTGAGCTGCAGAAGTTGTTTTGCAGAAGAGGCAGTGGGATTATCAACAGAGAGGTTGAAGTCACAGAGAATGACAGCTCTAATTAAGGGGACCACAGTATACTCAAAACACTAGAGCCACAAACCGCTTAGCAAGTATAGGTTTATCTCCTTGTATAAACAGTGCTATTATCGCATCTTTTTTGAAAGTATACTCTGCCTGACCTGCATTTAATAATATGTATATACAGGCTATGGATTAATACCTACATCCTAGGTTTGTATCTTATACGTATTGAAGTACCATCCCTGCCATATATGTGGGTTCATCTACCATTATTTGTTACCAGCAAAAACTCAATTGTGTTTTAAAGGTGTGTGTTTATGTTTTTATTTTATTTTAAAATTATCCTAATAAAAGTTAACTTTTAAAACAGCTTGTTTTGCCACAATCACATTGCTCTATACTTATTTAGCCATTAAGGAATGTGAGTGCTCTCCAAGTGTACATTGTTATCAGTATTGCACTGATCCAGTGTGAATATACAAATTTTACCTGGTTTCCATACCTTTTGCTCCCTTTGGAAGGTTGGTTGCACAAGAACAGGGGACAGGGCTGTAATCTAAAATTCTGTTAGAGGATGCTGCATCATTTGCCCCAAGAATGGTCTGATAGAATCCCTCTCTAGCAATCTTGACCCTTACAATATAATAAATGAGGGATATAGTACTTAGTTTTATTTTGTTCTAAGATATGTCCATACAAGTGAATTACAGATCATGTTGGTTTGTTACATTTACTTTAAGAATAAGCAAAAGCATATGCATATAAATTGACATGTTTTGTTTTAAAATACACATACATTTATATGGAGTTTGTTTTAAGTTCATTTGAAACTAGTTTCAGTTACTAATTTGTGGTTGTATATGGATGCCAACAATCCAACTTATTTTAACCTAGTATTCTTATTTTCACTTTGAAAATGTATAACGTGAGCCATATATTTTGGCTTATTTAGACCTCATCAATCAGGTGTAGTTGCTCTATCAAGCAATCTAGCACTGACTGTGAACCATTCCAAAGAACAAGCTTTTTAAGTCAAAGAACTCAGTATGGGCATACACAGTATTTATAGTAAAATTCAAAATCCACAAAAAAACACAAATTTTAAGCATCAAACAATAGATCCAAAGCTGAGTAAAGTATAAAACTTATAGTGGGCAAAAGAGGGAGAATTTCTCCACTGCACACATTTTTTTTTTTTTTTTTTTTTAGTAGCTGGTATGATCATATAACTAAATGCCAAGCGCTGCAGGCGTTTCATTCTGTTTAATTTGACAGTGGGAAAGACGGCAACTGTAAAAATCGAGAATGCATAACACTGAATTATACATCAAACATCAGTGATGACAAAAGAATTATAGATAATAATGTTATGATCTAAAAATCATAACATTTTCTATGTAAAGCAATATTAATAAAATGGAGTCTGACATTTTGATTTGAAAACAGGATGGCATTATTTCAGTGTCTATTACTATCATAAAACCATCTTCTTCTTTTTTCTACTTTGATTTGGTAGACATTTTTGATTATGCCATGTCTGAAAGAATAACTTCATATAATTTTTTAAGCATCTGCAATAAAAGTTACTTTAACATACAGTAGATTTAATAATTGCACATTAAGTTTTGATATTTCTACTAATGAAGCATATTTATACAGTATGTATATTATTCAAGCTAAAATATGATCTAATATAAGGCTTTTAAAAAGCCTGTTTGTTTTAGGTATTAAAGGGGTCCATTGACCACAATCCTATAGAAAAACTTATCAACTGATTTATCTACAAAAATCCCAATACAGTTTAATGGGGATTTTCTGTTGAGAATCATTAGATACTGTTACAGAGTTGTGGGTCATGTGTACATCAGTCAGAAGTTACAAGGAGTAGTTAATCACAGTTGTTAAGTGTTTACGTTTTTTGGTCAACCATAAAACCTGTTCCTTGATAATTATATATATAGGATTACTGAGAGAGCATGGAGGTATCTTAGTAACAGGATTTGCTGGGATGGTGTACTTGGACACCTGAAAAGTAGCAGTCTGCCTGCAAAGCTAAAGGACTGGAGAGAAAATGTTTTTTTTTTTTTTAAACTGTGATTTTCTGCTTAATTTTCAATGGAAGTCAGGGTAGCTGGACCAGTAACTAAAGTAAGAGAAAACTACTGCTAGGATGCTAGGAGCAAAATGGTGGAGGCGAATGGTCTCTCAAAAGGTACATACCCTTATTTCCTCCTCAAAAAAAAATCTCCTTTACAGGGTAACCTCATATGCTGGCCAAGAGATTGAACAACTAGTCATGTATTCCTCCTTATCCAAAAGATTTTTTTGATTTGTCTCCCTCTCGCCTCTTGAGGGGGGGCACTTGGGAGTGGAGAAAACCCAAAAACAGGTTCTCAGTTTTTTTTTGGCCAGGTGTATATGAGGAGATTAAAAGGTGTTGTGCTTCTTGCACTGAATGCCAATTGTCCTCACTAAAACCCAAACAAAAGGCCCCTATTATGCCTCTCGCTATAATCAATGTGCCATTTGAAAGGATTTTCATGGACCTAGTGGTTCTTTTAGAGAAATCTGCTCATGGCCACCAGTGCATTTGAGTGATACTTGACTATGCAACCCGGTATCCTGAGGCTATTCTCCTATGCAAGGCATGTGCCAAAATTATAGCAAAGGAATTGGTTCAGTTATTCTCATGGGTTGGCAAAATTAGGGACCAGGGTACACTGTTTGTCTGGATCATGAAGGAGTTATGTCAGCTGTTTAACATACATCCTCTGAGAACTTCAGTGTACCACCCCTAAACAGTCAGAATGGTAGAGAATTTTAACCATACTCTAAACGGAATGTTAAGAAAAGTTGTTTGCAGGGATGGGGATGATTGGGACTTAGTGCTTCCCTACTTCTTATTTGGCATCTGTGAGATTCCCCAAAGCTCCTTGTGCTTCTCCAGAATTGAGATACTGAACAGGAGGTACCCCAGTGGTTTTTGGTTATATTGGAAGAAACCTGGGAGGAACAGGGTGTCTCAGGAACAAATATAGTACAACATGCGGGACAAATTCAGGAGTGTTTTGCTCTAATTGTTCCTCTTGTTTGCTAGCACATGGAACAGGCTCAGGGTATCTAAAACTCCACTATGAACAAAGTTCTACAGTAAGAGCACCGAAAATAAGATTTTTCGACACATTGCCAGGGACCATACAGAATTTTAGAAAAGTTAAACCCAGTGAATTTTAGAGTTAGTCAGTCAGATTGCCTTTAAACAGCAGTGCTTTATGTACATCTCCTCAAGCCATGAACAAAGAGAGTGACCTGTATAGTCTCAGTGGGTGACAAACAGGCCAATTCCCTAATTCCAGTGCAGTCAGTTTCAATTCTACAGAACTGACACCTAAGCAAGCAGAAGAGGCTAGAAGCTTGGCTGGGGGGGAGGGGGATAGGGATGACTTTTGCCCAATACCTGGCATAGCAAAAGAGATTGCTTATGACATTATCACAGAGCTGGGAGTTAATTTTAGTATTAAATCATATTGTATTCATGAGGCAAAAAGGGAAGCTGTAAGTACCAAAGTTAAGAAACTGGTCAAGCCCCATATTTCTAGTGCCTAAACCTGATGGTTGTATTAGTTTCTGTAATGATTTTAGAAAATTGAATTAAATCTCAAAGTTTGATGCACTATTGTGTGGCAAAAAGTGCTGTCTTGTGCAATGATACCCACTGCACTTGCGTAACCAATTACGCGAGAGGAGGGCATGTTACTTACCCCAGAAAAAGAGAGTGTTGGAGTGATTTATCTCGCTACATCTAATGTGGTGCAGAGGCAAAAGATGTATTTTCCACTTCTTAAAGGGACACTGAACGCAATTTTTTTCTTTTGTGATTCAGATAGAGCATTACATTTTGAGCAACTTTATAATTTACTCCTATTATCAAATTTTCTTTATTCTCTTGGTATCTTTATTTGAAATGCAAAAATGTAAGTTTAGATGCCGGCCCATTTTTGGTGAACAACCTGGGTTGTCTTTGCTGATTGGTGGATAAATTCATCCACCAATAAAAAGTGCTGTCCAGAGTCCTGAACCAAGAAAAAAGCTTAGATGCCTCCTTTTTCAAATACAGATAGCAAGAGAACGAAGAAAAATTGATAAGAGGAGTAAATTAGAAAGTTGCTTAAAACTACATGCTCTATCTGAATCACAAAAGAAAGAATTTGGGTTCAGTATCCCTTTAACCCTTGCACTGCTAAGCCATTTTTTCACTCCAGTGCTGAACCAATTTTAACATGCTGCAAATGTTTACCCCCCCCTAGATTTCTGGGTTACGAAGTACAGAGATACTTGTACATCCATACTACATTGGCTCCTGCATACCTATTTTTTCTTTCATTTTTGCACCAAAAGAGAGGTACCTGTTTCATGCTCAACCACTCTTAAATATAAGGAGATGCCTCATATGGAGCTGGCCATGTGGGAGGAAGAGGTCTTACAGCTCCTTGATGACCATTTCTTGCAGCTGAAGCAACTTCTATTAGAAGCTTTTGGGGATATATCATGCTCTCCCTTTCCAGAAACACAATATAAAAAGCAGCAATCAATAAGTGTTAAAGCTGAGGAGATTTTAGGAATCCAGCATTAAGAGGATGATGATCACGCCACACTGCTCTCAGTTATGAAGATAATTTCTATGAAGCTGAGTCATTTACTAATGGGCACTGAGTTGTTCTCCTCACTCATTGCTGTGGAGGAGATAACCCTTCACATTTCAGGACATAAATCACCTATGTGACTTAGTCTACAGAGTGCAGTAAGTGATACCGATATCACTATGCAATCTCTTAGCTCTGTGCTTTCAAAAAAAATCTTGGAGACTTCACTCTTTATCTTGCTCACAGACTTTATTGAGATTTATGACTTTTCTTACATACTTGCTGAATGTCATCCCTATGTCTCAGCTTTTCTCCTTAAATATTTGTTGACTACAGCTTTGAAAGAAGGAGACACATATATGTAGCTGTCTGTCTCACAAGTATACAGCTGGCAGACTGTCCTACAAGACTTTGACCTTGAGTCATAAATAATTCCTGACACTCATATGTGATCTGCATACTAATCTAATTTACTGGGAGTGTTGGCTTATAATTACACCATTTCATTCAGTAAATTGGTATATCACTGTTGAATGCATAGTTTGTTAGGTACTTAAGTGGGAATAACATGCTTAGAGGCTCTTTGCTAATATAATAGAGATTATAGCAATTTCATATGTTAACTCTTGCCTAATCATTCTGGAAGGGTTTAATTAATTTATTTATTTATTTTCCCTCTTCCCTACATAATACAATCTACCAACTAACAGTATTAAGTGTAGGCAGTCTCATGATCTCTGTGTAAATACTGTATGATTAGGGGCCCGCTTGGCTGTCTGCAACTGGGGCAGTGAGGGGGGACCCATAACTAGTACGTTTCCTGTAACTAGAGACACCTTATATTGAAGGTTTTTTTGTTTGTTTTTTCAAGTATAGACTAACATATATTCCCTATATATACATTCAATATACTCCAACAAGAAGCTAGCAATAGATTTGTTTTGGAAAACAGACTTCTAGGGGATGCTGAGCATCTAATATTTATATTATAAATGCCATGATAATCGTAAGCAACAGAATATTTTTTTCACACATTACAGTTTAAATAGCCCACAAGTGAACCCTAGACCTGCTCTAACCCCTTTTTTACTTTGAGCTGAATATATTATCTTAGGTCCAAGAACAACCTCTTGATTCATAGGAGGGAAACTAATATTTGATCTTTTTCTTAAAATATCCTCCTAACTGGTTAATTCACTTGTTTCATGGGGTCCAAAAATGGCCCCACATAAAAGTGGGAGGAATAAAATAGAGACTTTCACTTAATTTTGCAGAACTTAACATGATGTTTGATTTTAATTTGCTCTACTTAGTATGTGAATCTTATTTGTGCAATGATGCTTTAAACTACTTTTTTTTCTATAGTTGTATAGCTAGTAATAATGTGTGATTAATGCTCTGATCTAAGTTTGTACTATTGTATGCTTTTTGCCTCAATAAAAATATTTTAAAAAAAACCTGTAAAAAAGTTTATAATTTTTGCATAGATTTTAGTAAATAATATTGAAAATGGCCCAGTGATCACTGCTTTTACTGTGATCACCTTACTAAATTGTCGCAAAGGTTAGTCACATGTGAAATAGGGACCCATAGGGGCTCTTGGGGGTTATAATATTGATTAGAGAGGTTCCATTCAGCCAGCAGAACAAAAATTAAAGCACTTTTTTTCTTGCAAGGTGATTACTGTTGCCACAGTGATCACCTGACTATACACACAAAAGAACCTTCTCTACTAGAAAATAAACTTTATTAGGGGGCTGTAGACATAACAGGATTTTTTTTATTGTGTATATAATGTAACATCCCCAAGGTAATCCCCATGTGTTCTTTTACTTTCTTTTAAAAGATATGCTTGGTCTTGGAGGTTTGTAGCTTGTAAGACAGCTAAGATCGAGGAGTTTGAAGAACCCCCTCCCCCCTTCCAACTCCCTCACAGGTACAGATGCATCCTGGTTCATCTGCTGCTCACTAGGCCACCAACGATCCTCAGCTTGTAGAGCACGGAATTGCCAAAAACAGCATTTGATCAGCGATTCCCTTGTATGTCAAAAAGGGCTCATCATGCAACTAAAATCTATTTTATCTTTCTACGTACATACTGAACAGAGATTAATATTTTGCATACCCCTGGCTTAAAAAATTATATTTACAAAAACTAAAAGAGAATCTTAAAAGAAGGCACAACCTACTTTGTACAAACCACACAGAGTTGCTGATAGCAACTGTAATAGATGCATTTGGAGTGACTGCTCTTGATCAGTGCTGACTGTATATAATAGATACCAGAAGAAAGCAAATACCTGGTTACATATTTACCTCATCAATTTAAGCCCTCATAATCCCTTCAAGAACATTTCCCACTTCCAAAGCCAAACTAACTGGTCTATAGCTTCCTGGATCAGTCCTGCTTCCTTTTTTATTAAGTGTTACCACATCAGCTTTACACCATTCATGGGTTACTATGCCTGAGGACAATGTGTCTTGAAAAATTAAGGTTTGGCTATAAAAGTTATATGTTTCATTGTATCCTTTAGGTGTATTCCATCTGAACATTAAGTATTATTTAACTTAATATTATCCTGCTATCCTCTAGTAATAACCCAATTATTGGTATGGAGTTTTATGTTCTGTTTGTTTCAATGTATCTTCCATTGGTTCCTCTCTTGTGAATACCGAAGAAAAGAACTGATTAAGTACCTCAGCCTTTCTCCCTGTCACTGTTATGCTACCCTTCTCACATTTTAATGCAACTATAATGTCTTTCTAAGGCCTAGATTTGGAGTTCGGCGGTAGCCGTCAAAACCAGCGTTAGAGGCTCCTAACGCTGGTTTTGGGCTACCGCCGGTATTTGGAGTCAGTGATTAAAGGGTCTAACGCTCACTTTTCAGCCGCGACTTTTCCATACCGCAGATCCCCCTACGCCATTTGCGTATCCTATATTTTCAATGGGATCTTTCTAACGCCGGTATTTAGAGTCGTTTCTGAAGTGAGCGTTAGAGCTCTAACGACAAAATTCCAGCCGCCTGAAAATAGCAGGAGTTAAGAGCTTTCTGGCTAACGCCGGTTCATAAAGCTCTTAACTACTGTACCCTAAAGTACACTAACACCCATAAACTACCTATGTACCCCTAAACCGAGCTCCCCCCACATCGCCGCCACTCGATTAAAATTTTTAACCCCTAATCTGCCGACCGCCACCTACGTTATACTTATGTACCCCTAATCTGCTGCCCCTAACCCCGCCGACCCCTGTATTACATTTATTAACCCCTAACCTGCCCCCCACAACGTCGCCGCCAGCTACTTAAAATAATTAACCACTAATCTTCCGACCGCAAATCGCCGCCACCTACGTTATCCCTATGTACCCCTAATCTGCTGCCCTAACATCGCCGACCCCTATATTATATTTATTAACCCCTAATCTGCCCCCCTCAACGTCGCCGACACCTGCCTACACTTATTAACCCCTAATCTGCCGAGCGGACCGCACCGCTACTATAATAAAGTTATTAACCCCTAACCCGCCTCACTAACCCTATCATAAATAGTATTAACCCCTAATCTGCCCTCCCTAACATCGCCGACACCTAACTTCAATTATTAACCCCTAATCTGCCGAGCGGAGCTCACCGCTATTCTAATAAATTGATTAACCCCTAAAGCTAAGTCTAACCCTAACACTAACACCCCCCTAAGTTAAATATAATTTTTATCTAACGAAATAAATTAACTCTTATTAAATAAATGATTCCTATTTAAAGCTAAATACTTACCTGTAAAATAAATCCTAATATAGCTACAATATAAATTACAATTATATTGTAGCTATTTTAGGATTAATATTTATTTTACAGGCAACTTTGTAATTATTTTAACCAGGTACAATAGCTATTAAATAGTTAAGAACTATTTAATAGTTACCTAGTTAAAATAATAACAAATTTACCTGTAAAATAAATCCTAACCTAAGATATAATTAAACCTAACACTACCCTATCAATAAATTAATTAAATAAACTACCTACAATTACCTACAATTAACCTAACACTACACTATCAATAAATTAATTAAACACAATTCCTACAAATAAATACAATTAAATAAACTAGCTAAAGTACAAAAAATAAAAAAGAACTAAGTTACAGAAAATAAAAAAATATTTACAAACATAAGAAAAATATTACAACAATTTTAAACTAATTACACCTACTCTAAGCCCCCTAATAAAATAACAAAGCCCCCCAAAATAAAAAATTCCCTACCCTATTCTAAATTAAAAAAGTTACAAGCTCTTTTACCTTACCAGCCCTGAACAGGGCCCTTTGCGGGGCATGCCCCAAGAATTTCAGCTCTTTTGCCTGTAAAAGAATAAATACAATACCCCCCCCCAACATTACAACCCACCACCCACATACCCCTAATCTAACCCAAACCCCCCTTAAATAAACCTAACACTAAGCCCCTGAAGATCTTCCTACCTTGTCTTCACCATCCAGGTATCACCGATCCGTCCTGGCTCCAACATCTTCATCCAACCCAAGCGGGGGTTGGCGATCCATAATCCGGTGCTGAAGAGGTCCAGAAGAGGCTCCAAAGTCTTCCTCCTATCCGGCAAGAAGAGGACATCCGGACCGGAAAACATCTTCTCCAAGCGGCATCTTCGATCTTCTTCCATCCGGTGCGGAGCGGGTCCATCTTGAAGCAGGCGACGTGGATCCATCCTCTTCTTCCGTTGTCTCCCGACTAATGACGGTTCCTTTAAGGGACGTCATCCAAGATGGCGTCCCTCGAATTCCGATTGGCTGATAGGATTCTATCAGCCAATCGGAATTAAGGTAGGAATTTTCTGATTGGCTGATGGAATCAGCCAATCAGAATCAAGTTCAATCCGATTGGCTGATCCAATCAGCCAATCAGATTGAGCTCGCATTCTATTGGCTGATCGGAACAGCCAATAGAATGCGAGCTCAATCTGATTGGCTGATTGGATCGGCCAATCGGATTGAACTAGATTCTGATTGGCTGATTCCATCAGCCAATCAGAAAATTCCTACCTTAATTCCGATTGGCTGATAGAATCCTATCAGCCAATCGGAATTCGAGGGACGCCATCTTGGATGACGTCCCTTAAAGGAACAGTTTTTCGTCGTTCAGTCGTCGGTCCGGATGGATGTTCCGCGCTGGAGGTCCTCATGAACCTGCCGCTTCGCTCCGGATGGAAGACCATAGAATATGCCGCCTGGATGATGACTTCAATCGGATGGAAGATCCTCTTCTGCCCCGCTTGGATGAAGACTTTGACCGGATCATGGACCTCTTCAGCCCCCGCTTGGGCTTGGATCAGGACATCGGAGGAGCTCTTCAGGACGGATCGGTGAACCTGGATGGTGAAGACAAGGTAGGAAGATCTTCAGGGGCTTAGTGTTAGGTTTATTTAAGGGGGGTTTGGGTTAGATTAGGGGTATGTGGGTGGTGGGTTGTAATGTTGGGGGGGGGTATTGTATTTATTCTTTTACAGGCAAAAGAGCTGAAATTCTTGGGGCATGCCCCGCAAAGGGCCCTGTTCAGGGCTGGTAAGGTAAAAGAGCTTGTAACTTTTTTAATTTAGAATAGGGTAGGGAATTTTTTATTTTGGGGGGCTTTGTTATTTTATTAGGGGGCTTAGAGTAGGTGTAATTAGTTTAAAATTGTTGTAATATTTTTCTTATGTTTGTAAATATTTTTTTATTTTTTGTAACTTAGTTCTTTTTTATTTTTGGTACTTTAGCTAGTTTATTTAATTGTATTTATTTGTAGGAATTGTGTTTAATTAATTTATTGATAGTGTAGTGTTAGGTTAATTGTAGGTAATTGTAGGTAGTTTATTTAATTATTTTATTGATAGGGTAGTGTTAGGTTTAATTATATCTTAGGTTAGGATTTATTTTACAGGTAAATTTGTTATTATTTTAACTAGGTAACTATTAAATAGTTCTTAACTATTTAATAGCTATTGTACCTGGTTAAAATAATTACAAAGTTGCCTGTAAAATAAATATTAATCCTAAAATAGCTACAATGTAATTATAATTTATATTGTAGCTATATTAGGATTTATTTTACAGGTAAGTATTTAGCTTTAAATAGGAATAAGTTATTTAATAAGAGTTAATTTATTTCGTTAGATGTAAATTATATTTAAGTTAGGGGGGTGTTAGTGTTAGGGTTAGACTTAGCTTTAGGGGTTAATACATTTATTAGAATAGCGGTTAGCTCCAGTCGGCAGATTAAGGGTTAATAATTGAAGGTAGTTGTCGGCGATGTTAGGGAGGGCAGATTAGGGGTTAATACTATTTATGATAGGGTTAGTGAGGCGGATTAGGGGTTAATAACTTTATTATAGTAGAGCTCAGGTCCGCTCGGCAGATTAGGAGTTAATAAGTGTAGGCAGGTGTCGGCGACGTTGAGGGGGGCAGATTAGGGGTTAATAAATATAATACAGGGGTCGGCGATGTTAGGGCAGCAGATTAGGGGTACATAGGGATAACGTAGGTTGCGGCGGTTTACGGAGCGGCAGATTAGGGGTTAAAAAAATATGCAGGGGTCAGCGATAGCGGGGGCGGCAGATTAGGGGTTAATAAGTGTAAGGTTAGGGGTGTTTAGACTCGGGGTACATGTTAGAGTGTTAGGTGCAGACGTAGGAAGTGTTTCCCCATAGGAAACAATGGGGCTGCGTTAGGAGCTGAACGCTGCTTTTTTGCAGGTGTTAGGTTTTTTTTCAGCTCAAACAGCCCCATTGTTTCCTATGGGAGAATCGTGCACGAGCACGTTTTTGAGGCCGGCCGCGTCCGTAAGCAACTCTGGTATCGAGAGTTGCATTTGCTGTAAAAATGCTCTACGCTCCTTTTTTGGAGCCTAACACAGCATTTGTTTAAACTCTCGATACCAGAGTTAAATTTATGGTGCGGCCAGAAAAAAGCCCGCGGAGCGTTAACAGCCCTTCTACCGCCAAACTCCAAATCTAGGCCTTAGTTTTTTTTACCATTTATATACTTAAAAAACCTTTTAGGGTTTGACTTAGAATCCTTTGCAATTAATCTTTAATTTTCATTTTTCACTATTTTGATTGCTTTTTTGCATGCTTTTTTACATTCCTTACATACTTTGAATGTTGAGTATGTACTATGTCCTTTGAATAATTTAAATGCCCTACATTTTCTCCTAATTGTACTTAACATATTTTATTTAAAGGGACACTGAACCCTTTTTCTTTTATAATTCCAACAGAGCATGCAATTTTAGGTAACTTTCTAATTTACTCCTATTATCAATTTTTCTTCATTCTCTTGCTATCTTTATTTAAAAAGCAAGAATGTAAGTTTAGAAGCCGGCTTATTTTTGGTTCACAACCTGGGTTGTGCTTGCTGATTGGATAGCACCAATAAACAAGTGCTGCCCAGGGTTCTGAACCAAAAATGTGGCTGGCTCCTTAGCTAAAATGCCTTCTTTTTCAAATAAAGATAGCAAGAGAACGAAGAAAAATTGATAATAGGAGTAAATAAGAAAGTTGCTTAAAATTGCATGCTCTATCTGAATCACTAAAGAAAAAATGTGGGTTTAGTATCCCTTTAACCACATTGGCTTGGGTTTATTTATATTACTTTTATAACCATGTGATACGTGTTGATGTGTATATTTGTTTAACAAATTTTAACCTGTTTTTATTTGTGAATCAATAATTTAATTATTGCTTTCTTAAAATTAAAAGTCTTTATTGTACCCTTGTAACACTGCCTATTTAAAGTGATTTTAAATGTGGCCATAATATGAGGATTGCCAACATGTAACACAATTGGCTTCATTTATTAAGCTGCAAGTGCCACTTCTGCGGCTAAGCATTTTAGGCTTGCTCAAGGCATCCTACACAGTCACTGTGTAGCCGTGCACAGTCCAAAGCTTGGCTTCTTCTGTAGAGGAGCTTCCAACAGGCTGTCTTCTAAGGAATCTTCTGGTATGCTATGACTAGGTGTGCTGTTTAAACCAGAATCTGTGTAGCTTGCATTAACCTTTTCTCTCCTGCTGATGAAAGTATGCTAAGCATTACCTGTGTGCAAGATTGCACTAATGTTTAAAGGAGGGTTAAAGCATGCACCAAGAGAGCGCACCCAATCAAGTGGTACCTCTGCACAACATGATGATGTCATACTAAGTCCTTTAAAGGCCTCTGAAACATACCATTCCTTGCTTGGGTATTCTAGAGATGTTACCCAAGTTCCCAATAACACTCCTTGGTGTTCCTGGTCCTTAATTCTCCACTACCTTTTACCTGCCTTGTGTTACCTGTTGTCTTTTGGCTCCTTGACTTCTGGCTTTCCACTTCAACTTTGATTCTGTTTGCCCCTTCTTGTCTGAATTATAACTGATTCACCCGAATCTGACCTTGGCATGGACTATGACCTCTCTATTGCTTTCTTATTTAAATTATTGCATGGTGGGCTGTTTTATCGGTATTGACCTTGGCCTCCCTGACTCTGCATCAGATTTTCTGCCTGTCCTTTGCTACTGCTGACAACATCTTTGAATCTTCCTTGGCACTATAACAGCCTTCATGCCTACATCCTCTCCAGCCAACCTGTGCCACTTCAGGTCCTCTATCAGAGGTGTATGTAGATATGTGCTTAGCTTCTGCATAGAGCATTCCACACTGCAAACTTTAAGGTAAAATCTTACTAGAATAACCAAGGAGGTATCGGGCAAGTGGGTAACACTTAGCATGCTTTCATCAACAAGTGCAGGAGAGGTCAAAGGAGTTAGCAGGTCCAACACGGATTCTGGTTTCAACAGCATGACAAGGCATAGACCACCCAAAGACTCCTCAGAAAATGGTGTGTTGGAAGCTAACATACAGAAGAGGCCTGGCTTCAGAGTTAGCACTTCCCTACTTGCGGGTAATTTGCCATGCATTAGCAGGGGGCAGCACTGCACAAGCTGAAGCTTGTGGAATGTTAAATGTGAGCAGCATATGATTGCCTAACTGCCTAGTTGCTGCAAGGTCAGGCACACAAGGTCCATTATAGCAAACCTCTTCTGCTTTGCACTTAATAAATGGAGCTCAATATGGTAAGCCAGTTGATCTATCAAAGACTGGCTTCCTTACTAATTAAAGAATGATGTAAAAAAAAAGAAGGAAACAGAAGAGCAAGTCACTTTAGGCCCTGGAAAACTTTACCATCTGGGGGGGTGGTGTTTATTTTACACATAAGGCAGTCAATAAACCATTGCATAAGGCCCAGGACCAGCAATTAAGTATAAACCAAAATATTACCACAGAAAACACTATAGTAGCAAAACAAATGGTCTATATGCAGATCATCTGTAGAGATGTGCATTCGTTTTTGGATGAATGCACATTTGTCATTAAAATAAAAATTTTATTTTGCTTTAACGAAATCAAAATCTGAATGAATGCACCAAAACAAAGAAAAAAAACACCTGGATTATAAGTTTTGCGTTAAACAGGCGATCGCCGTAACGCAACCCCATTGATGTCTAAGGAGGAAAAAAGATACATTTAAACCTTACACCCTAACATAAACCCCAAGTATAAACACCCCTAATCTGCCGCCCTTGACATCGCCGCCACCGAAATAAAGTTATTAACCCCTAATTAGCCTCCCCGACATTGCCGACACAAATAAAAGCTATTAACCCCTAATACGCTGCTCCTCGATATCGCCGCCACTATATGAAAGTTATTAACCCCTATTCCCCCGCACTTACCTGTGAAATTAATATATAAACCTAACATTAAACAATAAATTAACCTAACCTTACTATTCTAATAAAATAAAAAAAACTACCAATTAAAACATCGAAATTAAAAAAAAAACCTAGTAGCTTTCATCCTATTGGCTGTGTGTCGGCGCTATGGAAATCCCAAACAAAAACGTTATTTTTTTGAGTGCATGATTGACGTTGTATTGCAGGCTAAAATGCTTGCGGTATAGCTATAGCGACACGACTCGTAATATGCGTTTCTGGCCATTATGCTGGAATTGCCATTTTTTCAGCGTTAAAAGCCGCAGCGCAAAACTCTTAATCTAGGTGAAAGAAAATTAATAAATACTGATTAAAATCGTCAGTATTTATTTGTTTCCTTTATTTATTTTAAGTGCTTAATATGTACCTTAATGTGCTCTCCGTGCTCTAAAGAGAACATTAAGGTAAGTACTGTAGCTACAGGTAAACTTTTTTTACATGTAGCTTTGAAATATTTACATTCGTTTTAACGAAGACAAATGTAAAAGCTTTACAAAATGAAAACCGAATAGTGCAGCCACCAAAAATTTGGGGAAACAAATTTCCCTTAGTATCCACACTGAAAATGTTGTCCCGAAATGAAATTTTCTTCACTGCACATCTCTTATTATCTGTTTGTGTACCCAGGCTGTGAGTATTGAATGTTCTTAAGGCTTTACTCACTGGATAAAGAACAAAGCTTCTGGCCTAATTACAAATCAAAGGACGTGTGTCTTTGGCTCACTATTATCTATGCATATGTCAAGATATTTAACAGCACAAAGTATTATTTACATAGTTATCTTGTTAATATTGTTTACATTTATTCCATCTTGTGAAGTAAGGCAATATTGTGATTTCTAATTAAGCTGTGCTATTTTATGCACTTTATGTTGTGTGGACACTCGTTTATTATCGATAAGTGCTCATTAAAGGGACAATCAACCATAGAATTGTTATTGTTTTAAAAGATAGATAATCCCTTTATTACCCATTCCCCAGTTTTGCATAAGAAACAGTTATATTAATATACTTTTTACCTCTGTGATTACCTTGTATCTAGGAACCTTCTTCCAGCCCCCTGATCACATGACTGTGACTGTTTATTATCTATTGTCTTAAATTTAGCTTTGTTTTGTGCTAAATCTTAAAAAAAAACCCTGTGCCTGAACACAGTGTTATCTATATGGCCCACATGTACTTTCTGTCTCTTTGTGTTGAAAAGAGATTTACAAAGCCTGTGATAAGAGGCAGCCCTCAAAGGCTTAGAAATTAGCATATGAGCCTACCTATGTTTAGTTTAAACTAAAAATACCAAGAGAAAAAAGCAAATTTGATGATAAAAGTAAATTGGAAAGTCGATTAAAATTAAAAGTCCTATCTAAATAATGAAAGTTTAATTTATACTTGACTGTCCCTTTAATGTTCATATTTTCTATGCTTTGCACATTAAAAGACATTGTTATACATATGAATCAGAAATGATTCACTGCATTGCAAATCATTTGCCTTGACAAATATTAGTTTGCTACGGTTTTGCAGCTCAGCCCTTGAAATATCCCTTGAGTGTTGTTTATTTTAACTCTTTAAATGAACAGTTTACCCAAATATGTTTTCTACTTTAATTTGTTCCAAACTATCTATTTTACCTGCTAGAGTGTATTGAATTGTTTACAACGAGCTTGTTAACTCTTTTGTTGACATTTAATATAGCTGATTTAGCCTGTGGTATTCCCCTTCTATACTAAAAGTTTTTGGAGGCTATGTAAACACAGCTAGCCCAAGAAATTACATTACTGGCGGGGGATAGAAGAGATAACTAATAAAATGATAATTTTCCATTGTTCTCTGTAAGTATTGGGTTTGGTTTACAAACAGACACAAGATAAGGAAGCAAGTATGTCTACACAAAGTGATAACATAATAAGATCTTATTTTACCTGCATGGTCAATGCAAAACAGAATGAGAAGCAGTCTGCCAGGAATGAACAGCAGCATCAATAGCTTGTTCTATGGCCCGGTTGCCACCTGGTAGTAGCTTCTTTCTGCCCAATTGTGCTTTTCACAGAGGAAAACTTTCCTGTAGTATATCAGTCTGATCCCGCCGACATGGTCAGTCCAGCCCCGAAATACCAGGCAATTCTCCTCTGAACAAGGAACATGACAACCCCAGACGATTGTTTCTGCCTCCTTTGGGCCTCGTCAGTGAGGTGCAGCCATATCCCTCTAAGCACATTGGGCAAGGAGTCCACGTCTGGTTTCCCCCATCACCCTTAGGGAGACTATCCCCAGTGTCATATTTACATATGCAAAACAGAATGAGAAGCAGTCTGTCAGGAATGAACAGCAGCATCAATAGCTTGTTCTATGGCCCGGTTGCCACCTGGTAGTAGCTTCTTTCTGCCCAATTGTGCTTTTCACAGAGGAAAACTTTCCTGTAGTATATCAGTCTGATCCTGCCAAAATAATCAGTCCAGCCCCGAAACACCAGGCAATTCTCCTCTGAACAATGAACATGACAACCCCAGACGATCGTTTCGGCCTCCTTCGGGCCTCGTCAGTGAGGTGCAGCCATATCCCTCTAAGCACATTGGGCAAGGAGTCCACGTCTGGTTTCCCCATCACCCTTAGGGAGACTATCCCCAGGGTCATATTTACATATGCAAAACGAATGAGAAGCAGTCTGCCAGGAACTTACAGCAGCATCAATAGCTTGTTCTATGGCCCGGTTGCCACCTGGTAGTAGCTTATTTCTGCCCAATTGTGCTTTTCACAGAGGAAAACTTTCTTGTAGTATATCAGTCTGATCCCGCCGACATGGTAAGTCCAGCCCCGAAATACCAGGCAATTCTCCTCTGAACAAGGAACATGACAACCCCAGATGATCATTTTGGCCTCCTTTGGGCCTTGTCAGTGAGGTGCAGCCATATCCCTCTAAGCACATTGGGCAAGGAGTCCACGTCTGGTTTCCCCCAACACCCTTAGGGAGACTATCCCCAGGGTCATATTTACATATGCAAAACGAATGAGAAGCAGTCTGCCAGGAACGAACAGCAGCATCAATAGCTTGTTCTATGGCCCGGTTGCCACCTGGTAGTAGCTTATTTCTGCCCAATTGTGCTTTTCACAGAGGAAAACTTTCTTGTAGTATATCAGTCTGATCCCGCCAAAATAATCAGTCCAGCCCCGAAATACCAGGCAATTCTCCTCTGAACAAGGAACATGAAAACCCCAGACAATCGTTTTGGCCTCCTTTGGGCCTCGTCAGTGAGGTGCAGCCATATCCCTCTAAGCACATTGGGCAAGGAGTCCATGTCTGGAATCCCCATCACCCTTAGGGAGACTATCCCCAGGGTCATATTTACATATGTAAAACAGAATGAGAAGCAGTCTGCCAGGAATGAAGAGCAGCATCAATAGCTTGTCCGAAACAATCGTCTGGGGTTGTCATGTTCCTTGTTCAAAGGAGAATTGCCTGGTATTTCGGGGCTGGACTGACCATGTCAGCGGGATCAGACTGATATACTACAGGAACGTTTTCCTCTGTGAAAAGCACAATTGGGCAGAAAGAAGCTACTACCTGGTAGCAACCAGGCCATAGAACAAGCTATTGATGCTGCTGTTCATTCCTGGCAGACTGCTTCTCATTCTGTTTTGCATATGTAAATATGACCCTCGGGATAGTCTCCCTAAGGGTGATGGGGGAAACCAGACGTGGACTCCTTGCCCAATGTGCTTAGAGGGATATGGCTGCACCTCACTGACGAGGTCCAAAGGAGGCCGAAACGATCATCTGGGGTTGTCATGTTCCTTATTCAGAGGAGAATTGCCTGGTATTTCGGGGCTGGATTGACCATGTCGGCGGGATCATACTGATATACTACAGGAAAGTTTTCCTCTGTGAAAAGCACAATTGGGCAGAAAGAAGCTACTACCAGGTGGCAACCGGGCCATAGAACAAGCTATTGATGCTGCTGTTCGTTCCTGGCAGACTGCTTCTCATTCTGTTTTGCATATGTAAATATGACCCTGGGGATAGTCTCCCTAAGGGTGATGGGGGAAACCAGACGTGGACTCCTTGCCCAATGTGCTTAGAGGGATATGGCTGCACCTCACTGACGAGGCCCAAAGGAGGCCGAAACGATCGTCTGGGGTTGTCATGTTCCTTGTTCAGAGGAGAATTGCCTGGTATTTGGGGGCTGGACTGACCATGTCGGCGGGATCAGACAAAGTTTTCCTCTGTGAAAAGCACAATTGGGCAGAAAGAAGCTACTACCATGTGGCAACTGGGCCATAGAACAAGCTATTGATGCTGCTGTTCGTTCCTGGCAGACTGCTTCTCATTCTGTTTTGCACCTGCATGGTCAACCCATTTTAACAGTCTGTGGTTTCAAAGCACCAAACAAGCAATTTCATATCCACAAATAAACCTGAAAATGCAATTTTTCATACATGCTGTTATAACAAGTCATTGGAATTACATTAAGGGAAAAACTATTTTACTGTATACTGTCCCCCACTTACACATACCTAGCAATTAATTTGCAGGAATTAAGAAAGTCGGGGTTCTGAATCCTTTCTAGCAGCAGTTACTTTACATTACAGGCAAAGTATGGGGAAAATGAATTGCTTTTTACTATTTAATATTATAAATAGGCATTTTCCTTGTATAAGTAGTCCTTTAGTCTATTAGGAAATACTACTTGATACAAACTTGTTTCTATGCACTTTTAGTATCTTCTTCTGGGAAACATTTAATTTGATTATTTATATAACAAATCTTTATCTTGTGTTTTGTACTTTTTATTTTAACTGTATGGACACCACCTTTAGGAACCCCTCAGCAAAATATCCCCTCCACAACTAAATGATGTCCCAACTCAAATATTCCCTATCTTGGGCATAAATGCAGGTCTCCCTCATTAGGAAAAAAAAATATTCTAAAAGGCAGGCCTGCACTTTTAACTTAGTTTAAATGATATAAATAAAGGCTTTTCAATTTTAATGATATGCACCCCAAGCTTCCCCCCCCCCCACTATCTCTCAAAACATGGGTATCACAGAAAATGTACTGATTCATAAAATGTCAAATTTAAAAGTTCCCTAGATACTCACAAAATCTGAACATTTACATATGGATATCTATCTATCTATCTATCTATCTATCTATCTATCATCTATCTATCTATCTATCTATCTCAGATATCACATTAAAAACAACACATATAAAAGAACACATTTCATAGACAAAAGAAAACCTTTAGAATTCAAACAGCTGACAGAACTTACTCCTCTAAAGTATGAACTTTATTAAATGTGATATTTATTAAAATAGTTGTTTTTTTATTAAAATGATTTAGTGTATACAAATTTTAGTATGTTGATTTTTAAGGAGACCTATTTGTTGTTTCTTTATTCTTGGTCATCTGCTTTTTTTTACCCTACTTTTAACATATGTTTATTTGTGTGGTATCCTAGTTTATAATATGGTGTGTAATTTGACTTGCTTTAACAAGTTTCTGGACACCTGCTGTAATAAATATCAGTTAGGTATTTACATTTTCTGGAAACAAAAAGTTAAGCCCTTTTTTTTTAATTCAATTTCAAAGATTTTTATGAAACAAATTCAAGTAATACAGAATAGTGCAGCAATCTTGCATTTACATCATAGTAAATACAGAATGGTTAGAAAAAATGTGAAGAATATTTGACGATATATATATATATATATATATATATATATATATATATATATATTACATGGTAGTTTCAACAATTATTAGCGTGGAGATATTCCTCCCATATAAATTTAATAGAGTAATAGTTCTCTAGTTTGTGTATATGGAAATAATGATGCTTTTCTAGTGACACTGTCAGGGAAACATGTGCAATCCAATTCTCCATTGAAGGGGTTACCTCTTTTTTTCCACAATCTAGGTATTAATTGCTTAGCGCAATTCAACATAAGATATAGTAATTTAGATCTAAGTTTACACTGTATTTTAGTGGATTTGTGAAAAAGACATATCAAAGGGTCTATAGGAATGTTGAATTGAAGAACTTTAGTCATTTCACTAGTGGTGAGAAACCAATATTTTTCATTTTTTGTGCATGTCCACCATATGTGGAGTGCCATTCCTTTTTGCTTACAATTTCTCCAGCATATGGCTGAGGTTTTTGGATATATTTGTGCCAATCTTTGAGGTGCATAATACCATCTGCTAAGTAATTTCATATTAGTTTCTTGAAAGCTCATTGAGGAAGACAGAGTTCATCTGTGAGATGATAGTGAGCCATTCTTTTTCAGTGAGTTTAGTGTCTAATTCCTCTTCCTATTTCTGTGTGTATGTAGGTGGAGTACGTGAATAGTCTTGTAGGATTAATTTGTAAGTTATGAATAAGTATACTTTTGAGATAGTGGGCCTGTAACATAGATTCTCTAGCAGTGTTAGGTTTCTATTGATTTTAGGTTTTTCTGGGTGCGAGGAAATAAGGTGATTCCATTGTTAATATGTATACCAGTAGTCAAATTGTTGTATATTTAGATTTAATAGGTCAGTCCTAGGGCGTGATTTACCATTATCTAAAACAGTGTAATAAATGATTAGGGTATGTATTGAGTATAAAAGCACACAAAGTGATTTGTAGCACCTGTCAGGCACACACACTTACAAGTCCGTGTTTCAATATCTATCTTCCCACATCAAATGACAGTATGTAATGTGGATAAGTTACCTAAGCCCCTGTGTTTAACAGTCAGTAGTCTCGCTCCCCTCCCCATATAATCTGTAGACTCACAAGTTCCAAAATGATACACATTCAAGTAAAAAGGAAAACGTAAACACTCACATGCATCGATGAAGGATCCGTACCAGTCCTGGGGAAACAGTTTGTGGTTACGTACTTCAAGGCGTCTCCACTGCAAACTGTACCTCCTTAATCGAGAAATCCCTCTTTGGTACGCCGTCTGTGAAACACGTCCGTGAGTGTCCGTCCAACTGCTGCTTTTCTTCCAATGATCCATAGCAGGAAGCATGTGACGTTTACAGAAGGTGGGGCAAGGGCGGGGCTGTTAGCCCATAACGTCCCAGAGGCGTTAGGGTACGTGGATACCCGCAGTCTCTACCGTGCTCCAAGGTTTCAGTGTTTTACGTGTTTACCATGTGCTTTTTATTCTAATAAAGAGTTTTGTTTTTGTTCATCATCTGGTGCTCTCTCTCACATGTCGGTCAATGGTATGTATTGAGTATGGTTGATCTGAGTTAGTGTTATGTCTAATATTAAATATTGGCTTCATGATAATTGGAGATAATGGGGAGGGATTCATGGAGATAGTAGCATTTTTCCTAATCAGACAATCCCATACTCTAAGTTTTCCACTTAGTAGCTAGTAGTTCCATAGCCATTACAAATAACATAGGCGAAGGGGGGCAGTCTTGACGTGTTTTGTTTAAAATTTTAATGGGTGATGATAAGGAGTCATTTAGGCATATTTTAGCAGTAGGTGAATGATATAAAGCAAATATTTTTTCAATTAGGTAGGGCCCGACACCAAATTTATGCATTACTGCCCTTAAATGCTCAAATTAAGCCTATTGAAGACTTTCTCGCGTCGATTGATAGGAAAATAGCTTGTATGTTTTGTTGGGTGACATAATCTAAAACATTAATTATCTTAATAGTATTGTCTTTAGCTTCACGGTATGGTGTAAATCGGCCTGTTTGGTATGAATTAAAATTGAGAGAACTTTGTTAATGCAGACTGCCAATATTCTTGCAAAGAGCTTAACATCAACTTTTAGTAGGGATATATGTCTGAAGTTAGATGGGCCAGTAGGGGTTTTTCCAGGTTTAGGGATAACAGTGATGTGGACTTCTAACATGGTTTGTGGAAAAGGTTTATCTTTTTCTACTTTATTAAAAAGTGTCAACAAAAAAAAGGGGCAAGGATATCTTTGAAGGTTTGGTAATAATGTACAAAGAAACCATCTGGACCTGGGCTTTTACTGGTATTCAGATTTTTTTATAGCTTGAGTCAATTCTGGCATAGTTATAGGAGCATCCAGGTCCTCTATTTGTTCTGCAGTTAGGGTTGGTAGAATAGAGTCTTCTAGATATGTGGAGATATTTGTTTCAATGTCTGATTGGTTCCCTATAGTGGTGAGATTGTAAAATTTTGAGTAGTATTCTTTGAATTGGTTAACAATTTCAGGGGTAGTGTGCAGTTTTTGTTTGTGGGAGGTAGTAATTCGTGGACAAAGGACTTTAACTTCCTCAATTTTAAATATCTGGACATAATTTTCCCTGTTTTATTACCTTCGTAAAATAATTTTTGCTTGTATTTTTGAGTTATTGTTTGCTGTTCTTGGGCTAATAATTTTTTAAGTTTGTGTCTACATGCTTTTAGATTTTTTGAAATGTCTATGTCTGAGGGGGTTCTTTTGTGTTGGAGTTCTAAATGAGATAGTTGTTTAGTGAGGTCTAGGTAATGTTGACATGATAGTTTTTTCTTATGGGTCATATGTTTTATTAATTCCCCCCTCATATAGCATTTATGTGTCTCCCATAGGGTGAAGTCTTCTATGTTTGGAGTATAATTAATTAAAAAAATTTTTTTTAATTCAATCTAGTTAATTTTTCTCGTAACTCTTCAGTATCTTTAAGAGAGTCATCCATTCTCCAGCGGAATTCAGTATGTCTAGTGTTTGGACAACTTAGTTGTAATATCATGGCTGAGTAATCAGACCATGAGGTTGGTTTAATTAGGGAGTTCGCAATAAGCTTTAGTACTTTTTGGTTTGTAAAGAGATAATCCAATCGGCTATATGTTTTAGTGGGGGGTGAGAAAATAGTGTAATCTCTTTTGTCACCATTAAAATATCGCCAGGTGTCAAGTTGTGTTCTTTTATCTTCCACCACATAAATTGGGCTGTTCTTTGGGAGACACAGGAATTAGGATTGGAGCTATCTATGAGAGGTTGTATTAGGAAATTAAAGTCTCCCCCTAGTATTATAATTCCCTTAGAAAAATCTAAGAATTTTTAAAACATCATGCGGAAAAAGGGAGTGTGCTTGACATTTGGTGCATAAATATTGATGAGTGTAACGGGTGTTCCATGTAATAAGTCAAATTTGCCCAGGAATCTCCCTTCTTTATCATTGGATGTTTGAATATGTTAAAATGCTATGTTTTTATTTAGCAAAATGCCCAATCCTTTTGTGAAAATGAGTTATGATAAAGGTGTATGTAATGTGGGCCAAGGTATTTGGGTTCTTTATATTTCTTAAAGTATGTCTCCTGGGGGGGCGGAGCCAACTAGCAAAGAGAATGGACGCCTATCTGCGGAGCTCCCCCTTATAATACAATTTAAGAGCTATAAACCAGTCATCAAGGAGGCAGATTGTTATAAAAATGCTACTGGGACATTATTGGATCCATGATTAACAAAACTTCTGCTAGCTACGATCTTCCTATTACTATCCCAATGCTGGACCACATTCTGCAGGGAGGGCAGGCCGAAGACAGCAAATTAATTCGTTCTCCATACGCTCTAAGGGTCCAACAGGCCTGCAACTAACCACACACAGAGGGAGTGACATATGGACATAAAGCCATGCTAGCTCGAGATCACTGATTGATTCAGGAGATAGAGGAACAAATAGCGCGCAAACCTCCATTGCTGCAAGTGACGTCACAAGCTTGAGGGAAGACGGATTCCTACTTTAGAGCGCTAGTTCACTTGGGGAGCCGCGATGCCGATGGAGCTCATTACTTTACTTCTAGTTGGGAATTCTTCTACTACCAGCATCATGAAGGCTCCAGTGAAAGCGGAAACAGCTCTAGTACTTGGGAACATTCAGCAGCCAGACCAATTGAATAGACCACTCAAACTGTTAATACTGCGCTATAACAGTTGTACCTCTACTACTCAGATTGAAGGAGATGCTAGTCTCGGATGGCTGGGATTCCCTACAGTCCTATTGTCATCCTCATGGGCTCTGAGAGACACTTTTCCCAAGATTATTCGGTGCACTCCTACACCCGCAATTAGAGCTAGCATGGGTCGGAAGGCAAGCTCTGCCAACAACAACTTTTGGACTTTAGATTAGAGTTTGCAGCATAAGATCAGATATGGTATTGGTTAAATTTCTTTATGCCCCTGAACATATACCCTTATAAGATAATGTTTTTTGTTGGGGGAGTAATTGAGACTGTCAGCTCACACTGGCACTGTTTTTTGGTTAAGCTCTGTTATTTTGTTTATTTAAATTATATGCCTCAAATGTTTCAAACAGAAGTTAGACTAGGTATTGTAGTTTTATGATTGCAGGTTGCATTTTTTCACATTTTATTGCACATTCTACTGCTCTTGTACTTTCACCATTTTAACGTGGGACCTTGCTATATGTGTATAGGTATGTGTATACTGTACTGTACTCAAAACTTTAGCAACATTAACCTGCACAATATGTTATTAGAACTTTATGTTACTGGCCAGGATAAATATTATATTTCATGTTACAATAAGCTTGGGAAGGCCCATTTGCTTTGTTAACCTATCTTTGTCATTGTAGGAATGAATCTTACACTGTTCTACTGTCACTCCTATTGTTTTATGGCGAGCACCTGATAGATAATTATGCCATAAGTGTTTTATAAAACTGTTTTGCTCTACATACTTTTCCCCTCTACTAGGTTAATAACAGCATAACGCTGGTACTGGCTGATTGCCATACTATAAGTCTTCAGAGTTATTCTTGTTCAATCAGAAATGTGTTTCCACTTGTATACCTTTTTACTGCAAATGGTTATTTCCCCACATTCTCTAAAATAATATTATGATTTATTTTCTCGCCTAGCCTCAATACTAGGAATTAGGGCGCCAGCTCAGAGCACTCCAGTTTCCTTGGCATCCCTAAATCTGGCCCACTATAGACTATTGTATTATGTGGAGTATAGACTGTACAGTTACAGTTAGACAGAAATGTGAAGTTAAGCAACTAGTTGGCCAGTGGCATAATCACAAATTAGAGAAAGCAAAACCAGCCTTTCTAGTAGGCAACAGTTGACAACGTCTGCCTTGTTGACTGTTTTCTTTAGCAAGTTGCCTCAAACCAATAGTGTGATTGCCAATACAGCCATAAATACATGACTTATACTGTTATGCCACTCTACACCAGCTCTGTCCACTTATAATACTGGTTAGTTTATGTTCCCCACAGTTTGCTACATCCTCCAGAACAGCTCCTTGCAGGGAGTGTTGGCCCCTAAACCTATGAGCTAGGAACTGATTGCAATCAGTATACATATAAGGTTAACCAAGCTTATTAATGTTGTCATAAGGTAATATCTTTACCTATACTTTTTTATTTTTATCCTAGTGCCAGAGGTCATACAAAAAAAAAAAAAAAGGTTTAGATCTCATGTGGGTGGCTGTAAACTATTCACATGTTTAGTATACAGGATTTACTACACAGTGGGGCAGACCTAACCCGATCTGGCGCAGGCTAGATACGGGGATACTTATATAATTCACAGTAAGCCTACATCCATGTGATCTATTCAAAAATTGCAATGAAGCATACTACAGGGAGTGCAGAATTATTAGGCAAATGAGTATTTTGACCACATCATCCTCTTTATGCATGTTGTCTTACTCCAAGCTGTATAGGCTCGAAAGCCTACTACCAATTAAGCATATTAGGTGATGTGCATCTCTGTAATGAGAAGGGGTGTGGTCTAATGACATCAACACCCTATATCAGGTGTGCATAATTATTAGGCAACTTCCTTTCCTTTGGCAAAATGGGTCAAAAGAAGGAATTGACAGGCTCAGAAAAGTCAAAAATAGTGAGATATCTTGCAGAGGGATGCAGCACTCTTAAAATTGCAAAGCTTCTGAAGCGTGATCATCAAACAATCAAGCGTTTCATTCAAAATAGTCAACAGGGTCGCAAGAAGCGTGTGGAAAAACCAAGGCGCAAAATAACTGCCCATGAACTGAGAAAAGTCAAGCGTGCAGCTGCCAAGATGCCACTTGCCACCAGTTTGGCCATATTTCAGAGCTGCAACATCACTGGAGTGCCCAAAAGCACAAGGTGTGCAATACTCAGAGACATGGCCAAGGTAAGAAAGGCTGAAAGACGACCACCACTGAACAAGACACACAAGCTGAAACGTCAAGACTGGGCCAAGAAATATCTCAAGACTGATTTTTCTAAGGTTTTATGGACTGATGAAATGAGAGTGAGTCTTGATGGGCCAGATGGATGGGCCCGTGGCTGGATTGGTAAAGAGCTCCAGTCCGACTCAGACGCCAGCAAGGTGGAGGTGGAGTACTGGTTTGGGCTGGTATCATCAAAGATGAGCTTATGGGGCCTTTTCGGGTTGAGGATGGAGTCAAGCTCAACTCCCAGTCCTACTGCCAGTTTCTGGAAGACACCTTCTTCAAGCAGTGGTACAGGAAGAAGTCTGCATCCTTCAAGAAAAACATGATTTTCATGCAGGACAATGCTCTATCACACGCGTCCAAGTACTCCACAGCGTGGCTGGCAAGAAAGGGTATAAAAGAAGAAAATCTAATGACATGGCCTCCTTGTTCACCTGATCTGAACCCCATTGAGAACCTGCGGTCCATCATCAAATGTGAGATTTACAAGGAGGGAAAACAGTACACCTCTCTGAACAGTGTCTGGGAGGCTGTGGTTGCTGCTGCACGCAATGTTGATGGTGAACAGATCAAAACACTGACAGAATCCATGGATGGCAGGCTTTTGAGTGTCCTTGCAAAGAAAGGTGGCTATATTGGTCACTGATTTGTTTTTGTTTTGTTTTTGAATGTCAGAAATGTATATTTGTGAATGTTGAGATGTTATATTGGTTTCACTGGTAAAAATAAATAATTGAAATAGATATATATATATATATATATATATTTTTTTTTTTAGGTTGCCTAATAATTATGCACAGTAATAGTCACCTGCACACACAGATATCCCCCTAAAATAGCTATAACTAAAAACAAACTAAAAACTACTTCCAAAACTATTCAGCTTTGATATTAATGAGTTTTTTGGGTTCATTGAGAACATGGTTGTTGTTCAATAATAAAATTAATCCTCAAAAATACAACTTGCCTAATAATTCTGCACTCCCTGTATGCCCAATGATATATCAGATGTCAGGTCTCTACTCCTGACTAATCTATTTAATTAGTGTCCCCTATTATATCATACCAACATACCCAGAGTGAACAGGAGGCTGAACTGTTTCCAAAGCCCAGTAGATAACATGCTGGTTCTACTAATGGTCAACTTCACTTTAAACTACTCATTCTACTATAGATAACATTTCTGGCTTGGTCCACTCACATTCTCACAGAAGCCCCTACAACTTCCTATAGGTTAATCATGGTTGGTACATGCCCCATTACATGGCGAGCGAAAACAAATGCAGAAAGTAACAAAAGTATATTTATTAAGCATGATTTTATTAGCATAAATTGAGGGTAGAATGTCCCTTTAATTTCCTAAGCCTTTGGTAGCAGTATACACAATAGATATATATATCCCCCTTTATGGAATATTTAAGCGCATTAATGATTATCTATTATAGACATATCTCCTCTTAACTGTTGTATTCTATGCTGTACAAGACTATAAATTTGCAATATGTTTTATGCAGTATATTGCTTGAACTATACCTAGAGACCCAAATCACACCCCAGACTCATACCCTCACTGGCTCTGCCCCCCCCTCTCCTTTCACTTACAGCGGCTCTGGTCCGCTGACTTCACCTTCCCCTAAATTAAAAAAAAAAACGAGGTTTCATTATTATATGTTCCAGCTACCCATATATGTCACACACTAGCTCATACATTTTATGATCTACATCTTAGATAAACTCTTATAACTTATGCCAGAAACTATTTCCTTACTGGTAACTTTGCCATATTATATAGTTAAAGCCCTGATCCACAGGTAGTTCCTATCACTGTAGTCTAGACATGGTAACTATAACTACAATACTGGTACCCTAATGTTTTAGATTAAGTCTATTGAGAATTGTTTAGGTGTTTTTATCAAGTCTGCTTTGTATCTGGACATATTTTATGTTTTGTTGTTCATACTCTTTACCTCAATAAAAATTATTATTTAAAAAAAAACAAAAGTGTGTCTCCTGTAAAAAAAAATATCTGCTCATCATTTCTGCATGTTTAGTTATGCAATAAAGCCTTTTTGGGGAGAGATAAATCCCTTAACATTTTGGGAGATGATGTTTAAATGATGAGCCATGGTGATTAGTAGTCTGGGGGGGGGGTACCTAGAGAGATTAGTGGATATAAATATTGCCTATGATAAAAGACTGTGTCAATGTGTATCTGAAAAAGGGTATAGCAACAGACCATCAACATAAGAAGTATGTCATAAATAAAATTGTAGTATACATTTTCATACCAAATGATTAAACCATTATGTATCTGAAATAACTTGAAACTTAACAGTTTAAAAAAAAAATAAACAGTTAAAACAACATGTAAAACAAACATACCTATACAAGGTGACCATTTTAAAAAATACGTGAAGTACAAATAAGGGGGATATCGATTTGGGTGACCTTTGGTTAAGTTAAGGTAAGTATGAGGGCTTTGTGGGCCTGTTCATTAGGGCATTAGTAGTTATAGCGGGATTTTAAGGGTCACAGTGTACAAATATATAGCTCAAACCTGAACAAAATGAAAGGATACTTTTGCCTAGGTATTCTGAGTCCGAGGCTGATTCTTCTCCAGAGGTTGTAGACTTTGGGGTAGCAGTTTTCCTATGTTCTATGGTTGTGCGGGTAGGGTTGGGTGTCAATTTCCCCTTTTTCTTTGGGGGGACTATGTCCCAAGTTCCTTGTTTTTTCCTTCTTGAGTTTTCAGTGTCATCTTGCTCAGATGTAGATTGTAGAGTAGGCTTGTCTGGTGGATCAATGTCTAACATATTACAGAATTAGTCAACTTCTGAAGGAATATTCTTTGATTGTTGTGGATAACCAGGAGTTGAAAGGGAATCCCCCATGTGTATGAAATATTCTTGTTTCTTAAAAGAGTAGTTAGGGGGGAAGTTCTTTCCATATTTGCAGTGTCCTAATTGAGAGGTCAGCATAGAATTGCAATATCACTCCTCGGAATCTTATTGGTTGTTTCTTCCTGGAAGCAGGCATTATGTTTTATTTTTCCTGGAAGTTTTTAAATTTGATTATAATGTCCCTTGGTGGATCTTTATCCAGGGTTTTGGTCTGAGGGCTCTGTGTGCTCATACCCACTGATTATTTGCTGTATTAGGGTCATCTAGGAGGTATATGAATAGGGCAGAGAGATATACTGGAGTCTTTTGGTAAACACAGATTATGGAGCTCACGAATCCTTATATTTTTTCTTCTGCTCCTATTCTCAAGATCCTCCAGTTTATCTTGTAAGGAGAATATCAGCTCTGGTTGTTGGTCTATTTTGCCCCTGCATGTAAGGTTGCCTTGATCTTCTAGGGCTTCAACCCTAAACCCTAAAGTATGCATATCTTGTTTGAGTTCTTGGAGTTTTTCATGCATACAGGTTCTCACAATTTTAGCTAGTTCTTGTGTTGATGTTAATGAAGAAAGTATATGCATAGGGATTTGTGTTTGCTCAGACGAGTTTGACTCTTCAGGACTCTGAGGGGTTTAATCCTTGGTGGAGGAGTATTAGAGACATTTAGGTGTTCTGATGTTTTCTGCTCTGTAGAATTAAAAAAGGAGCTCACCAATTGCCCTTTGGGAGTAAGTTAATTTTTGTATAGGTTGTACGCCTTTTTTGTAGCCGTGTTTAGTAGGCTAAGGTTAATGTGTTTCCAGCTGGGAAGGAAAAATTATGGAGGACAGGTTTTGTAATAGTGGGATAACCTGTTTACTGCACTTTGTTAGCGATATGTGTATAATGTACAGAAGCAGTATTACTCCTTTAATATGTATCTCAGAGATAATATGAGGGTGTTTCCAAAAGCTAGTACTAGAAGTGTTTTATGGTATCACATTATCCTTATAACATATTAGGGGCTAGGTATGGTAAGGGGTAGTAGCGTATTATCTCCTTTCTTTTCTTTTTTTTAAATATTTTTATTGTTTGTTTTTAATATATTTCAATATCATCATAAACAGCAAAGAAAAGAAAAGAATTACAATTATGCATTACAATACATGTTTTGTTTCTAGAAAGAAAAAAGAAACAAGCAAGAAAAACATAATTTGAGATGTCAGGATGTCACATCGATACAATACTTATTGTGAAACTAAGACATTATAAATAAACATGGTAAATAAAATCAAACAATATGTAACAGCTTTTTCTTCAAACTTCCTGGGAAGGGGAGTGAAAAGGGGAAAAAAAAATAAAAAAAATAATAAAAGGCAAATTCTGGAACCTTTCCATATAAAAATATTTCTGTGTTTCTGAGGGGGTAAATAAGATGTTCTATTTCATTAGAAGGAAAACTTCTAATAAATAAAGACCATTTCTTGAGAAAAGTATACATATCTTGATCATTATTCAAGTCTACGTTATGCTGTTCAAGTATACTGTATATTGTTTTTTCAAATAATTCTTGATTTCTTAAATATTAGGAGTATTTGTTTCTTTCCATTTCACGAAAATCAGATATATAATTGCTAAAATGAAATTAATACGTTTTTTTATATTGACAGTTTTAAGACTCTTCCCAGAGGAAAATTATATGTGAATATTTTGCATGGGCAATTGAGGAGTGTTAACTGCCCAGTATGCTATTTTCTGCCAGAGTTGGTAAATGTTAGGACACTCCCAGATCATATGAACCAAATTAGCCCTTGGGTAAGAACATTTTGGACAGGAGCTGAAAGATAGTTTTCCCCATCTAAATCCCCATCTAAATCCCTTCTCTGGTGTATAATAGGTCCTATATAATAACTTAAAGGGACACTGTACCCAAATTTTTTCTTTTGTGATTCAGAAAGAGCATGCAATTTTAAGCAACTTTCTAATTTACTCTTATTATCAATTTTTCTTTGTTCTCTTGCTATCATTATTTGAAAAAGAAGGCATCTAAGCTTTTTTTTGGTTTCAGTACCCTGGATAGCACTTTTTTATTGGTGGATGAATTTATCCACCAATCAGGAAGGACAACCCAGGTTGTTCACCAAAAATGGGCCGGCATCTAAACTTATATTCTTGCATTTCAAATAAAGATACCAAGAGAATGAAGAAAATTTGCTAATAGGAGTAAATTAGAAAGTTGCTTAAAATTTCATGCTCAATCTGAATCATGAAAGAAAAATTTTGGGTACAGTGTCCCTTTAACATGAGATTCTGTCCAGGTTGCAGACAATGTCGTTTGAGTTACTAAACCTAAGGACCTTTGGACAAGACAGATGTTTATATTTTCTGAGGCCTAGATTTAGATTTTGGCGGTAGCCGTCAAAACCAGCGTTAGAGGCTCCTAACGCTGGTTTTAGGCTACCGCCGGTATTTGGAGTCAGTCATGAAAGGGTCTAACGCTCACTTTCATGCCGCGACTTTTCCATACCGCAGATCCCCTTACGTCAATTACGTATCCTATCTTTTCAATGGGATCTTTCTAACTCCGGTATTTAGAGTCGTGGCTGAAGTGAGCGTTAGAAATCTAACGACAAAACTCCAGCCGCAGAAAAAAGTCAGTAGTTAAGAGCTTTCTGGGCTAACGCCGATTTATAAAGCTCTTAACTACTGTGCTCTAAAGTACACTAACACCCATAAACTACCTATGTACCCCTAAACCGAGGCCCCCCCACATCGCCGCCACTCTATAAAAAATTTTTAACCCCTAATCTTCCGCTCCGTACACTGCCGCCAACTACGTTATCCCTATGTACCCCTAATCTGCTGCCCCTAACACCGCTGACCCCTATATTATATTTATTAACCCCTAATCTGCCCCCCACAACGTCGCCTCCACCTGCCTACACTTATTAACCCCTAATATGCCGAGCGGACCGCACCGCTATTATAATAAAGTTATTAACCCCAATCCGCCTCACTCCCGCCTCAATAACACTAAAATAAATAGTATTAACCCCTAATCTGCCCTCCCTAACATCGCCGACACCTAACTTCAAGTATTAACCCCTAATCTGCCGATCGGAGCTCACCGCTACTCTAATACATTTTTTAACCCCTAAAGCTAATTTTAACCCTAACCCTAACACCCCCTATAGTTAAATATAATTTTATTCTAACGAAATGAATTAACTCTTATTAAATTAATTATTCCTATTTAAATCTAAATATTTACCTGTAAAATAAACCCTAATATAGCTACAATATAAATTATAATTATATTATAGCTATTTTAGGATTAATATTTATTTTACAGGCAACTTTGTATTTATTTTAACCAGGTACAATAGCTATTAAATAGTTAAGAACTATTTAATAGCTAAAATAGTTAAAATAATTACAAAATTACCTGTAAAATAAATCCTAACCTAAGTTACAATTAAACCTAACACTACACTATCAATAAATTAATTAAATACAATAGCTACAATTATCTACAATTAAACCTAACACTACAATATCAATAAATTAAATAAAATACCTACAATTATCTACAATTAAACCTAACACTACACTATCAATAAAATAATTAAATACAATATCTACAAATAAATACAATGAAATAAACTAACTAAAGTACAAAAAATGAAAAAGAACTAAGTTACAAAAATAAAAAAATATTTACAAATATTAGAAAAATATTACAACAATTTTAAACTAATTACACCTACTCTAAGCCCCCTAATAAAATAACAAAGCCCCCCAAAATAAAAAAAATGCACTACCCTATTCTAAATTAAAACAGTTCAAAGCTCTTTTACCTTACCAGCCCTGAACAGGGCCCTTTGCGGGGCATGCCCCAAAGAATTCAGCTCTTTTGCCTGTAAAAAAAACACATACAATACCCCCCCCCAACATTACAACCCACCACCCATATACCCCTAATCTAACCCAAACCCCCCTTAAATAAACCTAACACTAAGCCCCTGAAGATCTTCCTACCTTATCTTCATCATACCAGGTTCACCGATCGGTCCTTGGAAGTGTTGATCCAAGCCCAAGCGGGGGGCTGAAGAGTGACGTCCATCCTCGGGCTGAAGTCTGGATCCAAGCGGCGGCTGAAGAAATCCATCATCGGGCTGAAGTCGGAAGTCCATCATCGGGATGAAGTCTTCTTTCAAGCCGCATCTTTAATCTTCTTTCTTCTGGAGCGGAGCCATCTTCTTCCAAGCCAACGCGGAACATCCTCTTCAACCGATGCCTACTAGCCGAATGACGGTTCCTTTAAATGACGTCATCCAAGATGGCGTCCCTCGAATTCCGATTAGCTCTTCTGCTTGGAAGAAGATGGCTCTGCTCCACTCCAGAAGAAAGAAGATTGAAGATGCGGCTTGATAGAAGACTTCATCCCGATGATGGACTTCCGACTTCAGCCCGATGATGGATTTCTTCAGCCACCTCTTGGATCCATACTTCAGCCCGAGGATGGATGTCACTCTTCAGCCCCCCACTTGGGCTTGGATAAACACTTCTGAGGACCGATCGGTGAACCTGGTATGGTGAAGATAAGGTAGGAAGATCTTCAGGGGCTTAGTGTTAGGTTTATTTAAGGGGGGTTTGGGTTAGATTAGGGGTATGTGGGTGGTGGGTTGTAATGTTGGGGGGGGGGGTATTGTATGTGTTTTTTTTACAGGCAAAAGAGCTGAATTCTTTGGGGCATGCCCCGCAAAGGGCCCTGTTCAGGGCTGGTAAGGTAAAAGAGCTTTGAACTTTTTTAATTTAGAATAGGGTAGGGCATTTTTTATTTTGGGGGGCTTTGTTATTTTATTAGGGGGCTTAGAGTAGGTGTAATTAGTTTAAAATTGTTGTAATATTATTCTAATGTTTGTAAATATTTTTTTATTTTTTGTAACTTAGTTCTGTTTTATTTTTTGTACTTTAGTTAGTTTATTTAATTGTAGTTATTTGTAGGTATTGTATTTAATTCATTTATTGATAGCGTAGTGTTAGGTTTAATTGTAGGTAATTGTAGGTATTTTATTTAATTTTTTTATTGCTAGTGTAGTGTTAGGTTTAATTGTAACTTAGGTTAGGATTTATTTTACAGGTAAATTTGTAATTATTTTAACTATTTTAGCTATTAAATAGTTCTTAACTATTTAATAGCTATTGTACCTGGTTAAAATAAATACAAAGTTACCTGTAAAATAAATATAAATCCTAAAATAGCTATAATATAATTATAATTTATATTGTAGCTATATTAGGATTTATTTTACAGGTAAGTATTTAGCTTTAAATAGGAATAATTTATTTAATAAGAGTTAATTAATTTCGTTTAAATTATATTTAATTTAGGGGGGTGTTAGTGTTAGGGTTAGCCTTAGCTTTAGGGGTTAATACAATTATTAGTATAGCGGTGAGCTCCAGTCGGCAGATTAGGGGTTAATATTTTAAGTTAGGTGTCGGCGATGTTAGGGAGGGCAGATTAGGGGTTAATATTATTTATTATAGGGTTAGTGAGGCGGATTAGGGGTTAATAACTTTATTATAATAGCGGTGCGGTCCGCTCGGCAGATTAGGGGTTAATAAGTGTAGGCAGGTGGAGGCGACGTTGTGGGGGGCAGATTAGGGGTTAATAAATATAATATAGGGGTCGGCGGTGTTAGGGGCAGCAGATTAGGGGTACATAGGGATAATGTAAGTAGCGGCGGTTTACGGAGCGGCAGATTAGGGGTTAATAATAATATGCAGGGGTCAGCGATAGCGGGGGCAGCAGAATAGGGGTTAATAAGTGTAAGGTTAGGGGTGCTTAGACTCGGGGTACATGTTAGAGTGTTAGGTGCAGACGTAGGAAGTGTTTACCCATAGCAAACAATGGGGCTGCGTTAGGAGCTGAACGCGGCTTTTTTGCAGGTGTTAGGTTTTTTTTCAGCTCAAACAGCCCCATTGTTTTCTATGGGGGAATCGTGCACGAGCACGTTTTTGAAGCTGGCCGCGTCCGTAAGCACCGCTGGTATCGAGAGTTGAAGTTGCGTTAAATATGCTATACGCTCCTTTTTTGGAGCCTAACGCAGCCATTCTGTGAACTCTCAATACCAGCGGTATTTAAAAGGTGCGGCCAGAAAAAAGCCAGCGTAGCTAACGCACCCCTTTGGCCACAGAACTCTAAATCTAGGCGTGAGAGAATTAAATTGTTCTATTTTTTAGCTATTTCTCTCAAATTTTATTTACCTTTTTGGGAAATGAGTATTTGGTAACCAGTAGAAATAGATAAAAATCCATTTTTAGCCAATGTAATCCAATCCTCGATTCTACCTCAGGGCCACCTCCAGCCATACTCAACAACTACCTTAGAGATATAGGAGCCTATCTATCAAGCTCCAAATGGAGCTTGATGCCCCATGTTTCTGGCGAGCCTGCCGGCTCGCCAGAAACAGCAGTTGTGAAGCAGCGGTCACAAAGACTGCTCCATAACCTGTCCGCCTGTTCAGACATCGCCAGATATCAACCCGATCGAGTACAATCAGGTTGATTGACACCCCCTGCTGGCGGCCCATTGGCCATGAGTCTGCAGGGGGCGGTGTTGCACCAGCAGCTCTTGTGAGCTGCTGGTGCAATGCTGAATACGGCAATACGCGGCAATACGGTAAGCGTATTCAGCGAGGTCTGGCGGACCTGATCCACACTGTCGGATCAGGTCCGCCAGACTTTCTTAAATAGGGGCCATAATGTCTGACTTGTAGATAAGCAAATACATCTTTATTTGTGAGGTTAAATTTAAGACTCAAAGTAAGAAACATTTTAACTGCTTGAATTTCTGTTTCTAATAGTTGAAAGATCCTACTAATTTCTAAATTGTTCCATCTCCGAAACGCCGCTGACTGGGTACCTTGTTGGAAATCCGGATTTCCAAGTTTTAAGTTGTTTTACACTCTTAGAAGGAATTATCTTAGAATCACAGTGTATCAGGGATACCAGATAAAATGGGTGTTGGCCATATTGTTTTCAGGGGCACATTATTTGTATAGTAATCTAAATTTAAGATCCAATCTACCACTGTCTGTGCCAGAAAAACTAAATTATATGCTTGAATATCAGGTATAAAACTTTTTTTAAATGAGATTCTTGATTTCTTATTTTGCCAAATAAACCTTTGAAGTGAAACATTTAAATCTCTCAAATCCTTCCCTCTTAACAGGACTGGGATATTTTGCAAAACATATAAGATTTTCGGTAAGAGAACCATTTTAAACAAGGCTATCCATCCTGATATGGAAAGTTGAAAATGTTGCCAGTTTTTTATATGCTCTTTAACTCTGTCAAGGACAGGTAGTAAGTTGAGGTTATACCAGTTCTCTGGATGAAGAGATAAATATACCTAAGTATTTAAAGCACTTAGTTACTACTTTGAAGGGTGTTACAGCAACTGAATCCCTATTTTTCCTGATCCATAAAATCTTGGATATTGAGGCATTAACTTTATAACCCGAAAAGGATCCAAACAGTTCAATTATCGATAAATCTTTTGGAATATTTATCTTAGTATTGGACATATATAAGAGAATATAATCTGCATACAACACAATCTTTAATTCCTTATGACTAACTTTAATACCCTCCTGATATTGTCTAACCATGATAGCAAGGGGTTCAATTGAGATATTGAAGAGAAAAGGAGATAAGGGGCATCCTTGGCACGTGCCTCTATTAAGAGTTATATCTGATTATTATTATTTACTATTAATTTTGTAGTGGGCGTACTATACAAATTATGAATAAATCTGACAACATTTTCTTTGAAACCAAATTTAGATAAGTAGACGATCAGATGATCGTAGTGGACAGAATCAAATGCCTTTTCAGCATTGATCGATATAATTGTTAAGTCGTGAGGAATTTCTTTTCTTTGCCCAGAATGACTTTTTAGGAAATTGTAATAGTCAATAGTTAAACAATATCTCTCTGATCTTGGCAGCTGAATTTCTTTTATGCATAAACCCTGCCTGATTTTTATAAATGATATTTGGTAGTACAATTTGTAGGTGGCTAGCAAGAATAAATTAAGCAGTTTATAATCAGAGTTAAGGAGCGCTATAGGTCTATAAGATTCTTTTTTAGTAGGATCCTTTCCTTGTTTCAGAATTAACGTGGTCGTAGATGCAGAAAAGTTGGAGGGAATAGGTTTATTCTTAGAATAAAAATGATTAGAGATTTTCCAAATAGGGAGAAATATTGTGGTCTTAAAATTTATAGAATTTATTAGGAATTGCATCTGGCCCAAGTGCTTTATCTAGAAATAAATTCTTAATAGCTTTTTGAATTTCATTAATAGGAGCATTCATGTGTATAACTGATTCAGATGATAGAATGGAGTTCTTAATCTTTTCCCGAAATCCCTCTCTATGTTGTATATTGGATTCCTGAAAATAATATAAAGTATTATAGTATTTAGTAAAAACTTGCATCACCTGTTCTGGAGTTGTAGCAAATGTACCATGATTTTTAATTCTATCAATAACTAGAGGTTTGTTGCTGTGCTTAACTAATACCTAGATTACAAGTTTTGCGTTATGAGTGAAAAAGCAGCGTTATGGCTCTTTTTCACTACAGCTGGTGTTACGAGTCTTGCAGGTATTTCTGTACCGCACACTTTTCTGGCCGTAACGCAACGTAACTACTGCAGCTTTCAAAAAGTCTGGTACAGCCCATAACTACAAGATTTGTACCACCACCTGAAAGTCAGTAAGAATGAGTTTTGCGCTACAAAGCCGTAACAAAAAAGTCATAACTAAAGTCTTAAAAACTACACTAACACCCATAAACTACGTATTGACCCCTAAACTGAGGCCCTCCCACATTGCAAACACTAAAATAAAATTATTAACCCCTAATCTGCAGCTCAGAACATCGCCGCCACTATAATCAACATATTAACCCCTAAACCGTTGTACTCCCGCATCACAAACACTATTTAAATATTATTAACCCAATAATCTGCTGTCCCTAACATCGCTGCAACCTACCTTACTGTTATTAACCCCTAATCTCCTGCCCCCAAAATCACTGCCACTATACTAAAGTTATTAACCTCAAAACCTAACCCTAAGTCTAACACCCACTAACTTTAATGTAATTAAAATAAATCTAAATAAAACTTACTATCATTAACTAAATAATTCATATTTAATACTAAATACTTACCTGTAAAATAAAACCTAAGCTAGCTACAATATAACTAATAGTTACATTGTATCTAGCTTAGGTTTTATTTTTATTTCACAGCTAAGTTTGTATTTATTTTAACTAGGTAGAATAGTTAGTAAATAGTTATTAACTATTTACTAGCTACCTAGCTAAAATAAATACAAATTTACCTGTAAAATAAAACCTAACCTGAGTTACACTAACACCTAACCTTACACAATTAACTAAATTACAAAAAAACAAACACTAAATTACACAAAATAAAAAAGAAATTATCAAATATTTAAACTAATTACACCTAATCTAATAACCCTATAAAAATAAAAAAGCTCCCCCAAAATAAAATAAACCTAGCCTAAAATAAACTACCAATAGCCCTTAAAAGGGCCTTTTGCTCGGCATTGCCCCAAAGAAATCAGCTCTTTTACCTGTAAATAAAAATACAAGCTCCCTATTGCCCTCATAAGGGCATTTAGCTCTTAAAAAACGCTTAAAAAAACCTAACACTAACCCCCAAAGATCCACTTACAGTTTTTGAAGACCCGACATCCATCCTCAATGAACCGGCAGAAGTCCTCAGCGAAGCCGGCAGAAGTCTTCATCGAAGCGGACCGAAGTCTTAATCCAAGCCAGCAAAAGTCTTCATCCAGACGGCATCTTCAATCTTCATCCATCCGGAGTGGAGCGGCTCCATCTGCAAGACATCCAGCATGGAGCATCCTCTTCAATCGATGACTCTTCCAGAATAAAGGTCCTTTAAGGGACGTCATCCAAGATGGCATCCCTTGAATTCCGATTTGCTGATAGAATTCTATCAACCAATCAGAATTAAAGGTGAATAAATCTTATTGGCTGATGCAATCAGCTAAAAAAATGCAAGTTCAATCCTATTGGCTGATTGGATCAGCCAATAGGATTTTTTCACCTTTAATTCAAATTGGCTGATAGAATTCTTCCCTTAAAGGAACCTTCATTCTGGAAGAGTCATCGATTAAAGAGGATGCTCCGTGCCGGATGTCTTGAAGATGGAGCCGCTCCCCACCGGATGAATGAAGATAAAAGATACCGTCTGGATGAAGACTTCTTCCGGCTTGGATGAAGACTTCGGCCCGCTTGGATGAAGACTCCTGCCGCCTTCGCTGAGGACTTCTGCTGCTGCATTGAGGATGAATGTCGGGCCTTCAAAAACTGAAAGTGGATCTTCGGGGTTAGTGTTATATTTTTTTAAGGGTTTATTGGGTGGGTTTTAATTTTAGATTAGGGGTTTGGGCTGAAAAGAGCTAAAGGCCCTTTTAAGGGCAATGCCCATACAAATGCCCTTTTCAGGGCAATGGGGTTTTTATTTGGGGGGTTGATTGTGTGGGTGTTGGGTTTTACTGTTGGGGGGGTATTTGTATTTTTATTTACAGTTAAAGAGCTGATTTTTTGGGGGGGCAATGCCCTGCAAAAGGCCCTTTTAAGGGCTATTGGTAGTTTAGTTTAGGCTAGGGTTTTTTATTTTGGGGGGGGGGCTTTTTTATTTTGATAGGCCTATTAGAATAGGTGTAATTAGTTTAAATATTTGATAATTTCTTTTTTATTTTGGGTAATTTAGTGGGGTTTTTTTGTAATTTAGTTAATTGTATTTAATTAATGTAATTTATTTAATTTTAATGTAATGTTAGGTGTTAGTGTAAGACAGGTTAGGTTTAATTTTACAGTTAAATTTGTATTTATTTTAACTAGGTAGCTAGTAAATAAAACCTAAGATAGCTACAATGAAATTATTAGTTATATTGTAGCTAGCTTAGGGTTTATTGTACAGGTAAGTATTTAGTTTTAAATAGGACTTATTTAGGTAATAATAGTAATTTGTATTTAAATTTATTTTAATTATGTTAAAGTTAGTGGGTATTAAAGTTAGGGTTATGTTAGGGTTAGGGTTATACTTAGGGTTAGGGGTTATTAACTTTAGTATAGTGGCGGCGATGTCGGGGACGGCAGTTTAGGGGTTAATAAGTGTAGGTAGGTGGTGGCGACATTGGGGACGGCAGATTAGGGGTTAATAACTGTAATGTAGTTGTCGGCAGTGTTGGGGGTGGCAGATTAGGGGTTAATA
Source organism: Bombina bombina (assembly GCF_027579735.1). Classification (NCBI taxonomy): domain Eukaryota; kingdom Metazoa; phylum Chordata; class Amphibia; order Anura; family Bombinatoridae; genus Bombina; species Bombina bombina. Next base: position 207,371,749 of record NC_069499.1, read on the forward strand.
AGTATAATGTAGGTGTCAGCGATGTCGGGGGTGGCAGATTAGGGGCTTTATTTTAGGGTGTTAGGTGTAAACATAACTTTCATTTCCCCATAAGAATCAATGGGGCTGCGTTACAGGGCTTTACGCTCCTTTATTGCAGGTGTTAGACTTTTTTTCAGCCGGCTCTCCCCATTAATGTCTATGGGGAAATCGTGCACAAGCACGTAAAACCAGCTCACAGCAGCGCTGTTATTGGAGTGCGGTATGGAGCTCAATTTTGCTCAACGTTCACTTATTGCCTGCTAACACCAGGTTTTTGTAATGGCAGCGCTAGAGGGCGGTGAGCGATGAAAATAAATTGCAATTTTCCATAATTTAGTCTCTAGGGCATCTATTTTAGTTTTGATTAGAGGGACTTTTTTTCTGTGCCTGTCCAAATGAGGTTGAGGGGTCATATTAAAGTCTCTGCTGATAATAAGATAACCCTCCATACTGTAAGATCTTCAGCTGGACAGAATCCCAAAAACCCAGGGCTAATAGAATTGGGGGCATAAATATTACAGAATGTGTAAATGCAATTGGCTATTTTCAGTTTCAGAAGAAGATACCTGCCCTCTAGGTCTGAATATACTTGTATTAACTAATAATTAATCTTTTTCCCTATTAAGATGGCTACTCGTCTTTTTTCTGTTTACACCTGTGGAGGTAATCATCTCTCCAACCCATAAAGACTTTAGCTTCAGCTAAGTCTGTGAGTTTCCTGTAGGAAAGCTACATCACACTTTATCTTTTGAGGTGTACAAGAAGAGTTTTCTGTTTAATAGGGGAAGTTATACCTCCTATGTTCCAAGACACTATATTTAAAGTGTTATGTTCAGTCATACCCTCACCTCAGAGTGTATATATAATAATAATAATAATAAAAGAAAGGAAGATCATTTTTTTTATAAATAATTCCACCCCTCCCCTTACCCTGGAGCCAAAGAAAGAGAAAAAAAATACATTTTTCTTATTCCTATATAGTTATACTAAATTGTTTTCTCTTATGAATTTCTCAGCATCTTTAGGATTATCAAAAAACAGCTTTGATCATTCATTGTAATTCTTAATCTGGCTGGATAAACTATGGTATCTTGGATTTCCTGGTTAATAAGTTTAGTGCAATTAGAAGATATTTATTTTCTCATCAGGGATGCCTCATAAGAGAAATACTTAAAAAGAAAAATGCTAATGTCTCCTAAAAGAATAGGTTGGGATTTCCAGTAGTATTGCATCAGAGTTATTTTATCTTGAAAATTAAGGAGTTTATCAATAACCGGTCTTGCTCTCTGTTCGATATTGCTATTAACTGATTTTCAATCCAAAAATTAGCATATATAAACTGAGATATATTGAGTTTATAGGAGGCTGCTACTGCTTCCGCCACAATACTACTCAATAATAGCTTAATTACCAGTTATACCAAGTTTTTTAGTTAATTAAAATAGCTCCTATTAGCTAGCTTAACCAGTATGCCAGCCAGCTGAGTTAACTATTGCAACACTTGTTACAACCTTATATAGTTTAAGTGTAAATCAGACACAAGCATAGATTAAGGGTAACCATTTTTAGGTATCTTAAAAAAAGTCCTCGTAAAGAACAATTTTAGGGGAAGAGAAGACCTTTATGAAAACAGAAATAATTACAAAAAGACTCTCACAACATTCATAGTATTTTTGGCAATATCTTTCAACAGAAATTTGAAAGAGATATGTACTGGCCCTCTGAGTTTTGAAAAGGTTTGTCCAGCTTGTCAATCCCAGCTACTGCGTAATGCTCAATGAGAATTTTAACATAGACTGTAGCAAATTTCCAGTAGGTTAGTAAGCAAGTTAGTTCCAACATCCAGCTTAAGCAATAAGCCTTTAAACAGAATTGATTGAAAAGTCAGCCAGGTAGGTTAAACATTCAACAAAGTGTTAAGTAGTAGATATAAAGGCTTTGTTAGAATTGCTGCAAGTGTAAGACAGATTTTTAAAGGCAGCAAGTGCTGAAATAAACATATATGAGAAGCAATTTGAAAAGCACAGTTCAAGCCAATATTGTCCAGGTGAACAAAACTACTTATTGTAATTTATACTACCGCCCCTCAAGGGAAGAAACACCCCCTGCTGAGTCAACCAAGCTTCAACCTCAGCATGTCAGGGATTAAGGCCCCTATTTATCAAGGGCTGGCGGACCTAATCCGACACTGCGGATCAGGTCCGCCAGACCTCGCTGAATACGGCGAGCAATACGCTTGCCGTATTCAGCGTTGCACCAACAGCTGGTGCAAAGCCTCCCCCTGCAGACTCGCGGTCAATAGGCCGGCAGCAGGGGGTGTCAATCAACCCGATCGTACTCAATCGAGTTGATTTCCGGTGATGTCTGTCCGCCTGCTCAGAGCAGAAGGACAGGTTATGGAGCAGCGGTCTTTGTGACCGCTACTTCATAACTGCTGTTTCTGGCGAGTCTGATGACTCGCCAGAAACACGGGGCATCAAGCTCCATTCGGAGCTTGATACATATGCCCCTAAGACTCCAGATTTCCAGGGGATCAAACAACCTTTCAGCCAGAAATGGATGGACCAGCCACAGTTGTCACAATGCTTCAGCTCACCAGCGAAGTAAACTCACTATACTTTAAAAGATTGCTTTTTAACAAGCCACAGCCAGTAGAGTTTTAGCCCCCCTCATGCAGCACTGGTGGGAGGGAGGGTTATTCAAGATCCAGCCATGTCATTTCCTGGCCTCAAAATTACTCAGATGCAGGCTATGTTACTGATTGACGCTTTTTTCAACCGCCGCTGACTTTCAAGAGTAGGTGACTTACTACTGTCGCACAACAGCCCTCCACAGGTGGGCACCAGGTGCAAATTTTTCCGCCTAAGGAAATCAGTGCAGGGTTTACGGAGCGTAGCGCTGCGTGACTTTTCCTCAGCTCCTCCTCTGGAAGCCTTGAATCCCTCATTTCCCTTTTCTTTGTTCACCTTAGGTGCGGCCCTTTCTCAACCTGATAGTTAAATATGTTGCGCTTGACACCTGGTTTGTGTATTATGTATTTGGCTGTATACTGTGGCCCTTATGCATCTCTATTAACATTTGTAACCCAGCGTGTTGAGCAATAGGTCTGGGTTGCGAGCTTACCAAGTGCGGTAGATGGGGTGTTTGTGGCTAGTGTTCCATTACACATCAACCCTCTGGTTCCACTCTGTCGATGTCACTGCAGCCCCGTGGTTTGTGAGCATTACCTTCTCAGGCCAGTTCAACAGGCCGGAGTCTGGTGTCCTGTAGGCTGATCCCAGCCCAAGTTGTGTCAGTGTGCCTGCTACATGATCCTCAGTGTCCATTGGCCATCCTGCTCCTCTACTGCAGCTTGGACATGGCCATGTGGCTTGTAAATATGGCTTCCACTGGTTGCTGTAATTGGACGGCGCTGGGATCTGTTATTCTGGATGCTAATTGCAGTCTTGTTGGTACTGATTTGTGCCCAGTGTCTCAGCACTTAGTTGTGGTCATTCATTATGTTGATTGCCCTATTTAGACAGCCAGAGATGTGTTTTACGTTATGTTAAGGAGTTCTGGTCTTAGGCAGCCATCTTAGCCACGGCCAGCTCTGTCCCTTAGTTCTAACCTTTTTTATGATAATCTAAAATTCCTATGGCTAGATTTAGAGTTTTGTCAGTAAAGACCCGCATAGCTAACGCTGGCTTTTTTCCCCCCGCACCTTTTAAATACCGCTGGTATTTAGAGTTCACAGAAGGGCTGCGTTAGGCTCCAAAAAGGAAGCGTAGAGCATATTTACCGCCACTGCAACTCTCAATACCATCGGTGCTTACGGACGCGGCCAGCTTCAAAAACGTGCTCGTGCACGATTCCCCCATAGAAAACAATGGGGCCGTTTGAGCTGAAAAAAACCTAACACCTGCAAAAAAGCAGCGTTCAGCTCCTAACACAGCCCCATTGTTTCCTATGGGGAAACAGTTTCTAAGTCTGCACCTAACACCCTAACATGAACCCCAAGTCTAAACACTAACCTTACACTTATTAACCCCTAATCTGCCGACCCCGCTATTGCTGACCCCTGCATATTTTTTAACCCTTAATCTGCCGCTCCTTACACCGCCGCAACCTACATTATACCTATGTACCCCTAATCTGCTGCCCCTAACACCGCAGACCCCTATATTATATTTATTAACCCCTAATCTGCCCCCCACAATTTCGCCGCCAGCTACCTACAATAATTAACCCCTAATCTGCCGACCGGACCTCACCGCTACTATAATAAATGTATTAACCCCTAATCCGCCTCACTAACCCTATAATAAATATTATTAACCCCTAATCTGCCCTCCCTAACATCGCTGAGACCTAACTTCAAGTATTAACCCCTAATCTGCTGACCGGACCTCGCCGCTACTCTAATAAATGTATTAACCTCTAAAGCTAAGTCTAACCCTAACACTAACACCCCCCTAAGTTAAATATAATTTAAATCTAACACAATAAATTAACTCTTATTAAATAAATTATTCCTATTTAAAGCTAAATACTTACCTGTAAAATAAAACCTAATATAGCTACAATATAAATTATAATTATATTGTAGCTATTTTAGGATTAATATTTATTTTACAGGCAACTTTGTAATTATTTTAACCAGGTACAATAGCTATTAAATAGTTAATAACTATTTAATAGCTACCTAGATAAAATAATTACAAAATTACCTGTAAAATAAATCCTAACCTAAGTTACAATTAAACCTAACACTACACTATCAATAAATTAATTAAATAAAATACCTACAATTAAATCTAACACTTCACTATCAATAAATTAATTACATGAAATACCTACAAATACATACAATTAAATAAACTAACTAAAGTACAAAAAATAAAAAAAGCTAAGTTACAAAAAAAAAAAATTAATTACAAACATAATAAAAATATTATAACAATTTTAAGCTAATTACACCTACTCTAAGCCCCCTAATAAAATAACAAAGCCCCCCAAAATAAAAAAATGCTCTAGCCTATTCTAAAATTAAGCCCCTGAAGATCTTACTACCTTATCTTCACCACACCGGGTATCACCGATCCGTCCAGGCTCCGAAATCTTCATCCAAGCCCAAGCGGGGGCTGGAGATCCATCATCCGGCTGAAGTCTTCTATCAAGCGGCAAGAAGAAGTCCAGAAGAGGCTCCAAAGTCTTCATCCTATCCGGGCAGAAGAGGAGATCCGGACTGGCAACCATCTTCATCCAAGCGGCATCTTCTATCTTCATCCGATGACGAGCGGCTCCATCTTCAAGATTCGGACTTAGGACGTTGGAAGAAGAGGATGGATCCACGCCAGAGGTCTTGAAGATGGAGCCGCTCGTCATCGGATGAAGATAGAAGATGCCGCTTGGATGAAGATGGTTGCCGGTCCGGATCTCCTCTTCTGCACGGATAGGATGAAGACTTTGGAGCCTCTTCTGGACTTCTTCTTGCCGCTTGATAGAAGACTTCAGCTGGATGATGGATCTCCAGCCCCCGCTTGGTCTTGGAGGAAGATTTCGTAGCCTGGACGGATCGGTGATACCAGTGTGGTGAAGATAAGGTAGGAAGATCTGCAGGGGCTTAGTATTAGGTTTATTTAAGGGGGGTTTGTGTTAGATTAGGCGTATGTGGGTGGTGGGTTGTAATGTTGTGGGGGGGTATTGTGTTTTTTTTTTTCAGGCAAAAGAGCTGAATTCTTTGGGGCATGCCCCGCAAAAGGCCCTTTTAAGGGCTGGTAAGGTAAAAGAGCTTTTCTATTTTAATTTTAGAATAGGGTAGGGCATTTTTTTATTTTGGGGGGCTTTGTTTTTTTATTAGGGGCTTAGAGTAGGTGTAATTAGCTTAAAATTGTTGTAATATTTTTATTATGTTTGTAATTAATTTTTTTATTTTGTGTAACTTAGCTTTTTTATTTTTTGTACTTTAGTTAGTTTATTTAATTGTATTTATTTGTAGGTATTTCATGTAATTAATGTATTGATAGTGTAGTGTTAGATTTAATTGTAGGTATTTTATTTAATTAATTTATTGATAGTGTAGTGTTAGGTTTAATTGTAATTTAGGTTAGGATTTATTTTACAGGTAATTTTGTAATTATTTTATCTAGGTAACTATTAAATAGTTATTAACTATTTAATAGCTATTGTACCTGGTTAAAATAATTACAAAGTTGCCTGTTAAATAAATATTAATTCTAAAATAGCTACAATATAATTATAATTTATATTGTAGCTATATTAGGGTTTATTTTACAGGTAAGTATTTAGATTTAAATAGGAATAATTTATTTAATAAGAGTTAATTTATTTCATTAGATTTATATTTTATTTAAGTTAGGGGGGTGTTAGTGTTAGGGTTAGACTAAGCTTTAGGGGTTAATAAATTTATTATAGTAGCGGTGAGGTCCGGTCGGCAGATTAGGGGTTAATACTTGAAGTTAGGTGTCGGAGATGTTAGGGAGGGCAGATTAGGGGTTAATACTATTTATTAAAGGGTTATTGAGGTGGGAGTGAGGCGGATTAGGGGTTAATAACTTTATTATAGTAGCGGTGAGGTCCGGTCGGCAGATTAGGGGTTAATAATTGTAGGTAAGGTAGCAGCGACGTTGGGGGCGGCAGATTAGGGGTTAATAAATATAATATAGGGGTCGGCGGTGTTAGGGGCAGCAGATTAGGGGTACATAGGGATAACGTAGGTGGCGGCGGTGTGCGGTCGGCAGATTAGGGGTTAAAAAATGTATTAGAGTGGCGGCGATGTGGGGGGACCTCGGTTTAGGGGTACATAAGTAATTTATTGGTGTTAGTGTACTTTAGTGCACAGTAGTTAAGAGCTTTATGAACCGGCGTTAGCCCAGAAAGCTCTTAACTCCTGGCTTTTTTCTGCGGCTGGAGTTTTGTCGTTAGATTTCTAACGCTCACTTCAGCCAAGACTCTAAATACCGGCGTTAGAAAGATCCCATTGAAAAGATAGGATACACAAATGGGGTAGGGGGATCTGCGGTATTGAAAATTTACGGCTGCAAAGTGAGCGTTAGACCCTTACCTACAAGACTCTAAATACCAGCGGTAGCCCAAAACCAGCGTTAGGAGCCTCTAACGCTGGTTTTGATGGCTAACGCCAAACTCTAAATCTAGCCGCTAGTTAGTAAAACATGGAACAATATAAGCCAATAAGTCTTTTTTCTTTTACTTTAGAACTATGTACTGTATCTTTTTTTTTATATTAAAATTGTATACTGTGTATCTTTTTGTATATTTTTTGTATACTAAAATTACTGATTAAAAAAATATAATATTATAACTTTTCTAAGCCATAAGGCAAAAACAGATGCATGTTAACTTGTGTTCAATAAAATAAAGAACAATATTGTATTATAGCATTGATTTCATATTCCAATAATACTCTACATTAAACTCTTTTTAGAACTTGCTGTGCAAAATCATTGTTCTTGAAGTGAGCATTTTAAAAATTAAATTCCATCAATATTTTTCAGGGTTTTTAGAAGCAAATTAATAAATAAAATAGGCAGACATAAGGAAACAATAATTTCATAAAAACGGATTTATTATTGCTGATAACTGTTATGTTTGCTTGATGGCAGGTTATTATAATCTCCGAAAAGCTCACTTCATGACATGTGGACAATATACCCATTCCTATTATTTTTATGTCAAAATGTAATTAACATTTTTATAATGTATTATTGTCCACACACTTATTTGCAATCATCAACAAATATTCTGAAGCTAACATTTTATTTGTCAACATGTTTCAACCTGTATGCAATTTTAATGCTTTAATTAAACTAGAAAATAATCATGTGTATAAAATATGAATATGCTTGTGAATGACAACCCACAAAATATATGTTGTGCAAATATAACATTTTTTTTTAAAAATTAACGTTTTGTAAAAGATCTTGTCAAATTTCTATATTTGCTTAGTGGAATTTTTTTAGTATACAAAGAAAAGCCAATCACAATATTCACCAATATAGGGCCAGATTTAAAGTGGAGCTCTATCTAATGTGCCTGCTTGAATTTTAATTGCACTAAATGTAAAAAAATTTTGCACGCTGGGTTACGCTTGTATTAAAAGTTTGAAGTAAAAAGTTATCGTTCTTGTGCTAACTTGACTAGTGCAAATTATCGACCTTAGAACATCACGCTCGCAATAACCTATTACCCCATAGAAGACACTGCACTTGTGCGGAACCCAAACGCAGAGAGGTCAATTTATTAATGTGCAAGCAACATGATACGATGTAGCGTATCATATTCGCTGCACATTGATAAATGCCGACAGCATACGCTGTCCGCATTTATCATTGCACCAGCAGTTCTTGTTCGACCGCTAGCATGGGGTGTCAATCACCTCAGAGCAGACCGGCAGGTTATGGAGCAGTGGTCTTTAGACCGCTGCTTTATAACTTCGGTTTCCGGCGAGTCTGCACGGGGCATCAAGCTCCATACAGAGCTTGATAAATTGACCCCATTGTCTCATGTGCGCTAACCCGCCATGTAAATATGAATATTTCACATTCCAATGTTCTTCACATAGACTAATGTGTTTTATTTTTACATAAATACATATTTCTACATATATCTGATGCTATTTTGGTACAATAAAAATATTTACAGTAAATAAATAGTTAAAACCGTTATTAAATATGAATATTACATAAATACAATTTTCCATGTTTTCATCTACAAACTGCACATATGTACATATGGATTTATGTGTTTATGTGTGTGTGTGTGTATATATACAGATATATATATATATATATATATATATATATATATATATATATATATATATATATATATATATATATATATACATACACACATATACCCACACATATAAATACATATGTTTACATATATAGACATAAATATATATATACATACAGTACATATACATCTTTAAACATGTAGATATATATATTTTTCTAACACCTGAGACCTCCTATCTTTGAGCCCTTATAACTTTTGTGTGCAATATTTGTTTTAAATATTTTTCATTAGATATTGTTATTATGAGTGTAACTACGAGTGTAAATTATTTTTTATGTGTTTTGTGCAACTTTTAGTTTTTGCAAAACACTTAACCAGAACTCTGAAGTCGTGATAATTATTCTAGCATATTTTTTTTTTTTTTTGGTTCATACCAGACTGCTGATGTCATGTGATATGGAGGACACACATAGTCAGTCCTAATACTGTCACAGTCAAAAGTTCTCTGCTTATATGTATTTGTGAGAAACTGTGCCAGAACGTGCCGGTGTCACGTGACATGCCAAGCTAGTGCCATGTGCTGTTTTAGATGTGCACTGTGCAGCACTGAATGCTAAGCCCTAACTCGACATCCAGCCAATCCCATTTCATCAGAAAAGGTCCTGCTGGGGTTACCACTGTTACCAGGTAACTGCTCTGGTGGTGGGGATTGTTTCTGGATAGGGCTGACTGTAGGCACATGCAGCGGAAAGCTGGAGCGGCAGGCACGTGAGGATTTGAGCATCTGTGCAGCTGCACACACTGCTCTCTTCAGTCTTGAGGCTGTGTGACTCATCTCACAATGTATCCATGCAGCCTTTGGCAGACAGCATTGCATCCAGTCTGCTGGCCACCTTAACCCTGCTCTTTCTGCTGTGGCCCTAAGATCAACTTACTGAAGTTTGTTAGGGGAGCAGTGCTTTGTAGAAAGGTGTCAGTGGGAAGAATAAGTAATGCACACACACCCATCCCCCATGCAGCATTGTCTACTGCAGGGTGAGAGGGAACTTGTTCCTAGCAAAGAAGTGACATGTGCTGCTGTGGCTGATGTATAGTGTCATGCTGATACTTCCCACATTAAGGTAAGGTTTATTTTTATAGTTTTTTTCTCTCTGTCTCAGATTTTACAGCTTCCAATAGTAGTTCTGCTGTTCAAGTCAGTAAACTTATATTTGTCTACACCTCCATGCTTCCTCCTCAGTTTTTACCTTGCTTGTTCCTGTTGGCTGCCCAAAATCTCTTTAACCAGCTAACCTCACAACAGAATCACATTCAATAGCATATTAAATTAATCCACAGTGGAGGAATGTATATATTTATTTACTTATTAGTACTGCTTAGGTCCAGTTTCACATATTGCAATGTATTTCATTTTTTTAAATGATTATCCCAGCAGTGGATGATCCACTGCTGGGCTAACAATTTTTTTAAAAAAAATGATTTAGTTGTTTTTTGGGATGTTGGGGTGGAAAGCTAAATTGTATGGGTGGGGGGCAAGAAAATGTTTGCCCAGGGTCAAGTAAATATTAAAGATGGCCCTGGATGGCATTACCCATGTTCTGATCATTGTTTTCCATTTATGCTTTAATGGGTTTTGATAGCCATAACTAGTGCCAAGCAAGTGAGTAACTAGACCTTGCTGGGCCCCAGACAAAGGCTGTGGTAGGGCCCCTATTTCACCAGTGCCCTTTCTGGCTGTTAGCAAACAGCAGAAGCTGAACCAGCAGTTACACAGCAGCACCAGCAGCTGCTTCTCTTTCAATGTGAGTAATTATTCCCCCTTGGGTAGTTGTGGTAGGTTGTTTTGTACAGCAATACTATGTTAGCCATAATGAAACCCTGGCATCACTTTCCTGAAACAGTGAGTCTAGTTTTCAAGGAAGCACACATGATGCAGGTAGTGCTATGTCACTACTAATTACAGGACCCCTTAAAGGTTTGAGCCTAGTCTCAATTGCCAGGTTAATTTAATATTGTCGCTAATTATTTGTCTCAATTTCAGTGGCAACATTTTACAGTTAATTATTTTGTATGCAATAATGTGTGAGCTATATTATCTGTCATTAATTCACAAAGAAATAAATTATATAGTTTAATACCTCATAGGCAGTTAGTTAGAAGTATAAAGAGGGTGTCAGTAGGCTACTATGAACTTTTTATGTTTGGTGTGTATGGTCAGAAATTATTTTCAGCCTTAAATTAGAAACATAATTAGAAAAATTATTTGTTATGAGGCACAAGGAATAGGAGGATGCTGAGTGTAATGATTTTCTTTTTTATAAAGGATAGAATTGATTTAAACTAAATAGGTCTTAGCATATTAAGGGCTAGATTATGATTAGTGAGCTATCTGTTGCTCGCAATCGAAAATGAATTTATTGCAGCTCTTTGAACACATTTGAAGTAACTTGCGTATCACAGGTTGAAAGTAAATGTTCGCTTGAGGGCAATTGAATTGAATTAATCCTCTCTGTGGTAATAACTAGTATCATACTGGATCTCCTGCTTAAGCTCTCTACTCTGACAGCCTCTTCTAGATCTGCTTTTCAGGAAAGCCCACAGTATCTTTTCTAATTAGAGGTCAATATGGTACATTAGATTTTATAATACACATAGGGGCCAAATTATAATTGGCACACTAACTAAATTTTTTGTTCTTACGCTTACTGCTCTCAAAGTAAAATTTTAACACGATCAAGTTAGCACGCGTATCACAAGTCGAAAGTAAAAAGTTAGGGGCGTGTCTCTGGGCAGCACCTTGAATGATAGCAATATCGGTTGCTCCAAGGGAATCACAGATAATCTGCCTTTTATCAGTGGCCAAGAAGATCATCCAACACCTACACCCTGATAAACCTGATAAACCCTGATTAACAGTCTACAGATCAAGCTGAGTCGGATGACACTATATCATTGGTACTATAACCTTTGGAAACCGATCCGGAGCGTTGAGGCCTAAGGCAGTTACCTCAGTAAAAGGCTCTCAACACCCCCCCAGTATCTAGTAAGCCGGGTATGCAGTGCATAGACACTGATAATTCTTGAAAAAGAAACAATAGGAGAATAACCTGTAATATATATTCCTGACATCAGAAATACTACTACCTAAAGGGAAAAGAGACATAAGGTTTCCGCATAAAACTCACGCACTGTCTTTTCAATATGGCGCTGGAACCTAAACTGATTCTCCGGGAAGTCACAGCCATGCTGGAATCCCACTTCAATAAGCTTTGCGCAATTCTTGATGGGGAATATGCCTCCCTAAAAGGCGTATGTACAAGAGCTAATGGAGAGTTGCAAGTTCCACAGGAACTACAGGCCGAATCCCTAATGTATCCTATCCAAACGCCTTCTGGGATTTTAATTATCAAACGTTCACAAAGTTCACTCCATGGTGAAAGCTACCCAAACAGTGACCTAACCACTGTGTGTAAGCCGCCCGGCGAACCGAAGGAGCACCTGGTCAGTTTGGAGAGGAGTTCCGCATTGCTAAATGGTGTTGAGTGTAAGGGGGAGAATGCTGCAGAGGGTATTGTGCTGTCGGCACTGCAGCAGAGTGTGAGTGTAGCCTAGACCCGCAAGTAATTTTACTGTCCGGTATATTTAAGGGACCTGTTTTTAACACTTGCGATCAGAAACCGGCAAGTACACAATTCCAGCCCTGCTTCACTACTCCAGAGGATCCAGCTGAGACCTGTGGGTCTACATCATGGGAGACAGATTCACCTGTGGAGGTGCTACACACGCTGCTGAGGCTTAGCAGTGGGGGCTACTTTTTTCACGGAAGCCGCTGCCAGCAGCATAGAACTGGTGTAGGCTAAACTTATTCCCACTTCGTTGTCACATGGCAGATTATTTTGTTGGCAATCCAGATGTAGACACATAAGTCTGCTTAGCGACATAATGACTACAACCTTATATGATGTTACTCTGCTAAATGTGACAAACTGTGCTCGAGTGTGTGGACATGATGATCACAATTTTATCTGTGGCAAAGCCTAAGAGGGTCCGAACACTGTAAATTATGAACTATGCTTAACACTCATAGGAATCCTACTACAGACTACTCTGAGTTCCACATAAACCAGTACGGGTCATGTATCAGTCCTACACTGTAAATAAGTCTTTTAACCCTGCTGTTATTATTTCCTTGGTTTGCACAGGATGTTGTTTACATTAACAGCGATACTCATAGCTAACGCTATCAATACGCAGCTTTAAGCCCTGAATAATACACTCAGCACTTAGTTAAGTCTCCATAACGAGATATCTTTATTATAGCCTTTGTATTTCCAACATTGTCTTTAGTAGTGAGAATTGGAAAACTTTGTACATATATCCCTCATTTTTACAATCTTTTAAAAGGGTTGTGCCACCTGCTATGCATATGTTTCTAATACTAGTTCTCCTCCTATTGCAATCACAGGAATTACTGGTATACTGCAGCGGCCAATACAGTACATTATGTGAGCAGCTAAGTGACTTGTTCACAGACCAAACACAAAATATTCTCTAGCTCACAACAGGGCAGATCATCTGAATTGACATTAGCCCCAGTTAACCCTGTCCTTCTAAAGATTAAAGATTAACTATATATGGAGCCAGCATACCCAGTAGTAAGAAGGCCTTCAAAGAGGTAGTTCAAATGATTAATTACCATTTCATATAATATCAGGGGTCCAAAAGTGGCCAACTTCGTTATATTATCCCCTCCCCAGAGTTCCCCATCCTGTTATAAAATCCTTTCTAGGGGGTCCAACAGTGGCCTCTAGCTTTCGGTGTGGGAACACAGCTATCCTATATTACTCCATATGTTGAGGGGGATACACTTTAATAGAAAATTTGAGGCTTATCTTACTTGTATAATTATAATTAGGTGTCATTTTGTTTCATGTTTTGACTAATCATCTACTCAGGTCCACAAGTGACCGTATCATTTATTAGAATCCCCTTATTAAATAATTTGCGTTACCATGGGTCCAAGAGTGACCTTTTGCAGCTATGGGGGCACAGATACATTGAATTACAAAAGGAGATTTATTAATGGTGTTCAGTAGCTGGGGGTAAGCTGTAGTTAAGTTACTATTTAATTCTCATTGAAACCTACTGTCCTGTATTTGATGCAACTATATCACATTAAGTATCTGATTTCTCTGCTATTGAATGTATATTTACAGCTGTTTTTTTATTTTTGAATAACCTCAATAAAAACTATTATAAAAAAAAAAAAAAAAGTAAAAAGTTACTGCTAGATTTAGAGTTTTGTCGGTAAAGACCAGCGTAACTAACGCAGCCTTTTTTCCTACCGCTGCTTCCAAACAACGCTGGTATTTAGAGTTGTCTGAGGGGCTGTGTTAGGCTCAAAAAAGGGTGCGTTGAGCCTAATGTAGCTCCACTTCAACCCTCAATACCAGCGTTGCTTATGGTAGCTGTAAGCTGGCAAAATGTGCTCGTGCACGATTCCCCCATAGGAAACAATGGGGCAGTTTGGGATGAAAAACCTAACACCTGCAAAAAAACAGCGTTAAGCTCCCAACGCAGCCCCATTGTTTCCTATGGGGAAACTGCTTCTAAGTCTGCACCTAACACCCTAACATGAACCCCGAGTCTAAACACCCCTAATCTTACACTTATTAACCCCTAATCTGCTGCCCCCGTTATCGCTGACACCTGCATTACACAATTAACCTCTAATCTGCCGCTCCGGACACCTACATTATCCTTATGAACCCCTAATCTGCTGCCCCCAACATAATATTTATTAACCCCTAATCTGCCCCCCCAATGTCGCTGCCACCTAAAGTATTAACCCCTAATCTGCCGACCGGACCTCGCTGCTACTATAATAAATGTATTAACCCCTAAAGCTAAGTCTAACCCTAACACCCCCCTAAATTAAATAAAATTTTAATCTAACAAAATAAATTAACTCTTATTAACTAAAGTATTCCTATTTAAAACTAAATACTTACCTATAAAATAAACCCTAATATAGCTACAATATAACAAATAATTATATTGTAGCTATTTTATGATTTATATTTATTTTACAGGCAACTATTTATTTTAACTAGGTACAATAGCTATTAAATAGTTATTAACTATTTAATAGCTACCTAGTCAAAATAATTATAAAATTACCTGTAAAATAAATCCTAACCTAAGTTACAATTAAACCTAACACTACACTATCATTAAATTAATTAAATAAATTAACTACCAATACCTACAATTAAATACAATTAAATAAACTAAAATAAATTACAAAAAAAAAACACTAAATTACAGAAAATAAAAAATGATTACAAGAATTTTAAACTAATTACACCTAATCTAAGCCCCCTAATAAAATAAAATAATAATAAAAAAAAAAAAAAATATGGGTGGGGGGCAAGAAAATGTTTGCCCAGGGTCAAGTAAATATTAAAGATGGCCCTGGATGGCATTGCCCATGTTCTGATCATTGTTTTCCATTTATGCTTTAATGGGTTTTGATAGCCATAACTAGTGCCAAGCAAGTGAGTAACTAGACCCTGCTGTGCCCCAGACAAAGGCTGTGGTAGGGCCCCTATTTCACCAGTGTCCTTTCTGGCTGTTAGCAAACAGCAGAAGCTGAACCAGCAGTTACACAGCAGCACCAGCAGCTGCTTCTCTTTCAATGTGAGTTATTATTCCCCCTTGGGTAGTGGTGGTAGGTTGTTTTGTACAGCAATGCTATGTTAGCAATAATGAAACCCTGGCATCACTTTCCTGAAACAGTGAGTCTAGTTTTCAAGGAAGCACACATGATGCAGGTGGTGCTATGTCACTACTAATTACAGGACCCCTTAAAGACTGAGACTCTGGTGCCAGGTTAATTTAATATTGTCGCTAATTCTTTGTCTCAATTTCAGTGGCAACATTTTACAGTTAATTATTTTGTATGCTATAATGTGTGGGCTATATTATCTGTCATTAATTCACAAAGAAATAAATTATATAGTTTAATACCTCAAAGGCAGTTAGTTAGAAGTATAAAGAGGGTGTCAGTAGGCTACTATGACATTTTTATGTTTGGTGTGTATGGTCAGAAATTATTTTCAGCCTTAAATTAGAAACATAATAAGAAAAATTCTTTGTTATGAGGCACAAGGAATAGGAGGATGCTGAGTGTAATGATTTTCTTTTTTATAAAAGATAGAATTGATTTAAACTAAATAGGTCTTAGCATTGGAACAGCCAATAGAATGCAAGCTCAATCCGATTGGCTGATTGGATCAGCCAATCGGATTGAACTTGAATCTGATTGGCTGATTGAATCAGCCAATCAGATTTTCCTACCTTAATTCCGATTGGCTGATAGAATCCTATCAGCCAATTGGAATTTGAGGGACGCCATCTTGGATGATGTCACTTAAAGGAACCTTCATTCGTTGGGTAGTCATCGGTGAAGAAGGATGTTCCGCGCCAGAGGTCTTTAAGATGGAGCCACTCCTCGTCGGATGGATGAAGATAGAAGATGCCGCTTGGATGAAGATGTCTTCCGGTCCGGATGTCCTTTTCTGCCTGGATAGGATGAAGACTTCTGCCGGTCTGGATGTCCTCTTCTGCCCCATCGGATGAAGACTTTGGCCCGGCTGGGTGAAGACGACTCAAGGTAGGGAGATCTTCAGGGGGTAGTTTTAGGTTTATTTAAGGGGGGTTTGGGTGGGTTAGAGTAGGGGTATGTGGGTGGTGGGTTTTAATGTTGGGGGGGTTGTATTTTTTTTTACAGGCAAAAGAGCTGATTACTTTGGGGCATGCCCCGCAAAAAGCCCTTTTAAGGTCTGGTAAAAGAGCTGGTTAATTTGTAATGTAGAATAGGGTAGGGACTTTTATTATTATTTTTATTATTATTATTTTATTAGGGGACTTAGATTAGGTGTAATTAGTTTAAAATTCTTGTAATATTTTTTTATTTTCTGTAATTTAGTGTTTGTTTTTTTTTGTAATTTAGTTTAGTTTATTTAATTGTATTTAATTGTAGGTATTGGTAGTTAATTTATTTAATAGTGTTAGGTTTAATTGTAATTTAAACTTAGATTAGGATTTTTTTTACAGGTAATTTTGTAATTATTTTAACTTGGTAGCTATTAAATAGTTAATAACTATTTAATAGCTATTGTACCTAGTTAAAATAAATACAAAGTTTCCTGTAAAATAAATATAAATCCTAAAATAGCTACAATATAATTATTCATTATATTGTAGCTATACTAGGGATTATTTTACAGGTAAGTATTTAGTTTTAAATAGGAATACTTTAGTTAATAAGAGTTAATTTATTTTGTTAGATTAAAATTATATTTAACTTAGGGGGGTGTTAGGGTTAGACTTAGATTTAATAGTTAATACATTTATTATAGTAGCGGTGAGGTCCGGTTGGCAGATTAGGGGTTAATACTTGAAGTTAGGTGGCGGAGACGTTGGGGGGGGGGAGATTAGGGGTTAATAAATATAATATAGGGGTCGGCGATGTTAGGGGCAGCAGATTTGGGGTTCATAGATATAATGTAGGTGGCGGCGAGGTCCGGTCGGCAGATTAGGAGTTAATAAGTGTAGTTAGGTAGCGACGACGTTGGGGGGGGCAGATTAGGGGTTAATAAATATAATATAGGGGTCGGCGATGTTAGGGGCAGCAGATCAGTGGTTCATAGGGATAATGTAGGTGGCGGGCGGCGATGTGTGGTTGGCAGATTAGGGGTTAAAAATATTTATTATAGTGGCGGCGATGTGGGGGGGCCTCGGTTTAGGGGTACATAGGTAGTTTATGGGTGTAAGTGTACTTTAGAGCACTGTAGTTAAGAGCTTTATGAACCGGCCTTAGCCCTTAAAGCTCTTAACTACAGCCTTTCCATGGGCGTTAGGAGTCTTGTCGGTAGAGGCTCTACCGCTCACTTCAGCCAAGACTCTAAATACCAGCGTTAGGAAGATCCCATTGAAAAGATAGGATACGTAATTGGCGTAAGGGGATCTGCGTTATGAAAAAGTCGCGGCTTGAAAGTTAGTGGTAGACCCTTTCCTGTCTGACTCTAAATACCAGCGGGCGGCCAAAAGCAGCGTTAGGACCCCTTAACGCTGCTTTTGACAGCTAACACAGAACTCTAAATCTAGGCGTTAGAGAGTTAGCCAAAGTCTGATGCGTGCTAACTTCAGGACTTCAGATATTGCAATGAGGCATGCTGTTAAAATAAAAATAACAACTATAGCTAACGCAATAACACAACATCACATTAGACCAGAACAGTGCTAAAGCCAAAGTTACTTACGGATATTTTAAATTCCAATGTTCTTTACATATAAAAATATTCTTTTTATTTTTACGCATCTATATATATATATATACATGGAAATATGTGTTTACAATAAAAATTACATTATCCTTTAAGTTAAGAACATTGGAATGTTTAATATGTACAGTACATATACAGTAAAACACATATGCTTAAATACATATGTGCACGCATATATATATATATAAATATATAATATGTATACACACATATATACATATATATATATGCATACAAACACATTTTTAGACTTGTGTGTATATATATATATATATATATATATATATATATATATATATATATATATATATATATATTAGACATGTGCAATGCTAAAAAAAAATGTTTTCATTAGTTAAATAATTTAATTTTGGCAAATTAATTTAGTTAAAGGGAAACTGAACCTAATTTTTTTCTTTTGTGATTCAGATAGAGCATGCAATTTTTAGCAACTTTCTAATTTACTCCTATTATTAAATTTTCTTCATTCTCTTGGTATCTTTATTTGAAAAGCAAGAATGTAAGTTTAGATGCCGGCCCATTTTTGGTGAACAACCTGGGTTGTTCTTCCTGATTGGTGGATAAATTCAACCCACCAATAAACAAGTGCTGCTGTCCAGTGTACTGAACCAAAATTGGCTGGCTCCTTAGCTTAGATGCCTTCTTTTTCAAATAAAGATAGCAAGAAAATGAAGAAAAATTGATAATAGGAGTTAATTAGAATGTTGCTTAAAATTGCATGCTCTATCACGAAATAAAAAAATTTGGGTTCAGTGTCCCTTTAAGTTTAAAAAAAAAAAAATAGTTGCGGCAAATTAGTTATGTTAAGTTAAATAGTTTTTTTGGATCTGTTTGTTTTTTCGGATCCATTCTTTATATATATGCATTATTCTATTCTAAAGTTTAGAATAGAATAATGCATATGAATAAAGAATGGATCCAAAAAAACGATTTAATTTAACATAACTAATTTGCCAGCGATTGCCGAAACAAAATTATCTAAAACCACCGTGGCCACCCACATCACGGCAATAAATAAAGCTATTAACCCCTAAATCACCATCCCCCCACATCGCCAACACTACCTAAACCTATTAACCCCTAAACCGCACCCCCCCCATCGCCGACAGTAATTAAAGCTATTAACCCCTAAACCGCCATTCCCCGACATCGCTGACACTAATGAGACACTAAATAAACCTATTAACCCCTAAACTGCCGTTCCCAAACAACGCCAATACTAACTAAACCAATTAACCCCTAAACCGCAGTTCCCCAACATTGCCAAAACTAATTAAACCTATTAACCCCTAAACTGCCTTTCTCAAACTTTGCCAACACTAACTAAACCTATTAACTCCTAAACCGAAGTTCCCTGACATCGCCGACACTAACTATTCCTATTAACCCCTAAACAGCAGTTCCCAAACATCGCCGACACTAACTAAACCTATTAAACCCTAAACGGCCCTTTCCAAACATTGCCAACACCAACTAAATCTATTAACCTCTAAACCACCATTCCCAAACATTGTGAAACACTATCTAAACCTATTAACCCCTAAACCGCAGTTCCCCGATATTGTCGAAACTAATTAAACCTATTAACCCCTAAACCGCCGTTCCCAAACATAGCCAAAACTAACTAAACCTATTAACCCCTAAACCGCAGTTTCCAAACATCGCTGACACTAACTAAACCCATTAACCCCTTAACCACCGTTCCCAAACATTGCCAACACTAACTAAACCTATTAACCCCTAAACCGCATTTCCCCAACTTTACCGACACTAACTAAACCTATTAACCCCTAATCCACCTCCCCCCACATTGCAACAACCTAAGTTAAACTATATTAACTTGTAAACCTAACACCCCCTAACTTTAACATAATTAAAATAAACCTAAATTAAAGTTACAATTATTAACTAATTACCTATTTAAAAAAATAAATACAAACTTAAGCTAGCTACAATATAACTAGTTACTAACTACCTAGTTAAAATAAATACAAACTTACCTGTGAAATAAAAATAAAACCTAAGCTTACACTAATAAAACCTAACATTACAAAAATAAAAAACCTAACATAAAAATAAAAAAAACAACATTACAAAAATAAAAAACCTAACATTAAAAAAAACTACAATTACAAATAATAAGAAACACTAAAATTACGAACAAATAAAAAACTACCATTAAAAAAAAAATAACAAACGAAAATTATCCAAAACAATAAAAATTATTCCTATTCTAATACCCCATTAAAAAAACCACACCCCAAAATAAAAAAACCTCATCTATAATAAACTACCAAGGGTCCTTAAAAGGGCCCTTTGTAGGGCATTGCCCTAAAGTTAACAGCTCTTTTGCAAAAAATAAAAACAAACACCTCCTAACATTACAAACCCCCACCCCCCCAAACCTACAAAATAAAAATAAACCTAATCTACCCATTGGCCCGAAAAGGGCATTTGTATGGGCATTGCCCTTAAAAGGGCATTCAGCTCTTTTTCGGCCCATTAAAAAAAAAACACCCCAAAAATAAAAACATCCCATTACAAAAAATAACAAATTAAATTATCCAAAATTATCCAAAATAATAAAAATGATTCCTATTCTAAAAAAAAAGAAACACCCCAAAATAAAAAACCCTAATCTATAATAAACTACCGATAGCTCTTAAAAGGGCCTTTTTGTAGGGCATTGACCTAAAGTTAAACAGCTTGTTTGCTAAAAAATTAAAACAAACACCCCTAACATTACAAACCCCCACCCCCCCAACCCACAAAATAAAAAAACTAACTAAAAAAAAACTAATCTACCCATTGCCATAAAAGGGCATTTGTATGGGAATTTCCCTTAAAAGGGCCTTCAGCTCTTTTATTGCACTTAAAAGGGCATTCAGCTCTTTTTCAGCCCATTAAAAGCCCTAATCTAAAAAAAAACACACCCCAAAAACACAAAAAAACCCTCTAACACTAACCCCAAAATTGGTACTCCCAGTTGCTGAAATCCGATGAAAGATCTTCATCCCAGCGGCGAAGCATCTTCATCCAGGCAGCTCCATCTTTATCCATCACAAGGCTGGCATCTTCTTCATCCCTGTGGAGGAGGAGGTCCAGGTGAAAATCCAGGCGGAGGTCCGACGTGGAGGTCCTCTTCATGCGATTGTCCGCAGCACATTGAGGATTCAATGCAAGGTACCCCTTTTATATTGGGGTACCGTTGCATTCCTATTGGCTGAAAAATTAAACTCAGCCAATAGGAATTAAAGCTGCTTAAATCCTATTGGCTGATTCAAACAGCCAATAGGATTTAAGCAGCTCTCATTCCTATTGGCTGATGTGAATCAGCCAAAATGAATGAGAGCTGTTTAAATCCTATTGGCTGTTCAAATTAGCCAATAGGATTTAAGCAGCTCTCATTCCTTTTGGCTGATTCAAATTTTTCAGCCAATAGGAATGCAATGGTGCCCCAATATAAAAGGGGTACCTTGCATTGAATCTTCAGTGTGTGGCGGACGCCTGGATCTCCGCCTCCGCTCATCGACCTCACTGCCTCCGCAGGGATGAAGAAGATGCCGGTCCTGCGATAGATGAAGATGGAGGCACCTGGATGAAGATGCTTCGCTGCTGGGATGAAAGAGTACCGATTTTGGGGTTAGTGTTAGGTGATTTTTTTGGGGGGTTAGATTAGGGCTTTTAATGGGCCAAAAAAGAGCTGAATGCCCTTTTAAGGGTAATGCTCATACAAATGCTCTTTTCAGGGCAATGGGTAGATTCGTTTTTTTTTAGTTTGTGGGTTGGGGGTGGGGGTTTGTAATGTTAGAGGGGTTTGTTTTTATTTTTTTTTTTTCAAAAGAGCTGTTAACTTTAGGGCAATGCCCTACAAAAGGCCCTTTTAAGGGCCATTGGTAGTTTGTTATAGATTAGGTTTTTTTATTTTGGGTGGGGTTTTTTTTTCAAAATGGGGTATTAGAATAGGAATCATTTTTATTATTTTGGATAATTTCGTTTGTTATTTTTTGTAATTGTAGTGTTTATTATTTTTTGTTTTGTAGTTTTAATTTTTTTGTAATGTTAGGTGTTTTATTTTTGTAATGTTAAGTTTTTTATTTTAGTAATGTTAGGTTTTATTAGTGTAAGCTTAGGTTTTATTTTTATTTCACAGGTAAGTTTGTATTTATTTTAACTAGGTAGTTAATAAATAGTTATATTGTAACTAGCTTAGGTCTTATTTTTATTTCACAGGTAAGTTTGTATTTATTTTTAAACAGGTAGTTAGTAAATAATTGTAACTTTAATTTATGTCTAATTTAATAATTTTAAAGTTAGGGGGTGTTAGGTTTAGGGGTTAATATAGTTTAATTTAGGTTAGTTAGTGTCAGCGATGTCGGGGAACTGCGGTTTAGAGGTTAATAGGTTTAATTAGTGTCGGTGATGTTTGGGAACTGCGGTTTAGGGGTTAATAGGTTTACCTTGTGTTGGCGATGTTTGGGAACTGCGGTTTAGGGGTTAATAGGTTTAGTTTGTGTTGGCGATGTTGGGGATTTGCAGTTTAGGGGTTAATAGGTTTAGTTTGTGTAAGCCATGATTGGGAATGGCGGTTTATGGGTTAATATGATTATTTAGTGATATTGTTAGTGTCGACGATGTCAGGGAACAGCGGTTTAGGGGTTAATATGATTATTTAGTAATTTAGTTACGGCTAGATTTAGAGTTAGAGTCGGTAATGACCCGAAAATCTAACGCCGGCTTTTTTCTGGCCGCACCATAAAAATAACTCTGGTATTGAGAGTCCACATAAAGGCTGCGTTAGGCTCCAAAAAAGGAGCGTAGAGCATATTTAACGCAGCTTCAACTCTCGATACCAGAGTTGCTTACGCAAGCGGCCAGCCTCAAAAACGTGCTCGTGCACGATTCCCCCATAGAAAACAATGGGGCTGTTTGAGCTGAAAAAAAACCTAACACCTGCAAAAAAGCCGCGTTCAGCTCCTAACGCAGCCCCATTGTTTGCTATGCGGAAACACTTCCTACGTCTGCACCTAACACCCTAACATGTACCCCGAGTCTAAACACCCTTAACCTTACACTTATTAACCCCTAATCTGCCGCCCCCGCTATTGCTGACCCCTGCATATTATTATTAACCCCTAATCTGCCGCTCCGTAAACCGCCGCTACTTACATTATCCCTATGTACCCCTAATTTGCTGCCCTAACATCGCCGACCCCTATATTATATTTATTAACCTCTAATCTGCCCCCCACAACGTCGCCTCCACCTGCCTACACTTATTAACCCCTAATCTGCCGAGCGGACCTGAGCGCTACTATAATAAAGTTATTAACCCCTAATCCGCCTCACTAACCCTAATCAGCCAATCGGATTGAACTTGATTCTGATTGGCTGATTCCATCAGCCAATCAGAATATTCCTACCTTAATTCTGATTGGCTGATAGAATCCTATCAGCCAATCGGAATTCAAGGGACGCCATCTTGGATGACGTCATTTAAAGGAACCGTCAGAGGTCTTCAGGATCCTGCGGCTCCGCTCCGGATGGATGACCATAGAAGATCCCGCTTGGATGAAGACTTCAATCGGATGGAAGAACTCTTCTGCCCCGCTTGGATGAAGACTTCAGCCGGATCATGGACCTCTTCAGCCCCCCGCTTGGGCTTGGATCAGGACATCGGGGGAGCTCTTCTGGATCGATCGGTGAACCTGGTATGGTGAAGATAAGGTAGGAAGATCTTCAGGGGCTTAGTGTTAGGTTTATTTAAGGGGGGTATGGGTTAGATTAGGGGTATGTGGGTGGTGGGTTGTAATGTTGGGGGGGGGTATTGTATGTTTTTTTTTACAGGCAAAAGAGCTGAACTTCTTGGGGCATGCCCCGCAAAGGGCCCTGTTCAGGGCTGGTAAGGTAAAAGAGCTTTGAACTTTAGTAATTTAGAATAGGGTAGGGCATTTTTTTATTTTGGGGGGCTTTGTTATTTTATTAGGGGGCTTAGAGTAGGTGTAATTAGTTTAAAATTGTTGTAATATTTTTCTTATGTTTGTAAATATTTTTTTATTTTTTGTAATTTAGTTCTTTTTTATTTTTTGTACTTTAGATAGTTTATTTCATTGTAGTTATTTGTATGTATTGTATTTAATTTATTTATTGATAGTGTAGTGTTAGGTTTAATTGTAGATAATTATAGGTATTTTACTTAATTAATTTATTGATAGTGTAGTGTTTGGTTTAATTGTAACTTAGGTTAGGATTTATTTTACAGGTAATTTTGTAATTATTTTAACTATTTTAGCTATTAAATAGTTCTTAACTATTTAATAGCTATTGTACCTGGTTAAAATAAATACAAAGTTACCTGTAAAATAAATATTAATCCTAAAATAGCTATAATATAATTATAATTTATATTGTAGCTATATTAGGATTTATTTTACAGGTAAGTATTTAGCTTTAAATAGGAATAATTTATTTAATAAGAGTTAATTTATTTCATTAGATTTAAATTATATTTAACTTAGGGGGGTGTTAGTGTTAGGGTTAGACTTAGCTTTAGGGGTTAATACATTTATTAGAATAGCGGTGAGCTCCAGTCGGCAGATTAGGGGTTAATAATTGAAGTTAGGTGTCGGCGATGTTAGGGAGGGCAGATTAGGGGTTAATACTATTTATTATAGGGTTAGTGAGGCGGATTAGGGGTTAATAACTTTATAATAATAGCGGTGCGGTCCGCTCGGCAGATTAGGGGTTAATAAGTGTAGGCAGGTGGAGTCGACGTTGAGGGGGGCAGATTAGGGGTTAATAAATATAATATAGGGGTCGGCGGTGTTAGGGGCAGCAGATTAGGGGTACATAAGTATAACGTAGGTGGCGGCGCTTTGCGGTCGGCAGATTAGGGGTTAATTATTGTAGGTAGCTGGCTGCGACGTTGTGGGGGGCAGGTTAGGGGTTAATAAATATAATATAGGGGTCGGCGGTGTTAGGGGCAGCAGATTAGGGGTACATAAGGATAACGTAGTTGGCGGTCGGCAGATTAGGGGTTAAAAAAAATAATTGAGTTGCGGCGATGTGGGGGGACCTCGGTTTAGGGGTACATAGGTAGTTTATGGGTGTTAGTGTACTTTAGAGTACAGTAGTTAAGAGCTTTATAAACCGGCGTTAGCCCAGAAAGCTCTTAACTACTGACTTTTTTCCTGCGGCTGGAGTTTTGTCGTTAGATGTCTATTGCTCACTTCAGACACGACTCTAAATACCGGAGTTAGAAAAATCCCATTGAAAAGATAGGATACACAATTTACGTAAGGGGATCTGCGGTATGGAAAAGTTGCGGCTGAAAAGTGAGCGTTAGACCCTTTTTTTAATGACTCCAAATACCGGAGGTAGCCTAAAACCAGCGTTAGGAGCCTCTAACGCTGGTTTTCACGGCTAACGCCAAACTCTAAATCTAGGCCTTAGTATCTGAGATGTTGGGAAATGGTGGTTTAGGGGTTAATATGATTATTTAGTGATTTAGTTAGTGTCGGAGATGTCAGGGAACTGTTGTTTAGATTAGAACAATGAAAAATTCCGAATATGAATAAAGAATGGATCCGACAATTCGTACACTGATTTATTAATTTTCGGAATTTTTGGGGATTTTAGTTATGATGCCGATTCGAAAATTCGGATGCATTCGAAACTCAGAATCAGCCAAAATCTGGCCGAAACAAAACACACATGTCTAATATATATATATATATACACATACACACATATGATAACCTTTCCCAGTCAAATACCTTGTCATATACTATATACCTTTAATCCTTAAAAAACATTTTATTTGTTTATTTTTTTTCTTATAAGAAGGTACATATATGTGTGTAATAGTTTGTTTTAATTTGTTTGCAATGTGTTTTGTTCAACTTTTTTTTTATCCCTTATACTTAACACTAGGGGGTAGATTTATCAATCAGCAGATGCTGCAAACTACCCTTCCCCCCCCCCCTCTGAAGTTTCAGGTCCATCTGGAACTTAAATTAAGAAGCAGCAGTCACAACTCATCTGAGGTGGCGGACAGCAATCATCCCGATCGGATATGATCGGGATGATTGACACACCCTGCTAGCGGCCGATTGGTTGCAAATGTGCAGGGGGCGGCATTGCAAAAGCATTTCACCAGAAATGCTTGTGCAATGATAAATGCCACCAGCTTATGCAGTCTGCATTTATCATGTCGGGCAGACATGTCCCGCTACAGCGGATCATGTCCGTCTGACATTTGATAAATCTATCCCCTGGTTTTCTAATACTTACACTTGAGCGCAAGCATTTACTTTCAACTTGTAACATGTGCATTAGTTAATGCTGTCTCAATATTGCTTGTTGCGTCCCACGCTAACACTAGCGTGCCACTTCTAATCTAGCCCATAATCTCTACATTGTTAGAGTCAGAATCAGCAAAAAAAATCTACAGCTATCCATGTGGGCAACACAAGAGTCACGTGAAGGCATAGCCAGATGCATTTCACAGACACACCTGCTTCTTCAGGGGCATGCTCACTTTCTCTAATCAATTTTATTTATTTACTCATGTGCACTATATCATCACATGATAACACCTCCACATTTCAATCATCCTGCCAGTATCACACACTTAAAATAATCATTATCTTCATTAATCTTATTAATAAATGAAACAGTATAGAAAAAATATATTTTAAAAGCAACCAAAAATGACTGAATTTTTAAAACAATGTTTATAATTGATTGTTTATCTACAGTTAAGTCTTTCCAATGTTCTTAATTTCTGAAACATGATCCTGGATGGAGAAACTTATCATTAATACACACACCAGCTTACTCGACACTTCTGGTTCAAAAGCTCCTAGGGCGCGATCCGATATATGGGTAGGTTTCGGCTCAAGCGATGGAACCCGCACCGCCCGTAGTTTCACCTCGCACATCGGGCAGTTCCTAAAGTGGCCGGCAGTTCCTAAAGTGGCGTAAGTCTGATAAACTAGCGATGTCCAGAAATGAGCGTAAATAAAAATTTCTGGAGTCGCCAGTGACTTAAGGCACTTTAGAAACTGCCGGCGCCTAAGAAAAGTAAAAAAAAAATTAAATCTCCCGTAACTGTCTAACACGCCTCCCAAAAATAAGCCCGACAAATGTACCCCTATAACCGCAATCCCCCCTCTCAACCCCTAATAATAAATGTATTAACCCCTAAACCTCCATAGCCCACACCGCAAGTAATAACTAAATTATTAACCCCTAAACCGCCATAGCCCACACCGCAATAAACCTATTCTAGTATTAACCCCTAAACCGCCATAGCCCTCACCGCAATAAACCTATTCTAGTATTAACCCCTAAACCACCATAGCCCACATATATATTAACCCCTAATCTGCCATCGCCAACATCGCCGCCACTATAATAAAGTTATTAACCCCTAAACCTAAGTCTAACCCTAACACCCCCCTAACTTAATTATTATTTAAATAAATCTAAATAATATTACTATTATTAACTAAAGTATTCCTATTTAAAACTAAATACTTACCTGTAAAATAAACCCTAAGATAGCTACAATATAATTAATAATTACATTGTAGCTATTTTAGTATTTATTTTTATTTTACAGGCAACTTTGTATTTATTTTAACTAGGTACAATAGCTATTAAATAGTTAATAACTATTTAATAGCTACCTAGTTAAAATAATTACAAAATTACCTGTAAAATAAATCCTAACCTAAGTTACAAATACACCTAACACTACACTATCATTCAATTAATTAAATAAATTAACTACAATTAGCTAAAATTAAATACAATTAAATTAAATAAACTATAGTACCAAAAAAACAAAACACTAAATTACAGAAAATAAAAATAATTACAAGAAGTTTAAATTAATTACACCTAATCTAAGCCCCCTAATAAAATAACCCCCCCCCAAAATAATAAAATTCCTTACCCTATACTAAATTACAAATAGCCCTTAAAGGGGCTTTTTGCGGGGCATTGCCCCAAAGTAATCAGCTCTTTTACCTGTAAAAAAAATTTACAATACCCCCCCAACATTACAACCCACCACCCACACACCCCTACTCTAAAACCCACCCAATCCCCCCTTAAAAAAACCTAACACTACCCCCTTGAAGATCACCCTACCTTGAACCGTCTTCACCCAGCCGGGCACAAGTGGTAATCCGATCCGGGCAGAAGTCTTCATCCGATGGGGCAGAAGAGGACATCCAGACCAACAGAAGGCTTCATCCTATCCGGGCAGAAGAGGACATCCGGACCGGCAGAAGGCTTCATCCAAGCGGTATCTTCTATCTTCTTCCATCCGATGAGGAGCGATTCCATCTTGAAGACATCCGACGTGGAGCATCCTTCCAGCATGACGGACTAACGATGAATGAAGGTTCCTTTAAGTGATGTCATCCAAGATGGCGTCCCTTGAATTCCAATTGGCTGATAGGATTCTATCAACCAATCGGAATTAAGGTAGGAAACATCTGATTGGTTGATTTAATCAGCCAATCGGATTGAATTTCAATCCGATTGGCTGATTGGATCAGCCAATATAATGCAAGGTCAATTCTATTGGCTGATCCAATCAGCCAATCGGATTGAACTTCAATCCGATTGGCTGACTTAATCAACCAATCGGATTTTTCCTACCTTAATTCCGATTGGCTGATAGAATCCTATCAGCCAAACTTAATATAGTGGCGGCGACGTTGGCGGCGGCAGATTAGGGGGTTAATAGATTTAATAGGGTATGTGGGCTACGGTGGTTTAGGGGTTAATACTGTGTATAGGATACCAAAAAAGCGGGCTATGCTGCATATCGGATCGGGCCCCTAGTGTTTATCCAGTAGATCATACACAGCTTTAGTTTTAGAAGACAGTCTTCCTCTCTTATTTCTGTTATTGTCTGATTATTGGTATTAAGGTTCATGCAGATAGATTTTTTATTATAAATATCCATGGCAGTCTATTTTAATATTCCCATTCTTGATATCCTTTAAATGTTCTAGGACACCCTAAATTAGGATGCATCCCCAGAGCAGACTGAGTGCAAAATCCACTAGGGATTAACCACAAATATAAGCATAAACTGCAACAGTAACTAGCTCAGTCATGGACAAAAAGAAACAAATACTAAACCCACACACACACACAAACATATACACACACACAATTAAACATACTCACACAAACACATATACACAAACATATGCACACATATACATACATAAACGCACACACACACAAGTTTTATATTATTGTTTTATAATATTGTTTTATTTAAATGAATTGTATCCATGGACAGCACTGCGGAATATGTTGGCGCTTCATAAATAAAGTATAGAAATAAATAATAATAATAACATTCCATACATACATTACATATTTGTATCATCAAATTTGCTTTGTTCTCTTGGTATTCTTAGTTAAAAGCTAAACCTAGGTAGGTTTATTTGCTAATTTCTAAGCCCTTAAAGGCCGCCTCATATCTGAATGCTTTTGACAGTTGTTTTCTGCTAGAGGACATTAGTTCATGTGTGCCATATAGATCTCACTGTGCTCACATCTGTGGAGTTACATATGAGAGGGCACTAGTTGGCTAAAAGGCAAGTCTGTCAAGAGTACTGAAATAAGGGGGCAGTCTGCAGTGGCTTAGATGCAAGTTAATCACAGAGGTAAAAAGTATATTAATATAACCAGGTTGGTTATGCAAAATTCTCGAGTAGACTGTCCCTTTAATGTTAAAAAATATAAAATACTAATAAATTAATAAAACATTAGATAAATTATGCACACTGTATTAGTTTCATTGCATAAAATTAAATGGATATTTTAGCATGTTAAAGAAAGTATAGTCTGCTAAATTACTGATTTATGGGCCCCCGAGGAATATTGTGAAGAAAAATCTTAGAGGAGGGAGCCTGATTGTCTGATAACTCTGTTAATTACACAGAACTAAATCTAGCCTTGCCCAGAAGATATAAGATGTGCTTATTCTTTTTCTGCTGAAGTATGGTGGACCAAAGGGTTAAATAAAATGTAACAAAATTACTATTGTGCACCTAGGATGACATTTCCTTGATGCCACACATTAACAGGGATAATATAGGTCTTTTGGGTGAATTGTGATAATTTTAAGGTATTACAAATTAATTAGTATAAATTGTAGGCAATTTAATAATTTTGTTTTGACTATGTAATGGTAGGCAGGCCTGCATTTACTTTAAGCTTAAAATATCAAGTAGCTTTATTCACAAGAATGTGATATTAGGCATAACAAATGTGAAATATATTCTATTGCAGATGATCAGTCAGCTGTGAATTCAGCACCCAGAAGATGGACAGCTCTAATGTATGAATAATGTAACATGGCAGCTGCAGTTTCTATTAGGAAACTGAACTATTTGACAGCTGTAATTGTGAAGTGCTCTTGCATGGAATATTTGTTAAACACTTAACAAAAGCATGCTTGACTTGGCTTTGCTTTATTATATGTTGCAACATGAATCTGGGCTGTTTGAATGAAAAAAAAAATGATAGATAGATAGATTGATAGATAGATAGATATATAGATGATAAATAGATAGATAGATAAATAGATAGATAGATGATAGAGCAAATAAATGTACCTACATTTAGTACAGTAGTGTCTGAATAAATGTAATCTTCCTTGGTTTGTCACATAATGCTAATTTGTTTTTGTTTTTTTTAATATTAAATTTACTTATCCACTGGTATTTTTATCTTTAAAATGTATCAATAATATTTCATATAAATATTGTCAACTTGGTAGTAAGATTAATAACATTTGTAAAATAATTACTGTAAATGACATTTTCAAATTACAAATGATTTCTAAGATTTTTTTAGTCATCTCTAATATATCAAAATATTTCCACTGATCCATTTTGCTGATTTTCATGAACATAAAGTTCTTTTTAAATTTACACCAGCTGCCATAATATACTCTGTTTAAGAACACAGTCTGTCATTTATATTTTAAACAGATGTTGATCTCATGGTCAAGTTGTTTTGGTGTTTAAGAATGTGCAAACAAATTTGTAATAAACAAATAACTATGTTATAATAATATTATTAATCAATTAAATAACTTGAAGCCTATTAAAAACAATGATCTTAATTTTCCATTTTAAAACTTGGTAAAGTATTTAAAGGAATATAAAACCCCTTATTCAAATAGAGCATACAGTTTTAAACAACTTTCATATTTACTTCTGATTGTCAAATTTGCTTAATTTTTATGATATATTTTGTTGAAGGAGCAGCAATGTACTGACGGGAGCTAGCTGAAGACATCTGGTGAGCCAATTACAAGAAGTATACATGTGGATCTACCAATAAGCATCTAGCTCTTAGTAGTGCATTTTTGCTTCTAAACCTACCGAGTTATGCTTTTCAACACATGATACCAAGAGAACAAAGCTAATTAGATAATAGAAGTTAAATGGAGAGTTACTTGAAATCATTATCTGAATCATGTAAGAAACAACTGGGTTCCTTGCCCCTTTAAATAATAGTAACAGAAAAAAAAAATCTTAAAATTTAATTTTTTTAGCATAGGGCTAGATCGCTGTTGGTCCGTGATGGTAAAACATTAAAGGGACAGTCAACACTTCCGTGAACATTATTTCATATTGAAAATTAAAACCTGATGATCCGCCTGCACTATACCCCTTCTGCCTTGCTGCCTTGCTTCTGTACTAATCAGAGTCGCTAACTTCTCTAATACCGGGTAAATATGGCAGCTGAACTCCCCCCACCGTTACGTAGCTGCCTTCTTCTTCAAATGATCAGCAAATCAGAATTCAATCCTCGGTCAGAAATTGCACGCGCTTGCAATTTCTGACCGAGGATTGAATTCTGGTTTGCTGATCATTTGAAGAAGAAGGCAGCTACGTAACAGTGGGGGGAGTTCGGCTGCCATATTTACCCGGTATTAGAGAAGTTAGCGACTCTGATTAGTACAGAAGCAAGGCAGCAAGGCAGAAGGGGTATAGTGCCGGCGGATCGGCTGCCAAATTTACCCAGTTTTAGAGAAGTTAGCGACTCTGATTAGTACAGAAGCAAGGCGGCAAGGCAGAAGGGGTATAGTGCAGGCGGATCGTCAGGTTTTAATTTTCAATATGAAATAATGTTCACGGAAGTGTTGACTGTCCCTTTAACATTGGAGTCAGTAATTCTTAAATATATTTTAAACAACTATTTTGTGGTTTCATATTTAGCATAATTTCCTCTCCAAAAACATCTTCTAAACCATTGTCCTCAATAAATATTTTTTTTTTTTTACTTTTTGCACAATATTGAATATAGGTAACAATAAATTCTCTAATCAAAACTTTAAATTAAAATTGTGTTTTCAAATAGGGTGACTAGAGCTGTTTTGAAAATGTATGCATGATCTTTCCTGAGGTAAATGTCACTTAACATATAGTAAAAAAAAAAATACATTAAATAAATAATAATAATAATAACAGAAAAATCACTCTGTATAGATTTTTGCAACGCATCACAATGTTTACATTTAACCAGTTCTCTCATTTATTAATCATAGATATATGGATTTATGACACCAACAGCAGAATAAAAGATGGCTAACAATTGCTTCCAGGTGATATATGACATTCCCTTGACAGCTGTAATAACACAAAAAGCTTACATTTAAATGTAGTGTCCCCTTTTTCACATAAGGAATATTGCCATATTTGTATATATTGGCAGGGGTGGAATGGGCTTATTTCGAGCCTCTAAAACCCCTAATATAGGACTGCTGCCTGAGATAAATATGATATAAATCTAGAAAGTCTATTTTTCTTACATTCAGATAGGGTAAAATGATAAGAAGCAGCTTTTTGTGGAGTTTTATAAGGCCTACAATAAAAGCAAAAAAACTATATACACAGCATATGCTGAAATAAAGATGTGTGGGTAACTGTATTTGAATGCAGTGTTTTAGGAAGGAAATGTGTTTAGAGAGACATCTTAATTGTTTGGGGTTTCTAAGGTGCTAGGGTGTCCCTTGTAGGATTGGAGGGTTGTCCTAGATTTTTTGCAGGTTATTCCTATGGGTACTAGGGGCCTTGTATAACTAAGATTTTATAAGGTTGTTAGGAACTACTGAATATTAGGAGTGTTGACGCCTTTATAATAAGGGTTAATATACAGTGAGAGGTTATGATTATGGATTTATTTTGTTGATGGATTCATTGAAGGAGTTTACATTTTATATGCCTATTTGTTAAAATAGCACACAGTTGATATCATTCAAGTTTTGTAGACAGACAATTTATAATTGTACTAAAAACATGAGACATATGTTTACAAACATAAATATATGTTTACAAGTCAACATACAGAATAAATGCATAAGATTAGCTGCTGGAAGCAGATTGTCAGTCCCCATTATATAGTCTTGGCTATTACTTTCAATGAGAGCTTCTAAGACATAGTAGAATGTAATCCAATATGATTGTTGCTATTACTTCTTCCATAACTGTGGATTTCCCTCTCATTTTGCAAGCCGTAAGAGCAGTTTTTTTTTATAAAAATACATACACAATGGATTTGTGTAGTGTCTGTTTCTGTCTATACATATAAACATATTTTTATAGTCCCCTATATTTTGACACTCACAGGTCTTTTAAATAGTAAAAATGTATTCTTTATTAGTATACAAATATGGTCAATTTGTACCATTTAAATCCTTTAAGTGCCACCACTGTGTTGGGGACAACAATTTAATAAATCTATTGAGCATGCAGGCATTTGTAGTATTAGAATGAAGAGTACAGAATACAATTAAGGTGTAAAGATATAGATCAGGCTGGATCTATATTACAGACAATACATGTAGACAACAAATTTACTTAAGGAATGTTTTCATATCATAAGTAGATAAATGTTTTGCTAGGTTTTGTACAATGTCATTTAAATGGCATGACTGATGTTGCAGACATGCTAATATTTGAAAGTTCTTTAAAAAGAACTTCCCACTGAGTCACTGATAATCATGTCTGATGGGAATCACCACAAAAATATTCAAAACATTGCAGTGCAGATCAAAGGTGCTATCATGAGCAGTACATTTCCCCTTGCTTATGCCAACTGCAAAACTAGAGCCTTTGAAGTAAAGTACTTTATGCCTCAAATTTACAGACTTTTCTCTTAAAGCTGTAACAATAGTATTTTTGTGTTAGGACCTAGTAGTGCAGGTCATAAATTTGTTTAATAGTTATTTACACTTGGCAAAATCTGAAATATGTTTACCACTGAAGTAAACCTATAACCCCAGTTGATCTATTAAAGAGTGGAAATGAATTTCCTAAGTGTTCTTACAGATATTTTCTCTGTATCTTTGACCTTAAGCACAGTATTAATGCAGAGAAAATGACATAAACACTTATTTTTTAAGCTATTGAATAAACTGTCAATGAAGAAATAGTCATATTAGATTTTCTAAGGTCACAGGAATATTTATACAAATCCTGGTAAAACTTTATGTTCTTCATATGATTTTTACTTTGCTTCGGCTTTTGCTATTTTTTTTTAGCCAATTACAAAATGATACAGCTATTTATCCAGTATATATTAATTTAGAGCCAAATTACATGTGGAGTGCTAACGATTGCACCCGAGTGATATTAGGTCTGTTTGCTACAAAATGTTACAGGCTTTTAAAAATAATTAGCTTTGGATCTAGTATATATTTATTTAGTGCTAGATTACATGTGGAGTGCTAACGTTTGCACCCGAGCGATATTGAGCGTCTTTGCGCACATCGGGTTAGTGCTCTTATTACAAATTGACTTTTAACACGACCACTTGAGCACAATTGAAGTTAACGCATATCGGGTTAGTGTGATTTTAAAGCAATGGTTAACTTTTTTGAGAAACAAAAAAGTCTTGCAAAGCACATAAAAAAATATACATTACACAATGCAGTTACATTCATAATGACACCATCTAATAAAAAAATATTTTAAAATGATTGCACAAAAAAGTTGTAAGGTCTCAAAGATATGAGGTCTCAGATGTTAGAAAAAAGACTTTAACATAATTATGCATGTCTAAATATGTATACGTATCTATAGATATATGTTTATATGTATGTACATATGTATTTATGTATTTATATGTGTATATATGTATTTACAGACATAAATGCACATATAAACACATACATACATATGTGCACATATGTATAGACATATGCATTGGAGCCCTTTGTATTTAAGTAGATAAATAAACATGTAAAATCATATGTATGTAATATTTTTATGTATATATATATATATATGTATATATATATAAATTTATACCTATATATAACCATGTATGTACTATATATATATATATATATATATATATATATATATAAAATTATATATTTTACCAAAATACAATTTTCTGCTATGTGAAGAACATTTGAATGTGAAATATTCATGTTTTCATCTTGGGTTAGCACACTTGAGAAAACACGTTTTGGGTTTTGGGCATGCTAGTGGGGTGTTAGGGTTTTTTTCCACTTTTTTTTCTCCTTTGACTTCTATGGGGGAATAGGTTATCACGCTTGTGTGATCTTCTAAGTTTGACTTTTTGCGCGCATTGGGTAGAAAGAGCGATATAACTTTTTAATTTTAATTGATAATACGAGTGCAACACAATGCTCACAAAAAGTTTACTTCAGTGGAATTAGTGCTCAAGTGGGAACGCTAAATTGCTCTTAGTCTTGTTTTTAAAAAAATGATAAATAAAAGTAAATAAATATATTTTTTTAATAATAACAGGTTTGGGGATCTGTAGAAGGGAATTTAATTAATTGAGACAGATGTGCCC
Organism: Bombina bombina; assembly: GCF_027579735.1. Lineage (NCBI taxonomy): Eukaryota > Metazoa > Chordata > Amphibia > Anura > Bombinatoridae > Bombina > Bombina bombina. Next base: position 207,407,781 of record NC_069499.1, read on the forward strand.
TTTATTAATTAATCTTGATGAGAATATTTATTGGCTTGCACATTTGCTTCATTACAAATTAAAATTTGTAATGAAAACATAGATATTTACTTTGCTTTACAAAAAACAAATATCCAAATGAATTCACTAATTTAAAGAAACAAAGACATACTGAAATTTGTCAGTATTCATTAGTTTTATTTAAATTAGCTATAAAGTGTTAAATACTTACCTCCAATGCGCTGGAGAGTAGAGCTAATTCCGACCCTTCTTCAAAGAGCCCCGTGCTGCACTAATAGAAAGCTTAGTTGGGTGGATCCCAGGGCCTGCTACCTAATGCGCTAGAGGTAACAATAAGACTATGGCCCCTATTTATCAACCCGTCAACTTGCATTCGCCGGCACCATTATGCTCGCCTAAGATCGCCTAACATCGCTGCCGCGGACCTGAATACGTTCTCCAAAGTTACCAAAAAAGCTGTCAAAAAGCAGCTGACCAAGTATGGGGCGATGAGTAGCGGACTGTTGTTAACTAACAGTCATCGATCTTGCTGCTCTTCGGCTTTTTCCCAGCTTTATTGGTATACTGTCACAAAAAACCCACACTATACTAAACTGTTTTACCCTAAACCGCCGCTCCTGGAGCTCACCGCCACCTACATTATACTTATTAACCCCTAATCTGCTGCCCTCTACACCGCCGCCACCTACATAATACTTATTAAATTTATTAACCCCTAAACCTAAGTCTAACCCTAACACCCCCTAACTTAAATTTTATTTAAATAAATATAAATAAAATTCATATCATTAACTACATTATTCCTATTTAAAACTAAATACTTACCTATAAAATAAACCCTAAGATAGCTACAATATAACTAATAGTTTGCATTTATTTTAACTAGGTAGAATAGTTACTAAATAGTTATTAACTATTTAATAACTACCTAGCTAAAATACATACACAAGTACCTGTAAAATAAAACCTAACCTAAGTTACAATAACACCTAACACTACACTACAATTAAATAAATTAAATACATTACATACAATTAACTAAATTATATACAATTATATAAAGTACAAAACCCCCCAATAAATTACAGAAAATAATAAACAAATTACAGAACTTTAAACTAATTACACCTAATCTAATAGCCCTATCAAAATAAAAAAGCCCCCCAAAATAAAAAAAAACCCTAGCCTAAACTAAACTACCAATAGCCCTTCTGCCCGGCTTGGATGAAGACTTCTGCCCATCTGGAGGACCACTTCTGCCCAGCTTGGATGAAGAAGTCTCCCGGTAAGTTGATCTTCAGGGGGTTAGTGTTAGGTTTTTTTAAGGGTGTATTGGGTGGGTTTTATTTTTAGGTTAGGGCTTTGGGCCGCAAAAGAGCTAACTGCCCTTTTAAGGGCAATGTCCATCCAATTGCCCTTTTCAGCGCAATGGGGAGCTTAGGTTTTTTTAGTTAGTATTTTTTTGGGGGGTTGGTTGTGTGGGTGGTGGGTTTTATTGTTGGGGGGCTGTTTGTATTTTTTTACAGGTAAAAGAGATGATTACTTTGGGGCAATGCCCCACAAAAGGCCCTTTTAAGTGATATTGGTAGTTTAGTTTAAGCTAGGTTTTTTTTATTTGGGTGGGGGGCTTTTTATTTTGATAGGGCTATTAGATTAGGTGTAATTAGTTTAAATTTCTTGTAATTTGTTTATTTTTTTCTGTAATTAGTGGGGGGGTTGTACTTTAGATAATTGTATATCATTTAGTTAATTGTATGCAATTTATTTAATTTATTTAATTGTAGTCTAGTGTTAGGTGTTATTGTAACTTAGGTTAGGTTTTATTTTACAGGTACTTTTGTATTTATTTTAGCTAGGTAGTTATTAAATAGTTAATAACTATTTAGTAACTATTCTACCTAGTTAAAATAAATACAAACTTGCCTGTAAAATAAAAATAAAACCTAAAATAGCTACAATTAACTATTAGTTATATTGTAGCTATCTTATGGTTTATTTTATAGGTAAGTATTTAGTTTTAAATAGGAATAATGTATTTAATGATATTAATTTTATTTATATTTATTTAAATTAGATTTAAGTTAGGGGGTGTTAGGGGTTAGACTTAGGTTTAGGGGTTAATAAATTTAATATAGTGGCGGCGACGTTGGGGACAGCAGATTAGGGGTTAATAACATAATGTAGGTGGCGGCGGTGTGGGGGGGGCAGCTTAGGGGTTAATAAGTATAATGTTGTTGGCGGGGGTGTCGGGGGCGGCAGATTAGGGGTTAATAACATAATGTAGGTGGCAGTGGTGTTGGGGCGGCAGATTAGGGGTGTTTAGACTCAAGGTATATGTTAGGGTGTTAGGTGTAAACATAACTTTATTCTCCCATAGGTATCAATGGGATATCGGGCAGCAGCGAACATGAGCTTTCGCTGCTTTCAGACTCCCATTGATTCCTATGGCATCCACCGCCTCCAGGGCGGTGGATTGAAAACCAGGTACACTGGGCCGGAATAGTGCCGAGCGTACCTGCTAGAAATTTGTAAATTTACAAAAGTAGTCAGATTGTGCTGAATTTGCATTCGGAACATCTGTAATGACGTAAGCATCGATCTGTGTCGGACTGAGACCGGCAGATTGTATGTTACATTACAAAATTCTACATTTGCCGGTCTGTAGCGTTTGATAAATAAGGGGAATCAGGCTCGCCACAATACGCTGCGGAATTCCAGCGTATTTGCGGTTGACGGCTTGATAAATTGGTGGAACCTTTTCACCTGTAGGAAAGGAACATTTACATTTGTTTAAGGAAAATAATGTAAACATTCCCTGAATATTCATTATTGATTCATTTAAAACTATGTGAATATCAAAGAATACAGCCGACAAAAATATGGGAAAATTCATTTTTCTGAAAATTCATCCGAAAGATTAATATGAACCAACGTTTTTGTTGCTGCACATGTCTAGTTATTCTCCTCTTGCTTAAGAGGAGATAAAAGATCTTAGGGAATAATAATTGGATATGAACTGGTAACTATAGGCCAGTTTGTTTACCTAGTAGGGAAACTAATTGAAAGTCTTTTAAAGAAAGAATTATGATTTACATAAGACAAACAAAAAATTTAGAGCATCCAAATCAGCATGGTTTTACTTCAGGGAGATCATGACAGATTAATCTAATTGACTTCTTTGAGTATGTAACAAAAATATTAGACCAGGGTGGAGCAGTTAATGTAGCATATCTAGATTTGAGCAAATCATTTGACACCATCCAACACATTATAAACAAATTCACAACCTGTATCTCCTTGGTCTAGACTCAAAAATTGTGAACTGGGTAGAATGCTGGCCTAAGGATAGAAAACAAAGGGGACGATTTATTAATGTCCGCCCCAAATCGATAAATGCTGACAGCATATGCCAAACTTTAGGTGGTACAGAGGTTAAGTAAATGCGGTCTTAAAATTGTAGCTACTTAACTAGAGTTTCAGACTTGTGTGTGTGAGTTTAAAATACTGAGGCCCCGAAGCTGCAACCGCAGCTTAATAAATGGGGCCCAAAGTCCCAACACTTCTTCACTTGCATTTTCCCACTACAATTACTAGTGCTCCAGGTGTGAACTCTGCTAATATGTCACTTGTAGAGCCTTCAGGCATACAGCTAGTGCTAGCAATTTTTGATGCACATAAATAGCTTGTCGTTTCTTTTCAATGGAAATGGTAGTAGCACACTGGTTTAGTGTGTCCCTTGCATGCAATATGAAAAATCACTTTTGCATTTTAAAAACGATACTAATGGGATATAAAACCCAACATTTTAAACAACTTTAAAATTTACTTCTATTATCAAATTCTCTTGGTATCCTTTTATCGAATGAGCAGCAATGCAATAATGTGCAGCCACCAATCAGCACCTTGATTCCAGTAGTGCACTGCTGTTCCTGAGCCTACCTGGGTATACTCTTCTACAAAGAGAACAGGGCAAATAATATTAGACAATTACATTGGAAATTTGTTTAAACTTTGTTTGCTCTATATGAAACAGGAAAGTTTAATTATGATTTTATGGTCCCTTTAACCATCTATTGATATTGCACATTTAAAAACATGGAAAGTGTACTGCAAAGAACAAAAAACTCCCCTAATTGAACAGCATTTTCATGATCAATTTGCTCAATACTTGTGCATTCTCTAATATGACTTTCAGTGCATGCCTTCATTGAAATCTATTATCAGAGCGAAAGGACACATCTGCACTATCCACATAAATAATGTAGTGTTGATTATACTACAACATCCACCACAGTGTTCCCTCTAAGGCCACATTTTGTTAGCAGTCCAGCAGAGAAACAGTTAGTACAGGACCATACCTTGTAATCTGCATTGTGTAGTGTTTGCTAACTGCAGGGTGCAGTTCCTTAAATATGGGCTATATTATTATTATTATTCTTTATTTATAAAGCGCTGACAGATTCCACAGCGCTGCCCATGGGTACAAGGATAACAGTACAATGGAGAAACAATACAATAAGACAAATATATGGGGAATTGAGGGCCCTATTCCCATGGGAACTTACAATCTAGATGGGTGAGAGGATGGGAAAGAGGAGGTGGGGACTGCATAGGTGAGAATGATATTAGTGAGGAGATAGAGGGCAGCTGTTAGTTAAGTGAAGTTAGTATGTTAAAAGTCGGGTGATAAGATTCCCTGAACAGAAAGGTCTTTAGGGAACATTTAAAAGAGGTGAGGTTAGGGGCAAGTCTGACAGCTCGAGGAAGTGCGTTCCAGAGGGTTGGTGCCGCACGAGAGAAGTCTTGTAGTCTAGCATGAGAAGAAGTGATGGTAGAGGACCCAAGAAGCAGGTCATTGTTGGATCTTAGGGGACGGGCAAGAGTATATTTGTTGATGAGTGAGGAAAGGTAGGGTGGGGCAGCATTGGTGAGGGCTTTGTAGGTCAGGGTAAGAATTTTGAATTTAACTCTGTTGTGAATGGGGTGCCAGTGAAGGGACTCACAGAGAAGTGCAGCAGAAACAGAGCATTGAGAGAGGTGGATTAGCCTGGCAGATGCGTTTAGGATGGATTGGATGGGAGAGAGGCAGGAGAGAGGGAGGCCAGTTAGTAAGTTGTTACAATAGTCAAGTCGGGAAATTACCAGGGAGTGGATTAGCTGTTTAGTAGTTTCAGCATTAAGAAACAGATGCATTTTGGAGATATTGCAAAGGTGGTTGTGGCAGGATGAAGAGAGCAGTTGGATGTGGGGAATGAAGGACAGATTTGAGTCAAGCGTGGCTCTGAGGCAGTTGACTTGGGGTGATGGGAGCTAGTGGTGCTGCCAACAGTGATAGAAAAATTAGAAACTGGAGTGGAGTTAGAGGGGGGAATTAGAAGTAGTTCAGTCTTGGACATATTTATTTTTAGGTGGTGAGAGGCCATTCAGGAGGAAATTCCAGATAAGCAGTCGCTGATGTGAGAATTGACAGAAGGAGAGAGTGCATGGGGTGGAAAGGTAGATCTGGGTGTCATCAGCATAGAGATGATAGCTGAAGCCATAGCTGTTGATAAGTTTACCCAGTGAAGAAGTGTAGACAGAGAAGAGTAGAGGACCCAGGACAAATCCTTGGGGTATTCCAACAGACAGAGGTAATAGAGAGGAGGAGTCACCAGCAAAAGAGACGGAGAAGGATCTGTTAGAGAGATAAGAGTGAATCCAGGAGAGGGCAGTGTCACAGAGACCTTGAGAGCTGAGAGACCATAGGAGAAGGGGGTGGTCAACAGTGTCAAAGGCAGCAGAAAGGTCAAGTAAGATGAGTATGGAGTAGTAGCCTTTGTTTTTAGCAGAAAAGAGATTGTTAGTAACCTTGGTGAGGGCAGTCTCAGTTGATTGTTGGGGACAGAAGCCAGATTGCAGGGGGTCGAGCAATGAGTTGGAGGACAGGAAGAGGGTTAGGCGATTGAAGACTAGTTATTCAAGTAACTTTGAAGCTAACGGGAGAAGTGATATGGGGCGGTAGTTTGCAGGGGAGTTAGGGTCAAGGGAGGGTTTTTTGAGGATGGGGATGACCTTTGCATGTTTGAAAGAGGCAGGGAATGAGCTGGTAGAAAGGGATAGGTTGAATATGTGAGTAAGAGCCGGAGTGAGGGTGGGAGACAGAGGAGGAATTAGATGTGAAGGAATAGGGTCAAGTGGGCAGGTAATGAGGTGTGAGGAAGACAAAAGGAAAGCCACTTCACTCTCAGTGGTTGGGAGGAGGGTGCAGAGAGTGGCTGAGAAGGTGACTGGGAGTGGAGTTGGAAGATTGCAGGTTTGTGTTGGGATGTTTCATCAGATTGCAAGTGTTTTATTGAAAAAATAGTCGGCAAGGTCTTGAGCACTGAATGCAGATGAGTGGGGTGGTGCAGGTGGGTGGAGGAGAGAGTTGAAAATGGAGAAGAGTATTTTGGGGTTTGAGGAGTGAGTGGATATAAGAGAAGAGAAGTAGGTTTGCTTAGCTAAGCGAAGGGAGGTGTAAGAGTCAAGAATGAACTTATAGTGCATGAAATCAGGTTCAGAGTGGGATTTCCTCCAGGCACGCTCAGCAGTGTGGGAGCATTTCTGTAGGTGACGTGTTTGTTGGGAGTACCAGAGTTGGAGCTGACTATATGGGACTTTACGAGGTTGGGTCGGAGCGAGAGTGTCAAGTGCAGCGGAGAGAGTATTGTTATAGTGGGTTATAGCAAGGTCAGGGCAGGATATCGTGGAAGTGTGGGGGATGCGTATTTGAATAAGATTGAAGAGTTGGAGAGGGTCCACAGCATGCAGATTTCTACTGGTGCGGGGGCGAGAGGGGGAAGTAGGTTTAGTATCTATATTAGGATTAAAGGTGAGCAGATGGTGGTCTGAGATGGGAAATGGGTGACAGGCAACATCAGAGAGAGAGAGCAGAGATAGGAGAATACCAGATCAATCAAGCGTCCATTGCGGTGGGTAGGGAATAGGGTGGAATGTGAGAGGCCGAAGGAGTTAGTGAGAGAGAGACGTTTAGAGGCAGCAGGGGCAGATGGGTTGTCAGTGGAGATGTTGAAGTTCCCTAGGATTAGAGCAGGTGTATTTGAAGAGAGAAAGTAAGGAAGCCAGGCAGCAAAGTTGTCAAGGAATTGGGAGGTTGGTCCAGGGGGGCGATAGATAACTGCCACTCTGAGAGAGAGAGGCGAGAACAGCCGAATGCAGTGGACTTCAAAGGAAGAAAAGGAGAGAGATGGAAATGGGGATAGGTACTGATAGGAGCAGGAGGGGGAGAGTAAGATGCCAACACCGCCACCGTGTCTCTCACCTGGCCTAGGTGTGTGGCTAAAGTGGAGACCACAGTGTGTGAGAGCAGTAATGGAAGCAGTGTCAGAGGAAGATAGCCAGGTTTCAGTAATTGCTAAAAGGTTGAATCTGTTGGAAACAAACAGGTCGTGAACAGTTGTAAGTTTGTTGCAGACGGAGCGAGCATTCCAGAGGGCACAAGAAAAGGGAGGGGATAGGCGCTGTGTGTTAGTGGAGATGAGATTGTTGGTATTGCATGACCTAGAATTTTTGCAGTGAAAGATGGAGCGAGAATGTAAAAGTGTGGTGATTGCTGCAGGGCCAGGGTTAGGAGAGACATCACCAGCAGCAAGCAGTAGTAGCAGTGAGAGTGACAGAAGGTGAGAGTGAGATTTATAGGAGCGGGTATGATTAGACACAGAAGAGTTAGAGGGGGAAGTGTTTCTAAAGAAAGAAAGTAGTTTATGAGAGGACAGCAGAGGGGATGAGAGAAGGGAGGGTGAGATATGGATAGTGTGGGGATTGTTGTTATAGGGACATGTAGTGATTTTTAGGAGAAGGGCAGACAGAGAGAGCAGAAAAGTCATAGAGAGCATTGTGTAGGTGTATAGTTATTAGGTGTACCTGTTAGTGGGACTGTAGTTTCCACCTATAGTTTCTAACTCCAGTGAGTAACTCTGCCACTTTTAACAGAGCCACTTAGAATCAGAGAGCCAAGACTCAGATGAGCCTTGGGCTTACTATATGTAAGAGTGAGAGTAGTGATCTGATTCAGAGCAGCTGTTTAAAGCAGTCTAGCAAGCCAAAAGTCACACACTTGTAAATTAGAGGGGGGGGGATGCATTAGTTATGCAGAGTTTAAAACAGGTAGACAATATGGAGACAGAGGAAATGCATACCAGAGATATTTTGCACGAATTAAAGGAATGTTTTAAGAGGAGCCAGGGGACACAAGCAGGGACACATACCAGAGATATTCAGCATGAATAAAAGGGACGTTTAAGAGGAGCCAGGAGACAAGCAGGTCGCGGTAGCAATTGGCGCTTATAAAATTAACCAGGGATTAAATCTCTGGTTCATTTTATAAATGTGCCCAAAATGTCCATAAAATACAGTGTAGTGTATTTTATTAAAAAATAAAAGGCTAGATTACAAATGGAGAGCTAATTGATCACATGCCAGCAAATGGGCAAATGCACCCATTTACGGGAGCACAATCAATAACCAGATATTACAAATAACCTGCCCTCTGGTTAATTTTTTTATATGTACCCCAACTGCCCCCCAAAAATATGTGTAGATCCTTGTAGAAAATAAAACATTGTGGCATCCTTAAAAAATTTTTTTTGAATATAAGAGCACTAGGAAGTTTTTGGGGGCTATAATTGGCAGCTGTGGGGTGTTTAAAAAACAAATGGCCCTGAAAAATGCCTTTTACATAGCGGTCTATGGGAACTGTGTGTTCCCTGTAAATATCTCATGAGAGATTAAGAACGTCGCTCCCATTTGAACCTATGGAAGAGCATTCTCATGAGCGCAAAGCTTCCCTGTAATGCAAACACAAGGTTGCGTTTGCATTGCGCTCTACTTTTAACACTCTATTTTTAATACCAGTGCACATTTGTGTCCGCTGGTATTACTCAGTTGAGCACAAATATTGCTTTTGCTGAAGCAATATTTTGCACTCAACTTGTAATCTAGCCTTTAAATGGTGAATGCATAAATCATGGAAAGACATGAAAAGATACCAACAAGGGCACCCTCTACTTTAACAACAATCACTGGAACTGAGAGGTGAGCTATATGGCATTTAAACATATTTTTTCTCCATTTAAAATAGTTGTGTTTTTTCCATGTATTGCATATTTATGAGCAATGTAAACGTCTTACCTATACAGTAACTGGCGTTTATGGTTAATGTAGAACTCAAGTTTCTGGAGGAAAATAGCATACTCTTGAGATGGAACCTTCCTGTCAGTCTTGACTCATCAGATGTCCATTAACATTAAATCTGTTTCTATTGGAATAGACCTATCTTGACAAAGGACTGACTGACAAATGTCCCTGTCAGTATCTCCAGGTACAAAAAGAAACACAGAAATAATGAGGGTGGGTTTGAACCAATTACCTTTTTGTTCTTTGGTGTTTCTTTCAGATGTATCTGGTGTTGTCTTTGGGCCTGTTTAATCTTTTGATCTGCACACTTGTTTCTCCCAGGAGCATCAATTTCTTTAATTATTTCCCAACTGAAACCTATGAATTTGACATCATGAACCTGTGCTGCTTGACTGACTTTTATTTTGTCTTCTGACTTTGAACCTGTGATGCCTACTCTGACTCCTGTCTTGACTTCTAACTTTAAACCTGTGTTACTGCCCTGGCTGCTGACTTGTCTGACACTGAGTATAAGCTTTGTTATGTGTACTATATTTTTATTTGCCTTACTCAAGTAATAAACTTAACAGCTGGACACCTTTCATTGAAGGAAGGACTTTATCACCAAATACTAGACCTCATTGCCAAGAAATATTTTTACATCCATGATTCATAGGGTGGAGAATATTTGGTGTTTTTAGAGAGAAAATTGGCCCTGCTCAACTAAGGCTAATTAAAAGATAATTTTCACTTCATCTATTAAGGTGACCACAAGGTTTAAAGAATGTGAATTGGAATAGAATAGTTAAACATGTGAGTGAAAATGTTTCCAAGGGTTTGTCCAGTATATAAGCTAATGGGGCTTTGAGCTACATTGGCTATTCATAGTTTCATTGGATAGTTTAAACCTACTACCATCAATGAGTCAATAAACAAACACCATTTTACATAAAAAATAATTAAACTATATATATTTTTATACCATTAGAAAATACACCCTGATGTTTGTACTCATTTTTACTCAGATTTAGTTGAGGTGAGTATACTACTGTATTTACTGCAGCAGTATGACTGAGCATTGATGTTATACTTTTAATTACTTCAACCTTCAGATATTTTTGATAGAATATTCTTCATTAAATAGATGTTGTTGACTTGAGTCTGTAAATGCTTACCACCTTATCTAATAGCAAAGTAAGATCATATATGTGTGAGTACTATATTCATAATATGGCGATAGTGATAAAATCCTACATGGGAAATTAAGAACTACTAGGAAATGTATGTGGATATTGTAAGGATAATATAACATTCATGTTTTCAGGAAAAAAATGGACAATTGTACCTTTTGTTTGCAATTCAATATTTAGCATTTTTCCATAATTATATGAAATCTTTTAATTAGAGTACATCATGTTTCGTTGTTTAGCAGGTTATGTTATTATGTTACAAAAAAAGAACCAATATTATCCATATACATTTAAAAAAATATATAGTTTACGGCTACTCTAGCAACAGAAAGATATTAAAAATGTACTGTGCCAAACTGGGGATAGATTTCTTTCATACAGGTGGTGACACTCCACAATGCATTACTCCTGGGAATTACTCTTCCTTACCACTAGGAGGAGGCAAAGGGATCCCAGTCTATATTAAGGCATGGTATATCTTGGAAATCTGTCACATACCCTCCATAATGGGTTGCAGGGACTTGACTTTTGCCTCCTTCTATGGTTCTACAATATACTCCTATTCCATAACTTCTAATGATATGATTCAGTACTGGTTTGGCTGTCTACTGGTTGTTTGCTAGTGGATGTCTAATGACAACTATAATTTTTATTAACATTTGGACACTCTATATACTTATTATGGGCATTTTATATATACTATATATATATATATATATATATATATATATATATATATATATATATATATATATATATATATATACTGTATATATAATAAAAAATGCCCATAATAAGTATATAGAGTGTCCAAATGTTAATAAAAATTATATTATATATATATGGCTCTATTATCCCCCCTGCTGTTTTGCGTGCATCTGGTTTTTGGCATGCTTAATTAGATTTCAGGCATCATCCCTTCAGGTCTACATGCATTGTAATAGCGCATCTCAGTTTAACGCTTGTTGGGACACTGCACGTCTATTTAGTTTTGTTTTACTTTTTTGCAACATTTGTCCTCGATCTTAAGCACATAGGTTTTGGCGTGCTTAATTCCCTTATAACTGTTAGTTTTTTTGCTCACATTATTTCATATTACTTTGTGTTATCTAGGCTTCGGTTGTGAAGTTTATATGTCTCCTACTTTGTCTTGCTGTTTGACTTAACGTGCATGGTACATGTACGTTTTTAAAGCTTCTTTAGGAGGGACTAAGTTACCATTTCTCAAGAGCTTTTTAAGGGGCTTAAAGTGTTAATTGCTTTGCTTTGTCAATGCTATAATTCAGGGCCGTTTCTAGAGAATTTGGCTCTCAGGGCAAAATTTCTAAATGCCCCCCCAATTCTTCCTCCTACCAGGGATGCATAGACACATAGGCACCAATCCACATCCACATACAGATACAAGCACTCATTGGGGTCAATTTATTAAATGGCTAGCAAATCATGTCCGCTCGACATTGCTAAATGCCGACAGCATACACTGTTGGCATTTATCATTACACAAGCATTTCTAGTGAAATGCCTCTGCTATGCCACCCCCTGCTCACTGGCAGCCAATTGGTCACTAGCAGGGGGTGTCAATCATCCTGATCCAATACAATCGGGATGATTTACAACTTTCATTCCACTACCTACGACCGTTGCCTCTTAACTTCCATTTCTGGTGAGCCAAAAACAATGGGCATAGAAAGCAGCATCCGCTGCTTAATAATTCTACCCCATTGACTCTTCCCAAATCTCAGGCACAGATCACAGATTGAAAACTATTATTAAATGTTCACACACTAATCCTTAAAGCGATTTTTTAAAATGATACTTTGTTTATCGTATGTCCTAAGATCACTACAGTTTCTTCAGATACGTTTGAACTGTCCATAAGGGATGATTATTTTCCAAGGTCGATAATGATTACTTTGGAAGTTCAGAAAACTATTACAATCCACAGTTCTAAAATGTGTTTGTGACTCAATCATACCAGTGCTTGAAAATGATAAAGCCAAGTCTAAATATACAATAGATTGACTCTATATACAACTTGTAAAGGAGAGACCCATATCATTGGAATTTACAGTAGATGTTTTATAAATCTATTAGCCTCTGCACTCTCACCTTTTCAAATCAAAATAAAGTCATCTATAAAACAACCATAGAAGACCAGCGGCTAGATTTAGAGTTTTGTCGGTAAGGACCCGCGTAGCTAATGCTGGCTTTTTTCTGGCCGCACCTTTTAAATAACTCTGGTATTGAGAGTCCACAGAATGGCTGCGTTAGGCTCCAAAAAAGGAGCGTAGAGCATATTTAACGCAACTTTAACTCTCGATACCAGAGTTGCTTATGGAAGCGGCCAGCCTCAAAAACGTGCTCGTGCACGATTCCCCCATAGAAAACAATGGGGCTGTTTGAGCTGAAAAAAAAACCTAACACCTGCAAAAAAGCCGCGTTCAGCTCTTAACTCGGCCCCATTGTTTGCTATGGGGAAACACTTCCTACGTCTGCACCTAACACTCTAACATGTACCCAGAGTCTAAACACCCCTAACCTTACACTTATTAACCCCTATTCTGCCGCCCCCGCTATCGCTGACCCCTGCATATTATTATTAACCCCTAATCTGCCGCTCCGTAAACCGCCGCTACTTACATTATCCCTATGTACCCCTAATCTGCTGTCCCTAACACCGCCGACCCCTATATTATATTTATTAACCCCTAATCTGCCCCCCACAACATCGCCTCCACCTGCCTACACTTATTAACCCCTAATCTGCCGACCGGACCGCACCGCTATTATAATAAAGTTATTAACCCCTAATCCACCTCACTAACCCTATAATAAATAGTATTAACCCCTAATCTGCCCTCCCTAACATCGCCGACACCTAACTTCAAACATTAACCCCTAATCTGCCGACTGGAGCTCACCGCTATTCTAATAAATGTATTAACCCCTAAAGCTAAGTCTAACCCTAACACTAACACCCCCCTAACTTAAATATAATTTAAATCTAACGAAATTAATTAACTCTTATTAAATAAATTATTCCTATTTAAAGCTAAATACTTACCTGTAAAATAAATCCTAATATAGCTACAATATAAATTATAATTATATTATAGCTATTTTAGGATTTATATTTATTTTACAGGTAACTTTGTATTTATTTTAACCAGGTACAATAGCTATTAAATAGTTAAGAACTATTTAATAGCTAAAATAGTTAAAATAATTACAAAATTACCTGTAAAATAAATCTTAACCTAAGTTACAATTAAACCTAACACTACACTATCAATAAATAAATTAAATAAAATACCTACAATTAAACCTAACACTACACTATCAATACATTAATTAAATACAATACCTACAAATAACTACAATGAAATAAACTAACTAAAGTACAAAAAATAAAAAAGAACTAAGTTACAAAAAATAAAAAAATATTTACAAACATAAGAAAAATATTACAACAATTTTAAACTAATTACACCTACTCTTAGCCCCCTAATAAAATAACAAAGCCCCCCAAAATTAAAAATGCCCTACCCTATTCTAAATTACAAAAGTTCAAAGCTCTTTTACCTTACCAGCCCTGAACAGGGCTCTTTGCGGGGCATGCCCCAAGAAATTCAGCTCTTTTTCCTGTAAAAAAACACATACAATACCCCCCCCCAACATTACAACCCACCACCCACATACCCCTAATCTAACCCAAACCCCCCTTAAATAAACCTAACACTAAGCCCCTGAAGATCTTCCTACCTTGTCTTCACCTCACCAGGTATCACACCGATCCGTCCTGGCTCCGATATCTTCATCTAAGCCCAAGCGGGGGCTAGACATCCATCATTCAATCAGCCAATCAGATTGAGCTCGCATTCTATTGGCTGTTCCGATCAGCCAATAGAATGCGAGCTCAATCTGATTGGCAGATCGGATCAGCCAATCGGATTGAACTTGATTCTGATTGGCTGATTCCATCAGCCAATCAGAATTTTCCTACCTTAATTCCGATTGGCTGATAGAATCCTATCAGCCAATCGGAATTCGAGGGATGCCATCTTGGATGACATCCCTTAAAGGAACCGTCATACGTTGGGAAGTCATCGTCGGAAGAAGATGGGTCCATGGTGGAGGTCTTCAAGATGGAGCCGGTCCTCATCGGATGAAGATAGAAGATGCCGCTTGGAAGAAGATGGTTGCCGGTCCGGATCTACTCTTCTTCCCGGAGAGGATGAAGACTTTGGAGCCTCTTCTGGACTTCTTCAGCCGTCGGATGATGGATGTCTAGCCCCTGCTTGGGCTTAGATGAAGATATCGGAGCCAGGACGGATCGGTGTGATACCCGGTGAGGTGAAGACAAGGTAGGAAGATCTTCAGGGGCTTAGTGTTAGGTTTATTTAAGGGGGTTTTGGGTTAGATTAGGGGTATGTGGGTGGTGGGTTGTAATGTTGGGGGGGGTATTGTATGTGTTTTTTTACAGGAAAAAGAGCTGAATTTCTTGGGGCATGCCCCGCAAAGGGCCCTGTTCAGGGCTGGTAAAGTAAAAGAGCTTTGAACTTTTGTAATTTAGAATAGGGTAGGGCATTTTTTATTTTGGGGGGCTTTGTTATTTTATTAGGGGGCTTAGAGTAGGTGTAATTAGTTTAAAATTGTTGTAATATTTTTCTTATGTTTGTAAATATTTTTTTATTTTTTTGTAACTTAGTCCTTTTTTATTTTTTGTACTTTAGTTAGTTTATTTCATTGTATGTATTTGTAGATATTGTATTTAATTAATTTATTGATAGTGTAGTGTTAGGTTTAATTGTAGATAATTGTAGGTATTTTATTTAATTAATTTATTGATAGTGTAGTGTTAGGTTTAATTGTAACTTAGGTTAGGATTTATTTTACAGGTAATGTTGTAATTATTTTAACTATGTAGCTATTAAATAGTTCTTAACTATTTAATAGCTATTGTACCTGGTTAAAATAAATACAAAGTTACCTGTAACATAAATATAAATCCTAAAATAGCTATAATATAATTATAATTTATACAGGGAGTGCAGAATTATTAGGCAAATTAGTATTTTGACCACATCATCCTCTTTATGCATGTTGTCTTACTCCAAGCTGTATAGGCTCGAAAGCCTACTACCAATTAAGCATATTAGGTGATGTGCATCTCTGTAATGAGAAGGGGTGTGGTGGTCTAATGACATCAACACCCTATATCAGGTGTGCATAATTATTAGGCAACTTCCTTTCCTTTGGCAAAATGGGTCAAAAGAAGGACTTGACAGGCTCAGAAAAGTAAAAAATAGTGAGATATCTTGCAGAGGGATGCAGCGTGATCATCGAACAATCAAGCGTTTCATTCAAAATAGTGAACAGGGTCGCAAGAAGCGTGTGGAAAAACCAAGGCGCAAAATAACTGCCCATGAACTGAGAAAAGTCAAGCGTGCAGCTGCCAAGATGCCACTTGCCACCAGTTTGGCCATATTTCAGAGCTGCAACATCACTGGAGTGCCCAAAAGCAAAAGGTGTGCAATACTCAGAGACATGGCCAAGGTAAGAAAGGCTGAAATACGACCACCACTGAACAAGACACACAAGCTGAAACGTCAAGACTGGGCCAAGAAATATCTCAAGACTGATTTTTCTAAGGTTTTATGGACTGATGAAATGAGAGTGAGTCTTGATGGGCCAGATGGATGGGCCCGTGGCTGGATTGGTAAAGGGCAGAGAGCTCCAGTCCGACTCAGACGCCAGCAAGGTGGAGGTGGAGTACTGGTTTGGGCTGGTATCATCAAAGATGAGCTTGTGGGGCCTTTTCGGCTTGAGGATGGAGTCAAGCTCAACTCCCAGTCCTACTGCCAGTTTCTGGAAGACACCTTCTTCAAGCAGTGGTACAGGAAGAAGTCTGCATCCTTCAAGAAAAACATGATTTTCATGCAGGACAATGCTCCATCACATGCGTCCAAGTACTCCACAGCGTGGCTGGCAAGAAAGGGTATAAAAGAAGAAAATCTAATGACATGGCCTCCTTGTTCACCTGATCTGAACCCCATTGAGAACCTGTGGTCCATCATCAAATGTGAGATTTACAAGGAGGGAAAACAGTACACCTCTCTGAACAGTGTCTGGGAGGCTGTGGTTGCTGCTGCACGCAATGTTGATGGTGAACAGATCAAAACACTGACAGAATCCATGGATGGCAGGCTTTTGAGTGTCCTTGCAAAGAAAGGGGGCTATATTGGTCACTGATTTGTTTTTGTTTTGTTTTTGAATGTCAGAAATGTATATTTGTGAATGTTGAGATGTTATATTGGTTTCACTGGTAAAAATAAATAATTGAAATGGGTATATATTTGTTTTTGCCTAATAATTATGCACAGTAATAGTCACCTGCAAACACAGATATCCCCCTAAAATAGCTATAACTAAAAACAAACTAAAAACTACTCAGCTTTGATATTAATGAGTTTTTTGGGTTCATTGAGAACATGGTTGTTGTTCAATAATAAAATTAATCCTCAAAAATACAACTTGCCTAATAATTCTGCACTCCCTGTATTGTAGCTATATTAGGGTTTATTTTACAGGTAAGTATTTAGTTTTAAATAGGAATAATTTCTTTAATAAGAGTTAATTTATTTCGTTAGATTTAAATTATATTTAACTTAGGGGGGTGTTAGTGTTAGGGTTAGACTTAGCTTTAGGGGTTAATACATTTATTAGAATAGCGGCGAGATTCGGTCAGCAGATTAGGGGTTAATAATTGAAGTTAGGTGTCGGCGATGTTAGGGAGGGCAGATTAGGGGTTAATACTATTTATTATAGGGTTATTGTGGCGGGAGTGAGGCGGATTAGGGGTTAATAACTTTATTATAGTAGCGGTGAGATCCGCTCGGCAGATTAGGGGTTAATAAGTGTAGGCAGGTGGAGGCAACATTGAGGGGGGCAGATTAGGGGTTAATAAATATAATATAGGGGTCGGCGGTGTTAGGGGCAGCAGATTAGGGGTACATAGCTATAATGTAGGTGGCGGCTCTTTGCGGTCGGCAGATTAGGGGTTAATTATTGTAGGTAGGTGGCGGCGACGTTGTGGGGGGCATGTTAGGGGTTAATAAATATAATATAGTGATCGGCGGTGTTAGGGGCAGCAGATTAGGGGTACATAAGTATAACGTAGGTGGTGGTCGGCAGATAAGGGGTTAAAAATGTAATCGAGTGGCGGCGATGTGGGGGGACCTCGGTTTAGGTAGTTTATGGGTGTTAGTGTACTTTAGAGCACAGTAGTTAAGAGCTTTATAAACCGGCGTTAGCCCAGAAAGCTCTTAACTTCTGACTTTTTTTCTGCGGCTGGAGTTTTGTCGTTAGAATTCTAACGCTCACTTCAGCCACGACTCTAAATACCAGAGTTAGAAAGATCCCATTGAAAAAATAGGATACGCAATTGACGTAAGGGGATCTGCGGTATGGAAAAGTCGCGGCTGAAAAGTGAGCGTTAGACCCTTTTCAAGAATAAAAGCTATTAATTGTAAGATAAATTATTTCTGTAAATACGATAAATACCAATCCTTTTCTTAATATTCAGATATTGCATTCATTTCTAAATTATGTGGAATATTAGAATACAATGCCTGAACATCACATGTTATCCAAAAATGTTCACCTTCAATGTTTATTTGTTGTAGTTTAATTAAAAGATCAGAAGAATCCCTAATGTAAGAATCCAAACCCTGCACACAAAAACAAATCTACATAAGAGGAGGCATTATTGGTCATGCTATCAATCCCAGCAATGATGGGCCATCCTGGGGGTTTATGTGTATCCTTAGGAATTTTTGGAAGGTGGTAATAGAATGCTATATTTGTTTTTTTGGGGAGTAAATATTCTTTTCCAGTTTTAGGTAAAATCCCTTCTTTATAGGCAGATTATATTATTCCATCAAGAACTTTCAAATATGCATCAGTTGGATCTCCATCTATTTTTTTATAATAAAATGTATAATCCAAAATACGCTGTGCTTCAGTCAAATTATCAGAAAGGTTTTGCAAAACAATCCCTCCGCCCTTGTCCGCTTGGCGGAACACAAAATTTTTATTGCTTTTCAAAGAATCTAGAGCTTTCCTTTCCTCCAAATTAAGATTAGATGGTCCTTTATATTTCTGGGGATTTTTTCAAACTCTTCTATCACTAATTCTTTAAAGATCTCAATATGGTGCTGGTTAGAACATTAAGGGTTGAAATTAAATTTATTTCTATAAGTATTATGAATAAAATTATTGCTCAAATGTTCTATGATCTGATCTGGTTCACTGTAAATTATATGTGTTTTAATCCTTGAATCCATATGATCTGTCAACATTGGTATCCGTGTATCCCTTCAGCTTTTTTTCAGAAAAATATTTTTGAAGTGAAAGTTTGTGAATCTTGTGAATCTATTGATGTCCACATATAAATCAAATATATTTTGAGAATGTGTTGGACTAAATGATAAGCCTTTTCCAAGTACCCTTATCTCATTATCTGTTAATGTGTGTGATGATAAATTATATATTGCTTTACTTAATTTACATAATCTTTCTTTCTTGGTGGTTGTGCCACTTCCTCTACATCCTTGTTTGTGTGGCCTCTTTTTCCTATTCTCTATGGTATGTGGGTAGTGAGGGGTTCTATATAACTTGCTATTTTCCTTTGTGTCCAAGACTGTGGTCTTGGTCGCTGTTCTAAAAAAACCTCATTGTTGGGATTATCATGTCTTTGATCCACATAAGGCTCACTATTAGATGGTCTTCTACGAGCAGAATAACCAGAAGTAGACGGGCGTGGTTCATAGTCCCTATTGTCAGGAATATTTCTTAAGGTTTTATAATGATTAGGTGAGGAGTAATTCACATAGGTATTTCTAGGGTACTGTGTTCTGGGTCCCTGATAATCATTTGTATAATGATCTTGTTTATGGTATCTCTGATAATTGGATGAATAATGATTGTGTCTCCAATTGTTGTTATGGGATCCCTTATACCCTTGTGTGGCTTATTAAACCTAGAAGGATAGATGGTTTGTTCTTCTCTGGTTGTCTCCTTATTAATCCTATCTGAGTGATTTCTATGCCTTTGTACCAAAATCCATTCATTTGGGTTTTTATTTTGGTGTATCCTGCTGTTGCGTGTTGTTCCCCCCTTTAATCTTATTTTTATTTTTATTAAAAATTCTATGTTGTCTATTGTACTTAAATACCTCCCCTTTAAGATAATCATCATTATCTCTATTTAGTTTTTGGTTCCTGTTTAAGATAAGTTCCCTCTGAAAAATGTCTGTTTTTTCTACTACCATTTTGTTCAATGCCTCATATTGGGGGTTGGTTTTAAATTTATTTTATGACTCTTTTGAACAGTTTCAATCTCATTACTAGTTTTATTGACTAAATGTTCTCTATGTGAGATTAAAATATTCATTAATTTGAAGGAGCATTCATTCAGTGCCCCTTCCCATTTAGTTAATAAATCCTGATAATTTTTAAAAGAACAATTTTTAAATAAATGCAAACCTCTTGGGATTTGATTTTTTTGCTACATAGTTGTTCAAAGTGTCCATATCCCACCAATGTCTACATTCAATGTTTGTCAGTTCCTCTAACTTTGCAAACAGAGAGTGTATGGATAATTTCTCTAGATCTCTTTCAATACAAGGGGTAGGGTCTGACATATTTATATCTGAGACCATAAGTAGTCTCTTGTTGATTCTTTTGTTTATTGACAACATACTGGCTGCTCCCCTATATCAACACTACAGAATGTAAAACAAAGTACTCACGTACTCCTAGGGGGCACCCTGGAAAAAACTTATTAGAGGTGTGTATGTATACCACTTTGATCACAAAAATCGGATATGCATATAGTACAATTACAATAAGTGAAAATATAACATTACAATTGAAAACTATTATTAAATGTGCATACAATAACGCACAGATATGCACTACTCCCACCTACATAAAGTACATACTGATACATTCAATACACATTTGTGAGAGCAAAAGAAAGAGGAAGCGGAGCACTGAGATAAAGTAAAAGTTCAATTTTATTGTATCATAAAACAAAAAAGCATAAAGGAAATAAAGGGTGCTATTTCTTCCAAAAGGGTTCAGCTCAAACAGCTGCTGACATGTTTCGGCATTCCGCCGTTATCAAAGCTGCTGAACTGTGTTGGGAATAGCCCACTTTTAAAACACAAAAGCTGAACCCTATTGGGCAATAGTAAAAGGGGGAGGATTTTTTATTAACCCCTTAGTGACCTATTACAAATACGATATATAATATAATATTACTTGAAACAGATAACCAAAAAGCCAGGTTTGTAAACCTATATAAATAATTACTCACACAATTTAAATATATAAATAAATAAATAAATAAATAAAGAAAATGTGAACAACTGAAATACCATTCTTAAGCACATAGATAAATATCAATTTGAACCATGAATACTGCATTTGTATCTTAAAAATTACAACAAAGCAAAAAATATATATACTATATAGAGAGAGCATGTCCTGTTAACCTGCCAAGGAGCTAAACTCTCTATCTGAACTCTAAATATTAGTTGAAAGAAGTATACTTAAGTACTACAGTTGCAGAGGTAAATGACCTTTGGAGACATCTAGAGGAAATATTAAATAAACGAACCTGTGTTCTTATAATTAACTCATATATGCTGGCTTCCGTGAATTACCAGCCTAATAGATCTCCTCCTATATGTTAGGTCATATATTGAATAATCTAGTGGTATCAAGGGAAGAATAGTATATGGTGCTGTAAAGGGAAAAGTGACGTGGAAGTAGTGTAAATATAATATAGGCAAATTTTGGGCCATATTCTATAATAGATTATGAATATAGCTACCCTAAGACTAGGGGTGAAACAAAAATCAAAAATCATTCTGCTTATATATTTATTTAATATATATGAGGTTGTATACCTATTGTATGTCCTGCACTATTATATTTTCTACATATACTAGATGTGCACCTAATAGAAAAAATGAAATGAATTAAATGAAAAAGTCTAAAATGGAATAAATTAAATGGGATAGTCAAAAAATAAAGTTACATAATCTCACTGTTCAGGAGTTATAGGGAATTGCCTTTACACCTCAATCATTCCCAGTGATTAATCAGGTCATACATTGAATTTAGACCTACTGGATGTCTGGTTTTCAATGTGAAGATCCAAAAGATCTCACGTTTGGATAAAAGTTTATTCCTGTCCCCTCCTTTAGGAGGTTTGAGTACTCTCTCTATGCACGTCCACCGAAAGGTTTCAGAACTTTTATTGTGAATAGTGGTGAAGTGTTGGACCAGAGGGGTACTTGCTGTTCCTGCCCTGATGCTTGAGAGGTGCTCCCTAATCATTGATCTGACCTCCCTAATAGTGAGGCCAACATACTGTTTGGCACACACTATGCATGACACTAGGTAGACCGTGTAGGTCGATCTGCAATTTAGACACATGTTAATAGGGAATGATTGACCCGTGGCCGATGACCTGAAATGATCACTCATTTCAACTTTTTCACAGGCGACACAATCCCTATTGTGACACTTAAACATTCCCTTCTGGGTGAGCCAAGATGACTCATGTCTTTTAGTGTCCTTGCTGATTCTTGTTGGGGAGACCACATTACCTATAGTTTTACTTCTCCGATACGAGAAGTGGCAGGATTTGGTTGTTAAATTCGCTAGTCCCTCATCAGCCCTGAGCATAACCAGATGTTTTTTGATTATCTCACAGATCCGTGGATACTGCTCTGAATGGTCAGTCACAAAAAAGAGATCATGCTGCGTGTGTTGCCCTTTGCTTTGTTTGGGTTTAGGGTGCAGTAGATCCATTCTATCAATTTTTCTGACCTCATTGAGGGTTGATGTTATACTGCTGCTGGCATAACCCCTCGCTTTGAGTCTGTCAGAAAGTTTCTTTGCTTCTTCCTCAAAATTGTCCAATTCTGAGCAATTCCGTTTTAAACGGATAAACTGTCCCTTTATAATCCCTTTGAACACACTCTTGGGGTGACAGCTTGTAGAATGTAGTAATGTGTTGCCCGAGATTGGCTTTCTATAGGATGTGCTACGAACTTTTTCACCAATTACCCCCAAGAGTGTTACATCAAGGTAATTAATACTCATGTTGTTGGACTCAGAGGTGAAGCTCAATCCCAGGTCATTTTCATTGAGAAAGTTGAAAAATGCAGATAATTCATCCGAACTCCCTCTCCAAATAAATAGGAGGTCATCAATAAACCTTCTATAAAAAACTACATTTGAGCAGAGGGGGTTCCTACCTCCAAAGATGTGGTCCTTCTCCCACCAACCCATATAAAGGTTGGCGTAAGACGGGGCAAATTTTGCCCCCATCGCAGTCCCACAAATCTGGAAGTAGAACACCCCCTCAAACTCGAAGTAGTTGTGAGATAAAAGAAACTCAGCTACGCGGAGCACATACTCACAGAAATCAGGCTCTTGGCCATGGTATTTATTCAGAAACCAAACACATTTGTGAGACACACATACATATACACAGTATATATATGAAGTTATGATTTAAACTAGTGTTTTATTTCTATATATGTGTAAGACCACTATTTATTTTATACTGAACTTCTTTCAAAATCCCACGGCAGACATCCAATCAGCCAATCGGAGACCTAAATAAGGATATCTTGAGGGTAAATTGGACACATCTCATTTTTTTACTGCTTTGTGTCATAGTAATAAAAATAATTTTAAGCTGGGTGTTAAAAAAATCTGGTTGACATTGGAGAAAAATAAAATATCAATTTACAAAATAGCATCTAAAAACAACCAAGCTTTCTTATTTGCATCCCAGAATGTTGTGCCACCTCCTTATGGCAAACTGTTGACACAACAGATATATGAGCAGAAAGTTAGGATCATTAATCAAACTAACATTTTTTTTAATATAAAATGTGTGTGTTTAATTTATGTATGATTGAGTAGTGTGTGTGTGTGTGTAGTGCTTATGTAGGTGAAGTGTTTGTATGGAGTGTGTGTATATATATGTAGTGTGTGTGTGTGTGTGTAGTGTATGTATAATGTGTGTAGTGTATGTATATAGTGTGTGTGTGTATATGTAGTGTGCTTGTAGTGTTGGTATGTGTATGTACTGTATATATATTATACACACATATGAATCAAAGTGCTCAGTGATTACACACATTGTGACAAATACAGAAGGGTTTTACCATACGCTACTTGCCATGTAGGAGTTAAACGGAAAGAATTTAGCACAAGAAAAAAACAAATGGTTTAGGTAGGGACTCTGATTTATAGCACGTCTACATGGATTTCATTGAGAAATAGTTTAGTGAAGTTAAAACAAATTTAAAAAAAAAAATTCTCTAAAAATACTAACAGTGCAGCAACACTCATCAATTCTGTACACATTAAGAGATGGGACATTTTATATAAAATGTCAGCCTTGTTTTTTATTTGCACTGTTGGAGTATAAATAAAGAAATAAGAAGATCAATATCAAAAGTACGTATTTGGCATTCCTTACTAGGAGAGTCATATGGCTTAAATTCTGGTCTACTGAAAATCCAGACTATTGTCCCTTTTTTTTCAGGGGAAGCAATTGTTTGGTTCTGATTTATATTTTATAATATCTACTGTTACTGGTTGTAAATGGGCTTTCCTTCCTCAAGACAAGAAGGAGAGGGGGTATCTAAAGCTTCCAATGAATTTTAGTTTATTTTGTCCGAATAAAGAACAAAAGTTTGTCTCCTATGCTCAGAAGCAAGGCAACTCTAGCCCTGTCTGGAGGCCTAGTGCTAACTGGAACAAGTCAAAGCAGGCTAAGAAATATATCCCTACTACCAAATCTGCAGGTTCTGGTAGGGGGCAGGTTATGACTTTCTCAGGAGGCTTGGTTTCAGCCTATTTCAGATCAGTGGGTTCTGTATATTGTTTCCCAGGGTTATCGGATAGGTTTCAGAACAAGGCCTCCCAAGGGAAGGTTTTTATTGAGCAATGTTGTAATGTTTTAAAAGTGTATTTAAGTATGCACTATGAACCAGCATTTTAAACAAAACAATTGCTCAGCAAGCCTAAGGTGCTTGTACCATCTGGTCATGACTCAATTGGTTAATTGTTCACATGATAAAAGCCCTAATGGCACTATGTGCAGCTGCAGTATTTAAAATGCTGGTGTACTGAGAATTTCTAGCTATGCCTCACATGCATGTGCAGAGAAAAATGTTAACACTATAACAGTGATATATTTTACTAGAAGCATTTTTTGCCAATGCATCAATATTGCTTATTATGTTACTATTCAAATATATAATACATCTTTTTGCATTTAAATTTTGACTGAAATATTCCTTTAAAGGTTCAAACTTTATCCCAGTCAGTTTCAAATCTGGAAACAGGGAATTGGATTTTGCTCAAATCTTCTTTGTACCTTCGGAAGGTACTTTCAGACTAGTCCTGGATCTGAACTCTCTAAACAAGATTGTGAGAATTCCTTCTTTCAAAATGGAAACTATTCCGACAATTCTGCCTTTCATCCAGCAAGGTCAATTTATTCCCACAATAGATTTAAATTATGCTTATCTTCATGTTCAAAAAAGCAAACATTACCAGTTTCTGAGTTTTGCCTTTCAAGACAAGCATTTTCAGTTTGTTGCTCTACCATTTAGTCTGTCAACAGCTCCAAGAATATTCACAAAGGTTCTGGGTGCCCTATTGTCTGTAATCAGATCTCAAGGTATTGCAGTGTTTCCCTTACTGGACAATATCTTGGTTCAAGCTCTGTCTTTACCTTTAGCAGAATCTCTTGTTTCTTCAACTACATGGTTGAAGGATCAGTTTTCAAAATAGTTATTTTGTTCCTCAAACAAAGTTAACTTTTTTGGATTTCCAATATTCAGTCTCCATGAGTCTTTCTCTAACAGAGCAGAGAGGGTTAAAGTTGGTGTAAGCTTGTCTGAACCTTCAGTCTCTCTTTCTATCCTCTCTGTTGCTTTGTGTATGGAAGTTCTGGGTCTCATGATTGCAACTTCAGAAGCTAGGTTATTTTTCTATATAACATCAAGGAATATATAGTTGACAATGATTTAATTGTAGGAGAACATATTATCAGAAAGTATAGATAATAAAACAGTAAACCTTACTTTTTAGGGAAACATCCTTATCTGGTGTACTTCTTAGTTCTAGACATACAATAAAATGAACGGCACCCCTCAATTTAGGTTGAACATAGAAAACAGTATAGTCTCTAAAGAAAATATGAGTCTACATAAAAACCAGATCATGTGATTAGATGGTCACTCTTGGCCCTTACTAGGCTAGTGATAAAGGGAAGAGGATTAATAACAATGGTAGTGGCCACTCTTGGGCCTTAGCATATATATATATTTTGTAGGATAGCGTATAACATTAGGGCAAGTAGATATTAAACTAAATTGCTAATTGAGGTCTGAGGTGAATAGATACTGCGGGCAAGAGCCACTCTGATATAATGATTATTAAAGGCTTGAAAATAGGTTATATTAACTCTTGGACATGGTGAAGTAGAAAATGTAGTAATTCTTATATAAGATAACAATAGGCAAGAGTTATGAAGGAGCATATATTTCTATTCAGGGAGGATAACTTATCTTATGATTTTTTTGTATGATGTGAACTACTATGAAGCTGATTTGGTACATTTAGCGTATATTATTGGGGTATATTCAAGTTTTGATGCCGCTCTCAAGGGGGATTCTTATTATTATTAAAATAGATGAGACCTCTGACCTTTAAATAAGATTAACATATAATATGGTACTAGGAGAGATGGAAAAGCAAAATATTTACTGTGTAATAGCATGCTAGTGAGGAAGGATCGGTTTACTTGCATGCAGATCTCCCTGCTTCTATGTAACACATAATACCTGATCTAAAATAGTGTCCCATATTATGTGTGATGTTACTAGGTAGCTAGAGAAAAACACATATAGTAAAGCATGTCTGCACAGTAGCGTTAAACTACAACTGACATAGTGTTTGCTGTGATTACAAGGGGGAGGCCAGGTTCATGTATTAGTATAAGGTGTTCCTATAATTGAACCTGTTTCTAGTTGTGGTAGTTAGATTGTTGTAAGTTCTCTACTGGTTTTATGCATGGGAGCTGAAAACAATGATCAGCAGATGTTAGAACTAACTGGAGTGTATCAGGGCATAAATATTGAGGGTATTCTAAGGGTATTACCAGTGCTGTAATAGTGTAGGTCACTTAAAGGCAACATCATGATAAACAATCCAAGGTATAGTTATGTTACATTAACTAAACATATTATGATAGTATATTTGAGAGTAGGATTAAGCTGCACACCAAACAATGTAAAACAAAACATTGATAAAGTTTATCTGAAACCTATTTGCAAAAATTATAACTCAAATAGAAATAAGTTTTAGGAGAGACATAATAGAAAGAACTCCAACCAGTCCTCAGATGTACTCTGGATAAAGGAGATAAAATGACAAATGCTCCTCTTCAGCCTATACCGCATGGTGTGTTAAGGCCCAGCAGAGATGTCTGTTTAAGCCATATATCTGTCCAGTTTGTGGGTGATATTTTATTCCAGAAACGTGATATTTTAATCCAGAAACGTTCAAGTGAAATACAATTCCCAGAGCAACTGCCTCTAGATGCTTCAGTGCAGGCAAATGATTGAAGGGAGAGATCGGAGTAAGAATTTTTCCCTCTAGACCAGTGTCATCCATTAAATCTGGATCAGGAGCTAATGTGGCTCCAGGTTGTATCGGCAGCTCACCAGAGGGGGGGGCGGCCGCACCTACCTGCCGAACCGCCGAGGGCAAATCACCTCCCGAGGTAGGATTACTATGTCTAGCAATTGTCGGTTGTGAGTCAGCTGATGGACAGGTTCTCTGGCATTGTTGTGTCTGTCGCCAACTGGATGCCTGTAGATGAGTTAGGCTCCTACTCATTTAGTAAAGAATCCTCCATCTCTTCCCCACAAACTAATAAAGTAAGTTTGTAAAAGTTGCGGCATATTTTTCACTCCATATTATGTAGAAGGTTGCACAGTTCTATAGTGAGAGCCTCCTCTTCTGAAACAGTAGCCATTCTTAAATTAGAACCCTGTAGCATGGAGGGGGTAGGGGGTGGTATTCATGTGAGGCCTCAAGCTGCGATTTCGTCAGCTCAAATCTTGGTTAGACCAAACAAATACTAAGCAATAATTATAGTGAGTTGCATAGCTTATATTAGGTCATCTAGAGATATTAATATAGAGATAGGATAATGAGTTGTCTCCAAGACAATCATTAGATTAATTAGATCTTTGCTGGAGTCTCATGTTGTGCAACCTGATAGCCGCTTCCAAGGCATGCCCCCCCCATACTCAGCTATCTTAAAAGATTTTTCTAGATCCCAGTGCAAGTCAGTCTCTGACATGTTGGCTGGATTTTCAGTTTATTATTCAAGGGGCTTCTTTTGCTCATCCTACCTGGACTCTGATCACTACAGATGCAAGTCTTTTAGGGTGGGGAGCATTTTGGGGGTCTCTGAGAGCTCAGGGAGTTTGGGATCCACGAGAGGCGAGGTTGCCAATACATATTCTAGAACTTCATGCTATTCTCATGTCTATTCAGGCTTGGCCTCTGTTGAAAAGGTAATCTCATCTCAATTTCCAGACAATTTCACAGTAGTGGATTATGTCAACCATCAAGGGTGAACTCACAGTTCCCTAGCCATGAGGGAAGTGTCTCAAATTCTCTCACGGGCAAAAAGCAATTCTGGTCTAGTCTCTTCAATTCATATTCCAGGAGTGAACAACTGGGAAGCAGACTTGCTCAGTCTTCAATGTTTACATCCAGGGGAATGGTCTCTTCACCAGGATGTGTTCAATCAGGTTGTTGGTCTTTGGGGTTTCCCAGAGATAGTTTTTGTGGATTCTCATTTGAACAACAAACTTCCCAAGTACATTGCAAAGTCAATGGACCATCAGGCAGAGTTTGTGGATGCTCTAGTAGCTTCTTGGTCATTTCAACTTTCTTATCTGTTTCCTTCTCTGATAATTCTTCCCACAGTGATCTCCAAGATAAGCCTAGATAAATCTTCAGTAATCCTGATTGCCCCAGCTTGGTATGGTATTCAGATCTAGTTCAGATGTCCAGTTGCCCTAATTGGCCTCTTCCTTTAAGGTCACACCATCTGTCTCAAGGTCCGTTTGTCCATCCGGGTCTCAAGTCTCTTAACTTGATGGTATGGAAATTGAATGGTTAGTTCTTACACATAGAGGTTTCTTTTATTCAGTGATTGAAACCTTAATTCAGACTTATAAGCCTGTAACTAGGAAAGTTTACCACATATAGATCATGTTTTTTCCTGACATTCTTTTAGAATTCCTATGATTTTGCAGGTCTTCCAGGATTGTCTGGATAAGGGCCTATCTGCCAGTTCTCTGCAGGGGCAGCTTTCTGCTAATTTGGTTTTGTTTCATCATGGTTTTGTTCAGGTCTTGGC
The DNA here is from genome assembly GCF_027579735.1 of Bombina bombina. Classification (NCBI taxonomy): domain Eukaryota; kingdom Metazoa; phylum Chordata; class Amphibia; order Anura; family Bombinatoridae; genus Bombina; species Bombina bombina. The sequence continues at coordinate 207,436,670 of NC_069499.1, forward strand.
CTTATTAAGCCTGTGATCAAGACAATTTCTCCTTCATGGACTATAAACCTGGTGTTAAAGGTTTTTTTAGGGTCCTCATTTTGAGCTTATGCATAAGGTGTATGTTAAACAGCTTTCTAGAACGTGTTTTTAGCTATATCTTCTGCTAGAAGGGTTTTAGAGTTATCTGCTCTTTCTTGTGATCCTCTTTATCTTGTTTTTCATCAGGATAAGGCAGTTTTACAGACTACTTTTGACATTTTGCCTAAAGTTGTTTCTTCAGACAATATTAGAAGATAAATGATTGTCCATTCTTTCTGTCCTGATCCTAAGAATGCTTCAGAGAGAGCTTTGCATAATTTGGATGTTGTTAGAGCATTGACATATTATTTTGACACTTCTAAGAACTTTAGAAGACTTTGAGTTTATTTATTCACTTTTATGGTGCTAGAAAAGGACTGAACACTTCAGCTGTTTCTTTGCCTCTTGGTTGGAATTCTTGATTCACATGGCATACTTGGAAGCAGGTCAGCCTTCATCGCAATGCATTACTACAAATTCTACTAGGTCAGTCCCCACTTCTTGGGCTTTCAAGAATGAGGGTTCAGTTGACATAATTTGCAAAGCAGTTATATGGTCTTCTTTGCATACTTATTATTATTATTGGATATTTGTAGAGCCTCCACAGATTCTGAAGCGCTATAAACATATATTGTTTTGCCCTTGTAGGGTTTTTGTGGGGTTGTGGATTTATTTTATCAGTAAAAAAATATATTTTTAAAATCCATCCCTTTCTGTTATTACTCGTGCACTCCACAGCTTTGGTATTAGATGCCAGAAGTAATAGATTATGGACTCTCACCACCTGTATGATAGAAAACATAATTTATGCTTACCTAATATATTAATTTGTTTCATGGTAGTGAGAGTCCATGAGACCCCACCCTTTGGTTTTGGGTGTAGTATTTTCTTTAGGACATCTTTTTTCCCTGCCCCTTTTATGGCTCTTATTCCTTTTTCTTACATTATTTTGCTTGGCTATACATTAGACTGAGGTATATGTAAGGTGGGAGGGCTTTTATAGAACTCTTAAGGTTTGGGTATCTTTGCCTCCTCCTAGTGGTAAAGAAGAGTAATTCCCAGGAGTAATGGATCATTGTCTCTCCCAACCATGAAAAAAATTAATTTATCAGGTAAGAATAACATGTTTTAATCAACTAACCATTTGGAGTCAAGCAGTCATTTTTGCAACTCAGATGTATTGCAATAATTTAAAGCATTGTTATATTTATATACAATGAGCTCTTAAATTTTGAGAGTTAAAGTGATTTTGTAGTGTAATTTTTTTTCTCCATGTGTTTATAAATATACACTTTACCCTTAATTTATTGTTTAAGATAGCTGCCTTTGCCTAATGAAATCTACTTAGAAAATATGAATACTTTTGTATTCTATATATAAAAGATATGCAACCAAGAGGCCGGAAGCAGCAATCAAGTTCTCAGTGAGGGGAAAAAAACAGTTACAAAAAAATAATAATAACAATATTCACCAGTATGTACATACAGAGAGATTTAAAAAAGGAGGAATCATTTTAAATAAATATGAAAGATAGATACAATTAGGGGGGTCTGCTGTTTCAGCATGCTCAGCCCATGTATATGGGCATGTTTTTGAGAAAAATGGATTGAAGCTTCAATCAGCTAAACAGTTATTTCATATACAAAACTATGGAGTAATTTCCCATACATTTTATATTCTGCATCTACTTTAACAAGTCTTTGGGAACACATTGGGCAAGATTACATATACGTAATTTCACCGCGCACATCGGGGTATTACATTTACAGCGCCGTTAGATGCAAGACTGGTGTAAGTAGGACAAACTGGCGATCTTCAGAAATGTGCTCAAATACACATTTCTGTCGTCGCAAGTTTAATTGTGATTATGTGTGACTGAACTGGGAGTGAGTGGGAGTGTGTGTAGTGTAATTAGTGTGAGGATGGCAGGGATAGGTATGTAGGAGGGCAGAGGGTGGAGGGGAGAGGAATGGCAGGGAGAGGAGTGGAAGGGAGAGGATTATTGGAGAGGAGAGAAGGAGCAGTGGGCCCCCCGTCAGGTAGTAAGTGGAGTGAGGAGAGGGCGAGCCAGAAGGTATGATGGGAGGAGAGATGCCAAAGAGCCCCAGAGAGCAAGCACATCCAGGAGAGGGACATAGGGTGCACATGGGGAGAGAAGAGGGGAAGAGGGAGAGGATATGGAGGAACCCACACTGCCAGGGACATCACAGGGAGGAAGCCAAGTGGCCATGGAGGGTAAGAGGCTGAGATGTCCTAACTTCACATTTGATGAAAATGTTGCCCTAGTGCAGGCCATCATGGACAATTACAGTGACCTCTTTGGGCAGGAGAAGGGCAAAGGCAGTGCCAAACAAAGAAAAACTGCTTGGCTGGCGGTAGAGGATGCTGTCAACAGCGTTGCCCTGCAAAGGAGGACTGTAGAGGGCCTTAAAAAGAGGTGGAATGACTGTAAGAGGCAGGTGAAAGAAAATATGGTGCAGGAAGCTGTCCACCAGAAGGAAACAGGCAGTGGGCCATCCCTGAAAATGGAATACAACACCTGGCAGGAGATGATACGCAGGTCCCTGAGTATCACATCAGTCTGTGGACTTCCAGGGGCTCGTGACTCAGGGGCTGCAACCACAGCACATCATGCTGGTGAGTAACATACCACATACCTGTATTAAATGTAGTTGCGATACAACATCCTTTAATATCACACATTCATGTACACGATGAGGAGCATGGTATTTGGAGTACTAACAAAATCACCTACAATTATACTTGACTTTACTGCTACATAACACAATGCAATTTATGATGTGAGGTGGAATAGTGCAATACTAACATGTCTCAGAGTAACACAGGCTACAAGCCACATGTAGAGTTTTCATTAAATGGACACTATAGCCATCCCAATACATTTAGCTCAATAAAGCAGGTTCTGTGCCTAGATAAGGCTAAAGTTAATTGTGTGATCATAGTGTCACTTAAAGAACATATTATTTCATCATTGACATGTACACATAACTATTGTATGAAACACATCCATGTATACTGCTCATATTCAAATCCCCCATATACCAACTCAGAATATGCACATGCATGCTATAGAGCTTGACATGTGAATCAGTATAGGCCCTAGCATGTATCAATGTACATTGTATGCCCACATGGACATATATCTGACTATACTAATCCCTCTCATCCTTTAACTCCTCCAAAGAACCTCCTGTCACAAGCATACAAACAGCCATGCCACCACCGCCACCTGTCATCAGGCAATCACACAAACAGCATACTCCCAGGCATGAGCATGGTTATATGGCTTCAGTTGAGGACCCGGAAATTATGCCATCGCCATTGCATAAGACCCCTGGCAAGATTCCTGGCCAGAGGAATATCCTTCCTTTGGTTTTTAGGGTGTGCCAAGACAGCCACAAAGGGTCCATGTATTTCCAACTCTCACACACAATCTCATGTCCGTCATGGATATTACCCACTGACTATGTCACAAGATGTGCCAATTGTAGAGGCTGCGTGGTCACACACTGATCATCAGTGGGACTATCAATCATCCATGAGAGCTTCACCATCCTCTTCCATGGGACGAGCTCCAACATCCTTTTCCATGGGACGAACTCCACCATCCTCTTCCATGGGACGAGCTCCACCAACTGGAGATGGAAATACAGCAGAAACTATAGCTGCCCCTCAAGCAGCAGAAGCTACAGATGAACCTGCCCCTCAAACACCAGAAGCTACAGCTGAACCTGCCCCTCAAGCACAAGACGGTACAGCTTAACCTACCCCTCAAGCACCAGAAGATACAGCTGCACCTGTCCCTCAAGCACCAGAAGATACAACTGAACCTGCCCCTCAAGCACTTGTCCCTCAAGCACCAGAAGATACAACTTAACCTGCCCCTCAAGCAACTGCCAGCCCTGTTGCTCAAGAGCCTGTGGATGCATTGTATTCTCCCATGGGTGAGAAATACATTGTACTCCAGAGGAGGCTTGTCACAAGCACTGAGAGCATACAAAAAGGCCAAGAGAGGTTCTTCAGGAGCCAAGAGAGGTTCTTCAGTGGCCAAGAGAGGTTACACAAATGTAGCATAAAGCTGCAGAGGGACATGGCAGCATCGTTAAGTGCAAGTGTTCAAAACCAGTCACAGATGCTGCAAATTCTGTCTGATATGCAGATGCTGATGGACAATAGATGGAGAGAACAAAATCAACTCTTGGGTGTGTTGGTTGAGCACTTTACACACCAGCAGGACACTGCCTCCAGTCTATCATCTGTGGCCAGCACACCAGCAGAATCTGCTAAAACAAGGAGAACAAGGCAATCCACTACAGGCACCTCAGCTCCCTCATCCAAGAAACAAAAAAAAAAATATTATTATAGTTCACCATAAACCTTGTCCTCTGTTATTTACCATGTAATTGTCATGCACCTATATTACAAGTTTTGTGTTAGAGGCTATGCGGTGCTAACGAGAAGTTTTCCCTCACCGCTCACTTAACTGCAGCGCTGGTATTACGAGTTTTTACAAACCCGTCGTTAAAAGGCAAGAAGTGAGCATTGAGCAAAATTTTGCTCATTACCGCACTCCAATACCAGCGCTGCTTAAGTCAGCGGTGAGCTGGTCGTACGTGCTCGTGCACGATTTCCCCATAGGAATCAACGGGGAGAGCCGGCTGAAAAAAAGTCTAACACCTGCAAAAAAGCAGCGTAAAACTCCTTAACGCAGCCTCATTGATTCCTACAGGGAAAAAAAAGTTATGTCTACTCCTAACACCCTAACATGAACCCCGAGTCTAAACACCCCTAATCTTACACTTATTAACCCCTAATCTGCTGCCCCCGACATCGCCGACACCTACATTATTTTTATTAACCCCTAATCTTCCGCTCCAGACACCGCCGCCACTTACATTATTTTTATGAACCCCTAATCTGCTTCCCCCAACATCGCCGCCACCTACATTATATTTATTAACCCCTAATCTGCCGCCCCCAATGTCACCGCCACCTACCTACACTAATTAACCCTTAATCTGCTGCCCCCAAAGTTGCCGCCACTATATTAAAGTTATTAACCCCTAAATCTAACCCTAACCCTAACTTTAATATAATTTAAATAAGTCTAAATAAAATTCCTATCATTAACTAAATTATTCCTATTTAAAACTAAATACTTACCTGTAAAATAAACCCTAAGCTAGTTACAATATAACTAATAGTTACATTGTATCTAGCTTAGGGTTTATTTTTATTTTACAGGCAAGTTTGTATTTATTTTAACTAGGTACAATAGTTATTAAATAGTTATTAATTATTTAATAACTACCTAGCTAAAATAAATACCAAAGTACCTGTAAAATAAAACCTTACCTAAGTTAAACTAACACCTAACACTACACTATAATTAAATAAATTAACTAAATTAACAACAATTATATCAATTGAATTAAATTAGCTAAAGTACAAAAAAAACAACACTAAATTACAGAAAATAATAAACAAATTACAAGATATTTAAACTAATTACACCTAATCTAAGAGCCCTATCAAAATAAAAAAGCCCCCCAAAATAAAAAAACCCTAGCCTAAACTAAACTACCTATAGCCCTTAAAAGGGCCTTTTGCGGAGCATTGCCCCAAAGTAATCAGCTTTTTTACCTAAAAAAAAAATACAAACAACCCCCCAACAGTAAAACCCACCACCCACACAACCAACCACCCAAATAAATTACTAACTAAAAAACCTAAGCTCCCCATTGCCCTGAAAATGGCATTTGGATGGGCATTGCCCTTAAAAGGGCAGTTAGCTCTTTTGCAAGCCCAAAGTCCCTAACCTAAAAATAAAACCCACCCAATACACCCTTAAAAAAACCTAACACTAACCCCCTGAAGATCGACTTACCAGGAGAAGTCTTTATCCAAGCTGGGCCAAAGTCCTCAACGAAACCGGGAGAAATCTTCATCCAAGCCAGGCGAAGTGGTCCTCCAGACGGGCAGAAGTCTTCATCCAGATGGCATTTTCTATCTTCATCCATCCATGCGGAGCAGGTCCATCTTCAAGACATCCAGCACGGAGCATCCTCTTCCAACAAAGTCTTTTTACTAAATGACGGTTCCTTTAAGTGACGTCATCCAAGATGGCGCCCCTTAGATTCCGATTGGCTGATAGAATTCTATCAGCCAATCAGAATTAAGGTAGAAAAAATCCTATTGGCTGATACAATTAGCCAATAAGATTGAGCTTGCATTCTATTGGCTGATTGGAACAGCCAATAGAATGCAAGCTCAATCCTATTGGCTTATTGCATCAGCCAATAGGATTTTTTCTACCTTAATTCTGATTGGCTGATAGAATTCTATCAGCTAAATCGTAATCTAAGGGACGCCATCTTGGAACCGTCATTTAGTAAGAAGACGTCAATTGAAGAGGATGCTCCACGCCGGATGTCTTGAAGATGGACCCGCTCCGCGTCGGATGTATGAAAATAGAACATGCCATCTGGATGAAGACTTCTGCCCGTCTGGAGGACCACTTCGCCCGGCTTGAATGAAGACTTCTCCGGGCTTTGTTGAGGACTTCAGCCCGTCTTGGATGAAGACTTCTCCCGGTAAGTCGATCTTCAGGGGGTTAGTGTTAGGTTTTTTAAGGATGTATTGGGTGGGTTTTATTTTTAGGTTAGGGACTTTGAGCTTGCAAAAGAGCTAACTGCCCTTTTAAGGGCAATGCACATCCAAATGGGGAGCTTATGTTTTTTTAGCTAGTATTTTATTTGGGGGGTTGGTTATGTAAGTGGTGGGTTTTACTGTTGGGGGGGTGGTTTGTATTATTTTTTTTTTCAGGTAAAAGAGCTGATTACTTCGGGGTAATGCCCCACAAAGGGGCCCTTTTAAGGGCTATTGGTACTTTAGTTTAGGCTAGGGTTTTTTTATTTTGGGGGGCTTTTTTTATTTTGATAGGGTGATTAGATTAGGTATAATTAGTTTAAATATCTTGTAATTGGTTTATTATTTTCTGTAATTTAGTTTTTTTTTTTTTTTCCTTTAGCTAATTTAATTGAATTGGTTTAATTGTTGTTAATTTAGTTAATTTATTTAATTATAGTGTAGTGTTAGGATTTTATTGTAACTTAGGTTATGTTTTATTTTACAGGTACTTTTGTATTTATTTTACATAGGTAGTTATTAAATAGTTAATAACTATTTAATAACTATTGTACCTAGTTAGAATAAATACAAACTTGTCTGTAAAATAAAAATAAACCCTAAGCTAGCTACAATGTAACTATTAGTTATATTGTAGCTAGCTTAGGGTTTATTTTATAGGTAAGTATTTAGTTTTAAATAGGAATTATGTAGTTAATGATAGGAATTGTATTTAGACTTATTTAAATTACATTGAAGTTAGGGTGTGTTAGGGTTAGGGTTAGATTTAGGGGTTAATACATTTAGTATAGTGGTGGCGACATTGGGGAGGCAGATTAGGGGTTAATAAATGTAGGTAGGTGGCGTCGATGTTATGGACAGCAGATTAGGGGTTAATAATATTTAACTAATGTTTGCGAGGTGGGACTGCGTCAGTTTAGGGGTTAATATGTTTATTATAGTGGCGGCGATGTTGGGGACGGCAGATTAGGGGTTAATAAGTGTAGGTAGGTGGCAGGGAAATTGAAGGCCAGCAAATTAGGGGTTAATAAATATAATGTAGGTGTCGGCGATTTTGGGGGCAGCAGATTAGGGGTTCATAAAAATAATGTAGTTGGTGGCGGTGTCCGGAGCGGCAGATTAGGGGTTAAAAATGTTATTATAGTGTTTGTGATGCGGGAGGGCCTCGGTTTAGGGGTTAATAGGTAGTTTATGGGTGTTAGTGTACTTTTTAGTACTTTAGTTATGAGTTTTATGTTACGGCATTGTACCATAAAACTCTTAACTACTGACTCTTGACGGGGTAGGGTGTACCACTCACTTTTTGGCTTCCCAGGACAGACTCGTAATACCGGCGCTATGCAAGTCCCATATAAAAAAGACTTTACAAAGTTTACGTAAGTCGTTTTGCGGTAAGGCCAAAGAAGTGTAAGGTGACCCTAAACCTTCAAGACTCATAATAGCAGCGGTAGGGAAAAAGCAGTATTAGGACCACTTAACACTGCTTTTTCAGCCTAACGCACAACTCGTAATCTAGCCGATGGTGTGTTGTATTACATTAATATTGTTAAAACATATAATATGACCTGTGTTGAAATGGAAATAAAAACAGGTAATACTATCATGTTTATGACATATTCTTGTACTATAACTCACATCCACATAGTTGTGTATGAAGGGTACATATAGTAATATTCACTTATGAGATGTAAATCAATGTATCTCACATCCAATATAAATTGACACATGGGTATGTATAATAATGATGTTACTGATAGGGTGTGCATTGTCAGGTGTTTTAAGGTGGCAGGTGAGAGGTTGTGCTGTTTGTGATTGGTTTGACACAATTGTAGAGGAGGAATATTGATTATAATAATTAAGTAAGCAGCAAGGTTTAAAGGGACATTTTGCTCAAATATGTTCTTCCCTTTAATTTGTTCCCAATGATACACTTTACCTGCTGGAGTGTATTAAAATGAAGGTCAAGTTACTAATATTGCCCCACAGCATTTCATAGACATTTAAAAATTAAGAAGGCTTTAATCAATGAAAAGATTTAAATTTATATATATTGAAGATGTTTTACCTATTTACCGCTGCGACAATAAGTGCAGCTCTCCCGCCCGCCATATTGTCCAAATGATTGACAGATGAGAATTTGCAAAATAATCAATCCTTGTTGCCCCCCGGGGCGTTCAGCCCCTTTGCTTAAACGTTACGGCCCGGGGGGAAAACAAGGATTTGTTCTTTTACGAATCGTCATCTGTCAATCAATTTGACAAAATGGCAAACGGGAGAGCTTTTTAAATGTCTATGCAATGCTGTGGGGCAATATTCGTAAATTGACCTTCACTTTAAATTGTTTATAAGTATTTCCTTTAACCTTATGATTGCATTTGAAATATTTTATTTAGCCTGTGGTATCCCCACCCATCCTTAAATATTTTGGCCTCAAGGCCAAGCTGTGTTAACACATCCAGTAGAATAAATTACACTCCCAGTGGGTTCTAGAAGAGATAAGGTACTAAAATAATTATTTTACATTGTTCTCTCCAAGTATTAGTGATTGGTTTATGAAAAGATATAAAATAAAGGAGCAAGTATATGTACACAATGTGATAAAGTAATGAGATCTGATTATACCTACAAGCTCAGCCCATTTTATTAGGTTGTAAATTCAAAACAAAAAATCAGCTATTTCAAATACAGAAATAAACCTTAAAAAGAAAATCTCATACATTTTATACTCTGCAGCTAGTAAAAGAAGTAATTGGAAAGAGAAAAACAATTTTATAGTATACTGTCACTTTAACTTTTGAGATGCTGCTTAAATGTATGTGTTTTTTAAGGCTTCCATGGAGTTAACTTGCTTTTTAGTCAGTGCAAGGATTGCTGTGCCTGCCATGTGTGGCGAGATGAAACTGGAGTAGATTTTCTGAATTTGCGTGCGTAAGTCCTTGCGCTGTATACCGAATTGCGCGCAAGTTTTATGTTAGTTTATGGGAGTAAAAAATGCAGGCGACGGGTAAAATATACACGCGTAACTTGTATGCTACGCCGTATATGTGATACCAAAACCACGTAAAAACTGGCAGCACCGGCTTTTGTGGGCGACGCCACATATGTAATGGAGCCCATTAAGGGGAAGTAAAATTAAATTTACATTAAAATATTCCTTCAAATGAGGGGAAGTCATATTCACATTGCAGAGACAAAATCGAGGGCAGGTACATTTTCCACAAAAATACAATTAAACTAAATGTTTATTTCAAGAAAAATGCTGTCTATTTTTTAATTTACAGCATTATTAAAATAAATGTAAGTAATTCTTTGTTGTGAAATATTATTGAAGTATAACAAATAAATCAATTAAAGAAGTTAAAGGGACACTGAACAACATTTTCTTCTTTTGTGATTCAGATAGAGCATGCAATTTTAAGCAACTTTCTAATTTACTCCTATTTTAATTTTTTCTTTGTTCTCTTGCTATCTTTATTTGAAAAAGAAGGTATCTAAGTATTTTTTTGGTTAAAAACTCTGGACAGCACTTTTTTATTGGTTGATGAATTTATCCACCAATGAGCAAGAACAAGCCAGGTTGTTCACCAAAAATGGGCCGGCATCTAAACTTACATTCTTGCATTTCAAATAAAGATACCAAGAAAATGAAGAAAATTTGATAATAGGAGTAAATTAGTAAGTTGCTTAAAATGTCATGCTCTATCTAAATCACAAAAGAAAAAATTTAGATGCAGTGTCCCTTTAATATACAAATTCAACCAATTAAATTACATCTCTGGATTGTGGCTGCACTTTATATATACAGTACTTTTAGTTACACTAGTTCTAAATGAACCCTTGAGATTTTAAAATTGCTCAAAAGTCTTATAACATTTTTTCTTTTCAAAGAAAGACTTTAAATGGTTGTCTTTTTTTTATTATTATTATTTTTAATATATGCATTTCTTACATATTGCTTAAACAATGCAGTTGTGAATATGCAACTCACTGTGCTGGGTATAAAACAATGTGATTTAAGAAAATGTAAAAATGAAGGTTCTATAAATCAGTTTGCATAACTCAAGCAGGTTTTTGACCATGTGGGGTTTCCAAACAAGAGCCATAATGCAATGATTTGGGACAGCTGAAATTAAGAGCCTGCAGACACTATTGTCACAGCAAATTAAGCCCTTTAATAAGCCTTCTTGTATACAACTGTGTTCTTTCATTGGATTGCTATGTAAAAGCATTGAAGTCACTATAGGGAACCAGATTTTACTGGAGTGGATTTTGCAATTTATGTTAATTTTCTTCCTTTTTGGCATTTAATTAACTGTAACAAATGAAAATTATTTGTTTTGTTTAGTATGCTTAGTTTAATTAGAATTTCAATAGGCTTTATATTTTAGGTGGAGTGTTTTGAAAGCAATAATTGTTTAAAATTGCTTTAATTGACCTTAAAGGGACATAGTAATTAATAGCTAAATCTAAATCTTATATTGCGCTAAAGATCAAGAGGTTGTTTGTAGCAGATGACACTTCTTAGGCAGTGTTTACTCCTCAAATAACCCTGGCAAAGCATTCCTAACCTGACATTGGCTAAACTACGTCTAAAACCATTTAAAACGAAAGCAGGGATACTCTAAACAATTGGCACTAGATTACAAGTGGAGCATTACTGATGTGTGGCCCGATCCGATATGCAGCGTTGCCCGCAAAAGCCGGCGACACCAAACTTTGCGCTGGTTTGGTATCCTATATACAGCGTAACATAGAAGTTACGCTCGTATATTTCACCCTTCGGCCATAGTTTTTTCGCCCATAGACTGATAAAGAAAAGTAGCGCAGTTTGGTATCCAATATACAGCGTAAGGACTTACGTGGTGAAAATGGAAAAATCTTAATACATTTTCACCTCGCCACAAAATGCAGGTGTAGTAAGCCTTACGCTAAGTATTGAAGCCCCGTAACTCCCTAAACTGCCTACAAAATAAAACCTAACGCATGCGCAATGTCTATCTACCTGTCAACCGCAATTCCCCACTGCAATCCCTAATAAAGTGTTTAACCCCTAAACCGCCGCTCCCGGACCCTGCCGCCACCTATATTATATGTATTACTACCTAATCTGACCCCCCTACACCGCCGCCACCTATCTTAAATTTACTACCCCCTAATCTGATCCCCCTACATCGCCGCCACCTATATTAAATTTATTACCCCCTAATCTGATCCCCCTACACCGCTGCCACCTATCTTAAATTTATTAACCCCTAATCTGATCCCCCTACACCGCCGCCACCTATATTATAAGTATTACCCCCTAATCTGATCCCCCTACACCGCCGCCACCTATCTTAAATTTATTAGCCCCTAATCTTATCCGCCTACACCACCGCCACCTATCTTAAATATATTACCCCCTAATCTGACCCCCATACACCGACAACACCTATATTATATGTATAACCCCCTAATCTGATCCCCCTACACCGTCGCCACCTATCTTAAATTTATTAACCCCTAATCTGATCCCCCTACACCGCCGTCACCTATCTTAAATTTATTACCCCCTAATCTGATCCCCCTACACCGTCGCCACCTATCTTAAATTTATTAACCCCTAATCTGATCCCCCTACACCGCCGTCACCTATCTTAAATTTATTACCCCCTAATCTGATCCCCCTACACCGCCGCCACCTATATTAAATTTATTACCCCCTAATCTGACCCGCCTACACTGCCGCCACCTATATTATATGTATTACCCCCTAATCTGATCCCCCTACACCGCCGCCACCTATTTTAAATTTATTAACCCCTAATCTGATCCCCCTACACCACCACCACCTATCTTAAATTTATTACCCCCTAATCTGATCCCCCTAGACCGCCACCACCTATCTTAAATTTATTTACCCCTAATCTGATCCCCCTACACCGCCGCCACCTATTTTACATTTATTAACCCCTAACCTGATCCCCCTACACCACCGCCACCTATAATAACTATATTAACCCCTAATCTGAGCCCCCTACACCACCACCACCTATCTTAAATTTATTACCCCCTAATCTGATCCCCCTAGACCGCCACCACCTATCTTAAATTTATTTACCCCTAATCTGATCCCCCTACACCGCCGCCACCTATTTTACATTTATTAACCCCTAATCTGATCCCCCTACACCTCCGCCACCTACATTAACTATATTAACCCTTAATCTGATCCCCCTACACCGCCGCCACCTATATTAACTATATTACCCCTAAACCTAAATCTAACCCTAACACCCCCTAACTTAATTATTATTTAAATAAATCTAAATAATATTAATATTATTAACTAAATTATTCCTATTTAAAACTAAATACTTACCTATAAAATAAACCCTAAGATAGCTACAATATAATTAATAATTACATTGTAGCTATTTTAGGGTTTATATTTATTTTACAGGTAACTTTGTATTTATTTTAACTAGGTACAATAGCTATTAAATAGTTAATAACTATTTAATAGCTACCTAGTTAAAATAATTACAAAACTACCTGTAAAATAAATCCTAACCTAAGTTACCATTACACCTAACACTGCACTATCAATAAATTAATTAAATAGACTACAATTATCTAAACTAAAATACAATTAAATTAGCTAAACTATATTACAAAAAAAACAACAACACTAAATTACAAAAAAAAAGATTACAAGAATTTTAAGCTAATTACTCCTAATCTAAGGCCCCTAATACAATAAAAAAGCCCCCAAAATAATAAAATTTCCCTACCCTAAACTAAATTACAAAAGTAATCAGCTTTATTACCAGCCCTTAAAAGGGCCTTTTGAGGGGCATTGCCCCAAAGTAATCAGCTCTTTTACCTGTAAATAAAAAAAGAACAACCCCCCCATTACAACCCACCACCCACACACCCCTACTCTAAAACCCACCCGATCCTCCCTTAAAAAAAAAACTAAGTCTAACCCCCAAGTTCTCCTTACCTGTCCTGAAGACCGGCGGAGAAGGTCCTGTTCCAGGCGGTGAAGTCTTCTTCCAAGCGGCGACCTCTTCTTCTTCCAGGAACCAGGCGGCGAGGAGCGGAAGAGTTAAAGACCGATGATCACGGAGCTGAAGACCGTCCACTCTGGAACTGAAGACCGGCGATGCTGGAACTGAAGATTGGCGACCCTGGAACTGAAGACCACGGAGCCATGAAGCGTGGAGGAACCTCTTCATACGATCTCCGCTGTACACTGAATAGGAATTCAAGGTACGCAATTAAAAATTGCGTCCCTTGAATTCCTATTGGCTGATTTGAGCCTTCAAATTCAAATCACCCAATCGGATGAGAGCTACGTTAATTCTATTGGCTGATTTGAATAGCCAATAGAATAAGAGCTACTGACATTCTATTGGCTGATTTGAATAGCCAATAGAATGTCAGTAGCTCTTATTCTATTGGCTATTCAAATCAGCCAATAGAATTACAGTAGCTCTCATCTGATTGGCTGATTTGATTTGAAGGCTCAAATCAGCCAATAGGAATTCAAGGGACGCCATTTTTAATCGCGTACCTTGAATTCCTATTCAGTGTACGGCAGAGATCGTATGAAGAGAATCCTCCACGCTCCATGGCTCCGTGGTCTTCAGTTCCAGCGTCGCCGATCTTCAGTTCCAGCATCACCGGACTTCAGTTCCAGAGTGGACGGTCTTCAGCTCCGCGGTCATTGGTCTTCAACTCCTCCGCTCCGGCTGGTTCCTGGAAGAAGAAGAGGTCGCAGCTTGGAAGAAGACTTCACCACCTGGAACTGGACCTTCTCCGACGGTCTTCAGGACAGGTAAGGACCACTTGGGGGTTAGACTTAGGTTTTTTTAAGGGGGGATCGGGTGGGTTTTAGAGTAGGGGTGTGTGGGTGGTGGGTTGTAATGGGGGGGTTGTTCTTTTTTTTACAGGTAAAAGAGCTGATTACTTTGGGGCAATGCCCCGCAAAAAGCCCTTTTAAGAGCTGGTATTAGAGCTGATTACTTTTGTAATTTAGTTTAGGGTAGGGACATTTTATTATTTTGGGGCGCTTTTTATTTTATTAGGGGGCTTGGATTAGGAGTAATTAGCTTAAAATTATTGTAATTTTTTAATTTTTTTGTAATTTAGTGTGGGTATTTAATTAATTTATTGATAGTGTAGTGTTAGGTGTAATGGTAGCTTAGGTTAGGATTTATTTTACAGGTAATTTTGTTATTATTTTAACTAGTTAGCTATTATATAGTTATTAATTATTTAACAGCTATTGTACCTAGTTAAAATAAATACAAAGTTACATGTAAAATAAATATAAACCCTAAAATAGCTACAATGTAATTATTAATTATATTGTAGCTATCTTAGGGTTTATTTTATAGGTAAGTATTTAGTTTTAAATAGGAATAATTTAGTTAATAATATTAATATTATTTAGATTTTTTTAAATAATAATTAAGTTAGGGGGTGTTAGGGTTAGACTTAGGTTTAGGGGGTAATATAGTTAATATAAGTGGCGGCGGCATAGGGGGCTCAGATTAGGGGTTAATATAGTTAATGTAGGTGGCGGCGGTATAGGGGGCTTATATTAGGGGTTAATATAGTTATTATAGGTGGTGGTGGTGTAGGGGGCTCAGATTAGGGGTTAATATAGTTATTATAGGTTGCGGCGGTGTAGGGGGATCAGATTAGGGTTTAATAAGTGTAAGATAGGTGGCGGCGGTGTAAGGGAATCAGATTAGGGGTTAATAAATGTAAGATAGGTGGCAGCGGTGTAGGGGGATCAGATTAGGGGTTAATACATTTAAAATAGGTGGCGGCGGTGTAGGGGGATCAGATTAGGGGGTAATATATTTAATATAGGTGGCGGCAGTGTAGGGGGGTCAGATTAGGGGGTAATACATATAATATAGGTGGCAGCAGTGTAGGGGGTCAGATTAGGGGGTAATACATATAATATAGGTGGCGGTGGAATCCGGGAGCGGCGGTTTAGGGGTTAATACGTTTATTGTTAGGAGTGAGAGGGGGGATTGTGGATAGAGGGGTATACGTGTCGGGCTATTTTTGGGAGGCGTGTTAGACAGTTACGCGAGATTTAAGACTTTAGCTAGTTTTTTTAGGCAGCAGTTTCTAAAGTGCCGTAAGTCACTGGTGACTCCAGAAATTTGTACTTACGCTTATTTCTGGACATCGCTAGTTTTTCCAACTTACAGTACTTTAGCAACTGTCGGCACCGTATATGTGATAGCTCGATGTGCGAGGTGAAACCTGGACCGTATATCGGATCGCGCCCGTGATGTGTATACTTGTTTTGTGCAAGTTATAAAATTTATTTATCCCATACTTATAGTGGGAAGTGCTAATTAGCATGCTAGACACATTTACCCTAATATTACAGTTTGAGCATTGTGTGCCCAATGCAGGCAAAAACCAACATAGAATATCACTTTTTAAAACCTGGTGTAAATTGTTACCACAAATGGTAACAGTCCAAATAAGAACTAACTCTAATGTATAAAAATAAACAAGTCACTGACTTACCTGAAACTACCCCATCACAAAAAAAGCTTCACTATTAACCTTTAAACCTGCACAGCCACCAATGCAATTTTTTTTTTTTTTTTTAATATTAATCTCTAAACTCACAGCCTACAATAAAAACTTTCACTTTTAACTCCTAAACAGACACAAAACCCACTAATGACAACTTAACTGCTAACCCAGGACACAATTAAACATATACAATAAATAAAAACACAAATAAAAATACTGAAAATAAATTACCAAAAAATAAATAAAATATAAATATATAAAATAAATAAAATACAAAGCTTTCCATAAATAAAAGTTTAAACAAAAAATGAAGTAACCTTTAAAAAAAAAAATTTCCTTAACAAAAATACAATGCTAAAAAAAGGACTTAAGATTACTTTAAAACATTTGCCATAAAATGCATATACTAAAAAAGTAAGACACCCTTAAAAATGCCCTGAAAATCCTATTTATCTTTTTAAGGACACTTCAGACTGAGCTTTAATATGTTACTATTGAAATAAAAAATGCTAACTGCCTAGAGTGAAAATTGAAAAATGTATCACTTAGTATAGTAACAAGATGTGGACACTTGGTAGTCTCACATTTTCATTTGTTTATAACATCACGTAAATAATCTTTCTTTATTACAGATACAGGTAAAGTGTGTTAACAAACAAGCTATCCAAAAAATCTACTTTACTCTTATTTACTCTTAATACTAATTTACTCTTAAACCATGCACAAAATAATAAAAAAAAAAAAAAACACCTTTAATTCACTGATTAGATAATCCATTTCTCAAACTTGGTTTTATTCACTTGCCTTTCTGTATGGTTTAGCCAGTGCCACAAATTATGCATCTCGAGCATAAATTAATTGAATAAGCTATTCAAGATCGCAATAATTATTTTCATAATCTATATAAACTTCACACTGATATAATTTCCAAAGTTGATAAAAATCAGCATAATTCTAAAATTGCTCTAAAAACTATATTAACCTTTATTGAAAATGGCATTGCCACATACTCATAAGTTCATTATCAGTAGCATACTGCTACTTTAGTACTTTGTGTATTAGGATCTATTTCTCAGTTTTCATTAAAAGTTGGAAAGTTTTCCTTGATGAGATCTATCACTTTCAAATTTGATGAAAATTAGTACACCGTTTCATTGTTGAAAAATCCTCACATAGAGCTAGATTATGAGTGGGGCACTTGTGCGTCAACTGGGCTCGAGTTCGGCTATTTATGCACTTCGGTTACAAGCTGAAATGAAAAAGTTTTCTTTCAAACAGTAACCTGATGCTCGCAAAAAGACAAAGTTAGAATACCGCATTAACGTATTTTAAATATTTTTTTATCAGACAGTGTTCTTATAAGTGTAACTGTACTTTTAAAAATATTTTTGATGTGTTTTGTGCAAATTTTAATTAATCTAAAATTACAAAAAATAAAAAGTCTAACATTACAGAAAAAATATAACAAATTATCAAAAATAAAAAAAATTAAACCTTATCCATCTGAAAATAAAAAAGCCCCCCAAAATAAAAACAGCCCCTAATCTAAATGAAACTACCAATAGCCCTTAAAATGGCCTTTTGTAGGGCATTGCCCTAAGTTAAACAGCTCTTTTACATGTAAAAAATACTAAATCCCCCCTAACAGTAAACCCCCACCAACCAAACCCACAAAATAAAAAACCTAACACTAAAAAAAAACTAAACTACCCATTGCTCCTAAAGGGACATTTGTATGGGCATTGCCCTTAAAAGGGCATTCAGCTCTTTTACAGCCCAAAAAAACCCTAATCTAAAAAATAAAGCCACCCAAAAAAAACCAACTTAAGTCTAACCCCAAAATAGGTACTCACCGTTCCTGAAGTCCAGCGGAGAAAGACTTTTTCCAGGCAGTGAAGTCTTCTTGGAGGCATCACACATTTCTGGACATCGCCAGTTTATCCAACTTACGGCAGTTTATGAACTACCGGCGCGGTTTATATGATTCCCCAAAATTATGAACGACGTGGGTTTCAGCAGTTACGCTGAAGCTTACGCCGCATATGTAATCTCGCCCCTAATGTCGTCTTCTGTCTTCCCAGTGACAACCTCAGTATGTTCCTGACAACTGCCTGCAGCACATCTCCTGCATGACTGGTTCCAGTTTGTAATCAAGGTAAATCCCTTTTTAACTTATATAATAAGCAAGCCAGGATGGATCCAGTGAATATGGCAAGTGATAATAGTAATCTGTAGCAGCAACTCACAGCCCTGTCTGATACAGCTAGTTCAAGGTCTTCAGGTTCAGTCACAGTCTGCTGTTTGACGCTCTAACACCTCAGCTACAATGGCTTCATCCACTGAGGAGGGGTCAGCTTGCCTGCTGCTTCTGGAATACAGCATTTTGGACATTTAGTCTCCCCAGAATCAAATTTACCACTTCCAATGAAATTTTCTTGTCAAATCCTGTTCTCAGCAATGCCTGTGACTTATGCTACAGACGTGTGAAAATATGACAGGTGGGGGGGGCGGAGCCAACCGCTGTGGAGCTAAGACGTGTCTGATCACAGCTCCGCTCTAGACACCTCTTTAAAGTTGATATTGGGCAGTTAAAAATACAAATTCCTTGCTGATTATACCCTACAAGTGTAGTGGAGGTCACCTATGTTTTTATCTGCTGCAACCCTGGAACTTTTACGGACGCAGGCTTAAGAACAATCATTGCAGAAACACTGAATAGGTGTCACTATCTATTGGGGACGCCGGACTCTAGCTGGCCTCAAGCATCGGCTGTTATTTGAGTTTTCGGCTCTAGTTGTTCATACCACACCGCTGCCTAGCCTATATCCTTTGCTCCGGAGGGTCGGGGATCCGCTCCGGAGCACTTGCCTTCTGGACTGGGGCTGGATGAGCCTGCCTGCGCCCCTCGGGTTAAACATCGCTAAAGGACGCCATCTTGGGCCTGCCGACCTCCCGCTCACACCGGCTTCCTCGACACTGCGACCTCTCGGCTGGCGCAGATCACAAGTTTCGGTTGCTGTTCTTGACCATCCCAGGTCCTCCTCTGGTAGCCGCAGCAGTGGTCCCTTTCAGCCTAAAAACTTGTGAGTCCCGACAGAGGCGATCTTCTCCATGTGTGTGCGGCAGGCTTCAGTACTGGCTCCGGAGGGTTGGGGCTCCACTCCGGAGCTGAGATCACCCGTCCTGCAGACTAGGATGCCTCCTACCTCCCAGTAACAACACGCAGAAGGGACCTACTTGGAGGACACTGAAGTGTTGAAGAAAGGTGAGGTCAATCGTCCCCTATCCCTGAGCTCTTTTGGTTCACGCTCCTAAAAGCTGTTCCCGGTCACTTCAGGGAAAGTATAAGCCTGATCTGTTTAGGCCAATTCACAGAAGATTTGGGAAAAAGCGGGTATAAGGGTTACGGAACAGGCGACACTTGCCCCTAAAATAAAGGGCCCCTGAGAACAGACTACAAAATTTACTGATTAGATGGGGGGATTATAAACGCCTTCTATATGAGACTTTCTTCCTGATGGACTATCATAAAACAAACATAACAGGCCACATTCAATTCTACAGGAACTAATCCCACTTCTAAGAGTATATGCCTGGTCACATTATTTGACCATCAGTTAACAGCACAAATAACCAGTGTACATTTGTGGCAGGCCTGACGTTAAGAGCCCTCACAAGATCTGTTATAGATTCTTCAGTTCTCAACTGAGTATCAGAGATAGAGGTTGGCAGAATACCCCCTATAGAGCCTATGGACATTAGCCAGCTCAGCAAAAGCTAAGAGAAAACAGAGCAGTAGACAATATTCTATGTTAACCCTACATATCCTGGATACCTTTGAATTTCTCTGCAGCTCACCTCTCCCTCCTGCTCACTTACAGTCCCTCAGCAGCCTGTAACAATATCGGCTGCACGTTGGCTTGTAACTGTTCCTCCACCCAGGCTTTGGCCTGCAAAGGCACTTTCACTGGCAACATTCAAACAGTTTTTGCTTTGGGTGGCTCCATACATATTTAACCTAGAGCCTCACAACTACTACCACGCCTCATTTCAGGCCGCAACCTAACATATTTACTAGGGGTTAGATCTGAAGTTATCCCAGACGCACCTCACCCTAAGCTGCGAGGCACACCAAATACTCCTGTCCTCGCAACTCTCTTTAAGGCCATACCTGAATAATTTAAACAATAAAAACAAAACCTACTTGCTAGAACTGTTCCTGGCCTTATGGGATAGCCCCTCATGGACTTAAGGTTACATTAGCAACGCAACGTCTCAGGACACTTAGAAGTCTCTTTAGGCGCACTATCTACTGTGAGGCAGACTTTGTTTCTAATTACTGCTGATTCTATTAAAAAGAGTCATCGCCATTGATATGTGATTTATTGTGCTGCTGCGTCAGCCTCTGTTCCTCTGCAGCCTAGCTCAGAGTGGAGTGTTTTATTTTACTTGAGTGTTGTGACCTTACATAACTTGCATCTCTTCTTTCACAGGTCTTGTGGTTCCACACTATTTAGACCCCAGTTGCTCCTGCCTGCTTGCTGCACTTATGCAAATTGTTAGCTAATAGAGAAAGCAATCTTAGCTTCTCACCCTGTGCATTGGCTGACAGGAGTCAATGCTCCAGGTATCCTAGGCTTATAAACCCATTTGTGTGTTAATATCATTTTCTCACCTTACATGTTGACACTGTTGTGCCCGTTCTCTTTTTGTAATACTGATAATCTACACCTAAAGCTCTACTGTTGATCTAATAAGGTACTTGTGGTATATTGACTGGTATATTCTGGTCAGCTCTGTGAGAATTAAAAGGGTTAACTGCTGCTTTCCAATCCCTCACCTCCCCACTCCCGCCCGGCTAGTCCGGGTGGGTCACTTCCAATTCCCTTTCCCCTTCCTTCGGGTCGTATCCCCCTATTCCCCGAGGTGAGGGACCAGACTGGTAGTAACAAATGTGAGTATTCATGTAACTTTTCCCTTTAAAGTGTGACTCAGCCCCGCTCTAACTATGAGATAGGTTTTATGTGCTTGAATGTGATATGCATAACCCTTGAATTTCTTCCAAAACAGCAGTATATTACCCTTGAGCCCCCAGGGATTTATTACTTTGCCTCCCAGAGATCTAGTAACTAGTCTATAAAATGCCTCATTTGATGAAGAAACATTCAAAGTCAAACCCCAAACCTAGGAAGACAGTCTTCGACCATTTTGCCCACGCTTCTAAGGAGTCCCTACCCCATCCAGGTGGCGAAATGAGTGAACTGGACTCCCAAGACGAGGAGTCTCAATCCAGCCTACACTCAGCAACTGCCTCCCAACATTACATTACAGAATCATCGCTCAAGAAACTTCTGGCCATTCAGACTAAGTCCATCACCCAAGAAATCCAGCGCAGCTCTGCAGAACTCAAGAAAGAAATCTCAGAAATTGGTGACAGAGTTGATGCGCTGGAGCACAAGCAGGAGGATCAGGCTGTGGATCAATCCAACATCCTGGCCTATGCCGAAAATCTGGCTGAGCAGATTTCACAATTAGAATCTAAACTGGCTGACATGGAGGACAGATCGAGGTGAAGTAACATCAGATTCAGAGGAGTCCCGGAATCGGTGGCTGCAGCAGATATCCAGGGCTACCTTCAGGATCTCTTCAGAGAGCTTATAGGCACCCCTGAAGGCCTCACCAGCACAATGGAGAGAGCACAGAGGGCTTTGCGCCCTAGGACAGTGAGTTCTGACAAGCCGAGGGACATCATAGTGTGCTTTCATAGCTACTTATATAAAGATCGCCTTCTTCAAGCTGCTTACCGTAAACCAAATCTAAGTAGTAGGTTTGAGGGAGTACAAATACTACCTGACCTCTCAGCACACACCCTCCAACAGCGGTGCCACTTCCAGTCAGTAACCTCTGCTCTACGCAAGGCTAACTACCGATGGGGGTTCCCAACCAGGCTCATAGTAACCAAAGATAACCAGTCCATAACCATCTCAGGGTATGACTCTCCTGGCCTCATGGGGTCTTTTGGTGGATCCCCTGAATGCACGGGCCCAACCTCAATCTACCTTGAGAGCCTCAGAGAGTAAAAAGACCTAAGATACAACAATCACAAGTATCCCAAGAACACCCTGAGCCCATTGCGTAGGCTCCTTCAGGAGTCATTGGTCCTGGTTTGAATGTATATAGGCTTCTAGGTCTCATCTGATGGTTCTTTTTGACTAGCCTGCAACTTGAGTCAGGCAAAGTATTTGTGAGACTTTTTGAGCCGCCAAAATGTTTATTCACTGAATAAGTTATATGTTATATGTTCTGATAAAATATGTTTTCTGCTGTTTTGTAATCACTTCGGTTTAAGCACTTTATATTATGATAATTATGTTATTAGAGCGGGGCTGATGTTTCTGCCCCACTGCACTAGCTCCAGAGCTGTATGCTCAACCCCCCCACTGAAGCCCACGCCAGGGCTCCCTCGAGGTGGACTACTACCACCGCTTCAGAGGCACTACTAAGTGTCTTCTCTTTTTCCTTACCTTTCCTCTCCTTATCTTCTCCCCCACTCTGTCTCCCAGACCCGGGTACTCAGACCCTCCGTACCCAACTCTTAATCACTCCCAGACATGACTTGCTCTCCTTTGAGGTTTCTCACCCAAAACATTAGAGGACTTAACACTCCCTTTAAGAGAAGTCTCTTATTACGCTTGCTGAAACACCACAATCCTGACATAGTGTTCCTCCAAGAGACGCATTGGCTAATTGACGAGCCGATCAGACTCTCCTCCAGGGAATATACACATATTGAGTATGCTCCCTTCACCAAAAAAGCCAGAGGCACAGCTATTCTTCTGCACAAGAGGTTAGCTGTTGAACCAGTCTTGACCATTAGAGATCCGCAGGCCAGATATATCATCCTAGTCTGTAACATCAACCACATGCTCTATACACTTGTGTCAGTCTACTTGCCCAACACTCACCAGCCTAAGTGCCTCAAACACATACTTCATGTTATTTCCCAGCACAAACAAGGTAGGGTTATTGTCTCGGGCGACTTTAACATGACCTGGGATCTGAAACTAGATAGAAAGTCCTCTGACTTAGCTAGGGCGCCTCCTTCTAACGGCTTGCTGCAAAATTCCGTACTCTCATGACAGGATCAGGTTTTTTTGACATATGGAGGGCTATCCACACTAAGGACCGAGACTACACGCACTACTCACAACCACATCGACAATATGCCAGACTTGACTACATGTTCTCTACAGCAGACTCACTCGATCTAGTCACTAACACAGCCATTTCTATTTGGCCCTGGTCTGACCATGACTGTGTCACCGCTGACCTCATCTCTTCAAACACTACTCGCTCTAGACCCTCCTGGCGCATGCCCCACAATCTCTTACAAAAAATTGCGTACAGAAATTAAACACTTTCTGGAAACTAATGACCAGGCTCAGGTCGGAGATGACACCCTCTGGGGAGCTGCTAAAGCAACCATTAGAGGCTTAATGATATCTGAACAGGCTAAACTCCGAAGGCAAGCGGGTCTCTCGTTGTCCCAGGCTCACATTAAACTTAGAGATTTAGAATCCCAAAATAGAGTAAAGCCTGCTAACTCCTTAGCAGCCCAAATAATCGATCTTAAAAATCACATCTCACAGCTAGAGCTTAGGAGAACCGAGGATAACCTAACTAAACTCAAACAACTGTACTTCTATAAAGGCAATAAGGCGGACACCCTCCTAGCCAACAAAATCAGAAACAGAACTAGTATCTCACGTATACATAGCATTGTCAAAGAGAGCTCCCTCCTCAAAATTCCCTCACAGATAGGGGAGGCTTTTGCTGAGTTTTACTCTAACCTCTATAACATAGAAAGATCTGAGAGTCCCCCTGTGACCTCAGCAGACACTATTCGCGAGTACTTAAAAGCACTGAACCTCCCGTCCCTCTCACCCGATCAAAAGGATTCCTTAAACTTGCCATTCTCTCTCAGAGAAGTGCAACAAGTCATCAAGAATTCTAAATCATTTAAATCGCCTGGACCAGATGGCTTCCCAGTGCATTTCTTTAAAACTTACATTCAAGAACTTTCCCCCTTGCTTCTTAGACTCTTCAACTTAGCTAGAAATGAAGGTAAATTCAAGAGTGAATTCCTTGAAGCCACTATTATAACTATTTTGAAACCCAATAAGGACCCCTCCCTTTGTGCCAGCTATAGGCCAATCTCACTAATCAACTCTGATATTAAATTCTTCTCAAAAATTTTAGCTAATTGCATTGCCAACCTTCTCCCCCATTTGATCAATCCAGACCAAGTCGGATTTATCCCCAAAAGAGAAGGACCAGATAACACTAGAAGACTTTTGAATGTGATGAGCCTGTCGTCCAGCCTCAATAAACCTATGGCGATCATTTCATTGGACGCCGAAAAGGCCTTTGATCGGGTGAGATGGCGGTTTTTGTGGGAAGTACTTGATACCTTTCAATTCCCAAGCTCCCTAGTGGGAGCAATTAAAGCCTTATATTCCACCCCCTCCGCCTCGGTAAAGGGGCTCGGTTTCCAAACTCCCCCTTTCTATATCTTCAACGGGACTAGACAGGGCTGCCCCCTGTCACCCCTGCTCTTTGCGCTGGCCATTGAGCCGTTGGCAGAACAAATTAGATTGGACCCACACATGGGTGGGATAACCCTATGTGGTACCAAACACAATATAGCCTTATTTGCTGACGACATCACCCTTTTCTCCTCGGATCTTGCGATCACCCTTCCTAGACTCCTACAAATAGTCAGGGAATTTAATGCCCATTCTCACTATAAACTAAACATTCCTAAAACACCCAAGGCTTCCAGAACTTGTCTTTGGCCCCTCTAAAAACCAAATACCCTTTCAGATGGTCGGAAACATCGGTGACGCATTTAGGGGTCAAACTTTCCAATGACTTTCCCCAGATTATTAGGGACAATTATCTCCCCTTGCTATCGGAGCTTCGCTCCCTTAGTAAGAGTTGGAACCTCTCGCAAGTCTCGTGGATGGGATGGATCGCAGCTTTAAAGATGTCTTTCCTACCTTGTCTCACATACTTATTCCGTTGTCTGCCAATCAGAGTCCCCAGGCAAATTCTTTTACAGTTCCAGAGCGAATTCACTAAACATATTTGGCAGGGCAAACCCCCAAGAGTGGCACAGAGAGTTCTGCAATTGCCCAGGTTAAAAGGAGTTCTGGGTTCTCCCTCGATAGTGAGATACTACGAGGGAGCCATGCTCACCCATGTCTCACAATGGGGAGTCAAGCAGTCTTCCTGCAAATGGCGCTCCATCGAACAGGCCTCGTTGCCCTACAACCTAACCTTACGAGACCTGATCTGGACGCCCACACATTGTCGCAGAGAATTAACCTTGATAAATCCCATCATTCGGGAATGCCTGCAATTTTGGGATAAAATCCGCCACTCTAGACAAATTGCCCCTAGAGGACAGTTTATAAGATTAAAAAGGAACACACAGTCTTTAGAGACGTATGAAATACAGTCTCTAGAACTTAAAAACAGATTGATTTCTAGAGGATACAGCTCAGCAGCTCTTGAAAAATGCAGAGTTGAGATTAAAACCTATGATACTAGCATACGGCAACCATGTAATAATTCCTTTGGTGAAGCTGTTGTTTTCACTACTGAATTCAGTAGCCAATATGACAAGATAGCAAAAATTCTTAAAAAACATCTTCATGTTCTCCAAGGGGACACCATCTTAGCTCCTCTTATTCAGAATTGTCGATTTGTGGCAAAAAAGCCGAAAACTTTAGCCCGTAGCCTCTCCCCTAGTCAGGTAGTTAGAAAAAACTTGAGAGGCACACAATGGTTGAATAGAATGGAAGCTTCAAGTGCCTTAGTAGAAATTGTGGCATGTGTTCCTCAGTCAAAGTGGGCAACCAATTTGAAAGCAGCAATACACATATAAGGTATACTACCAACTTTTATGCAAATTGTAGTACAACCTTTGTTGTGTACCTTTTAACATGTAATCTTTGTCATTGCCAATATGTCGGTCAAACCTCCAGAGAGGTCAGACAAAGGTTTGGTGAACACCTCAGGGACACTAAGAACTATGTCAAGGAATCAGCCATTGCAAATCATTTCAATGGAGAACATTTTACTAATATAGCAAATTTATCTATTAGTATTATTGACATAGCTCTTGTGCCTCCTAGAGGTGGCAACAGGTATACAATTTTACAAAGGAAAGAAATCTATTGGATTCTGCAGCTTCAAACTAGAAGCCCAATGGGTATTAACAGGGAATGTGACATTGATTATTTTATCAACGACGCATAATATAACTGATACTCAAGTACCCATTATGTCATTATTATTATTATTATTTTCCTTTCTTTGTTATAATGTCTAGGGAATTAATCACAATATGTTTGCATACATAATCACAAGAGTAGGGATTCAGATTACATAAACAATACCTTAATATGTTTTCTGGTTTACAGATAGCATTTCTTCATACTAGGATGTTTGTATGACATCTTTGTTTATCCCTCAGATTATGCTTCATATAATAGATATCTAGGTTCATTTTTTAGACTGTTTTGCTTTATTACTTAGTTCTTCTTTTGTCCCCTGGCAGTTTATCAATATATAAGTTAGATCCTGTAAATTGTTTCTAAGATTATATATATATTCATTTATGGCACAAATTTGGATTATTTAATAGACCAGAGTACTTAGATATATACATTTAGTATGTATATTTTCCCTTTCTTAGCTTTTTCTTCATACATATATGTTTTTGCTTGCTATAGTATTAACATACACTGATCCTAGCTATGGTTTTTAGTCTAGGGTTTATTGGGTTAACTCCCATTCTTAATTGATTGTTTAAATGTGTATTTATAGCATCTCTGTATTACCTGTATTGTGTCTATGAGTAAGCGCCAGTAGGGGGCGCAAAACGCATCAGACAGTCACCTGTGTGTTACCCCAACCTGTTATGAGTTACCTTTACTACGGTCTCCTACTTCTTGGATTGGTATTTACCTTTTATCTTTGAATAAACGGGACTTTTTACATGCAAATTTACCTGGATTGCAGTGCCTGTCAAATTTTTTTCTACAAATTGCCCCTCACCCATCTCCCATAACCTCATTGCCCGGCCTATTGGTAGGCTTACAGGATGCCCATCCTTTGAAATGGTCTCAAATCGGAATGAATGTGGTCTCGGACCTTTGGCTTCCGCCACCGGAAAGCGGATTCAAATCTGCCTCTCAGTTGGGGGCTGATGTGGCCTTACCCCATATCCTGAAATTTGAACACCACAGAATTAAAAGCTTCTTGACCTCTTGGGGCTTTAAACCTCAGTTAACCCGCCCACTGACCCCGTGGGAGTCCACTTGGAACCAAGGAAAGAGGCTATATAGACCCCTCTCCAGACACTATACCCTGTTGGATTCTAACCTAAATTCGGATTTAACTCCCCACCTTGTAAAGTGGGAATCCCTGCTTGGCAAATCACTTACAGAAGATGATTGGGGACAAGCGCTTGAGCGTACCAAAAAGGCCATACATTGCACCACCTTATTTGAGACTTATTACAAGTTGGTGGCTCATTGGTACTATGTGCCCACCAGGTTGGCTAAAATATTTTCTAGCGCATCCCCGTATTGTTGGAGAGGTTGTGGTCAGAGAGGGGATTCTCTATACATCTGGTGGGAATGCCCCAAAATTCGCCCCTTATGGACAAAATGTTTTAGAGTCCTTCCCAAAATGGGAGTCTCATTACGTAGCTCTCCCGCAGTTGCCCTGCTACACATAGGTATCCACTCTATCCCTAAGCATCATGCTTATATAAGCATATACCTTTTCATGTCCATTAAACATCTGATAGCTTGTGATTGGAAATCAGAGTCCCCACCTAGTTGGACAAGAGTCTGCTCCTATATGGCCTACTTATATACCATGGAAAAAAGCATATTTTATAATTTAGGTAATTCCGACCTCTTCGAGCTTACATGGGCTGACTGGAAAGACGCATATGATACAACCTGGAAACCTAATGTTCTCTCTCCTTGTTAGCTTCTCACGGGGGGGGTCATAGGATTTGATTTGGGGATAGACCTGTTTCGACCCAGATGGCTTCCATGAAACGCCCACTCATGACTAACGATATACCCCTCCTCCCTCTCCCTCCCCCCCCCCATTTCACTTCTAGACTCCTGTCCTTTCCCCTCTTCTCCTGGTCAAGAGACCTTTGGGTCTCCCTCATCCGTGTTATAAGATACCACTATGGAGTACGGCTAATTTCTGTGTTTTTGGTATCGTCTTGAACAGAGTACTATCCATTTTACAATGTGTAACATTATACTGTTCTGAGGACGAATTGTGTCCTCACACTGTTAATTTTCTTTTTTTTTTCCTTCTTACTTACATATTCTCACTTGTAAATATGATAAGATCAATAAAGCTCTTTGGAAAAAAAAAATTTGACAGGTGAGCCTCAGATTTGGGCACACAATCTGATTCAAAGAAATAGGAATAAATAAACTAAATACATTGGACTCCTGTATGAATTCTATGTGTATACAAGGACTATCCACATCACATTTCTGCACAAAGAGTTTTTAATTTTTAACTTCAAGGGAGGAGGCCTATAGAGTCTGTGATTTAAATCTTATTGCCAGTGTTACAAACTCAAATGATCCTGCTGTTTTAGATCAGTTTCCATTAGGCCTCTCTGAACAGTTGAGAGATTAACTGGCTCATGTGGGGCTGCCTACTGATTTAGAAAGTTTCCTGTGCTATTCAAATAAAAAGGAGATTTTATATAAGAAAAAAGGGAAAAATAGCTACTCAGCTTAATTTTTCTTCTAAAGTTTACCCTACTTAAATGCTGAGATAATGTTGCAAGAAGAACTAATGCACATTGGAGTTATCAGTGTACCTATTTCTTAATCAGAACGTGTTAAAGGTACACAATTAAATCTGTGCTTCTATTGTTGCAAAGTGTGTCCTTTTTTTTTTACACAACTGCTTTGTGAGACCTAAGAAAGAATCCAAGGATGGTAATGGAAATGTTAAAGCTGTATTCACTTATTCTTGTTGCCTCTTACTTATCCATGCCTCTTTCTTTGCAGTGGTCTAGAAAGACAATAAAATTGACACACGCATTAATGCTGCAAATGGTTTCTTTATTGGCTCTATCTTGGCAAACATCAGAATTCCACTACAATCAAAAATTTCCCCAGTCCAATTATTTGTTGCAGATGGTAGTTCTATGAAATGTGGTCATGTTATTAAAGAAACTGTAGCAATTTCCATTGTTATGGACGTAAAGAGATTTTGTAATTAGATGTTGTAGCCCCCCTTTTGTTTCCATTGATTTAGGGACTGCCTTGGTTGAGATTGCATAATCCTTTTATTAAATTTGGATGGTGGTAGTATAGCCTTGTTTCATTTCTGTCTTTTATGTCAGCCTGCTACACTTCTGGGAAATTATTAATGTACAATCATAGAGGGGAATGAATGTAAGATCATTTTCCATACCCATTATTAACTTTTAAATACCTTTTCATGTTAATTGTTTTATGTAATGACCTTTTCCTGCATTTGATAATATTTTTAGAGACTTATTGGATACATTTATTGTCATATATTTGAATGATATTCTTTTCTTTCCTTCTGAAGATGTTTCCAGTCTGTATTATCAAGATTAAAGTGAAGGTAAACTTTAGTGAATTAAAGCTTGTTTTTTAAAAATACTATTAAAAACAGGGCACTTTCATTCATCAAAGTTTACAAAGCAGTCATTTTGATTAAAAACATATCTTTTTTTATTTTCACAGCCAGAGCAGCTTCCCCCTCCTGGAAATCCTCTCTTCACATGTCAGCAATGACTAATCCAGCTTCCTCCAATCTCGGCTTTCCCCCCAGGGTATTCATTGCCTGGGGCCATGCAGTGATTGAAGTTTACCTTCACTTTAAGGGCTAATTGTTTATTTTCCAAATATGAGAAGTGTGTTTCTTTGGTTTAATTTCAGTGGTACATCATTTCTTTGTATGACAATGAGATACTGTACATTCAAAGAAGGTTTCTGTAATTCTAGAATGACCGGTTCTTATGCCACGTTACAGATAAATAGTTAAGTGTAATTTATAATAGTGTATGCACTTCTGAAGACCATAACTCCAGAAGGATATAAACAAACAGAAATCTGTTTAAAGGAGGGCTACTAAAATGGTAAATGGTTTAAAAAATAAACTTATCACAAAACTAAATGACCTAAATATGTATAGCTAAAAGAAGAAAAGTAAAAAGGTGATATAATAGCAACTTTCAAGTATACACTGTGTGCAGAATTATTAGGCAAATTAGTATTTTGACCACATCATCCTCTTTATGCATGTTGTCTTACTCCAAGCTGTATAGGCTTGAAAGCCTGCTACCAATTAAGCATATTAAGTGATGTGCATCTCTGTAATGAGAAGGGGTGTGGTCTAATGACATCAACACCCTATATCAGGTGTGAATAATTATTAGGCAACTTCCTTTCCTTTGGCAAAATGGGTCAAAAGAAGGACTTGACAGGCTCAGAAAAGTAAAAAATAGTGAGATATCTTGCAGAGGGATGCAGCACTCTTAAAATTGCAAAGCTTCTGAAGCGTGATCATCGAACAATCAAGCGTTTCATTCAAAATAGTCAACAGGGTCGCAAGAAGTGTGTGGAAAAACCAAGGCGCAAAATAACTGCCCATGAACTGAGAAAAGTCAAGCGTGCAGCTGCCAAGATGCCACTTGCCACCAGTTTGGCCATATTTCAGAGCTGCAACATCACTGGAGTTCCCAAAAGCACAAGGTGTGCAATACTCAGAGACATGGCCAAGGTAAGAAAGGCTGAAAGACGACCACCACTGAACAAGACACACAAGCTGAAACGTCAAGACTGGGCCAAGAAATATCTCAAGACTGATGTTTCTAAGGTTTTATGGACTGATGAAATGAGAGTGAGTCTTGATGGGCCAGATGGATGGGCCAGTGGCTGGATTGGTAAAGGGCAGAGAGCTCCAGTCCGACTCAGACGCCAGCAAGGTGGAGGTGGAGTACTGGTTTGGGCTGGTATCATCAAAGATGAGCTTGTGGGGCCTTTTCGGGTTGAGGATGGAGTCAAGCTCAACTCCCAGTCCTACTGCCAGTTTCTGGAAGACACCTTCTTCAAGCAGTGGTACAGGAAGAAGTCTGCATCCTTCAAGAAAAACATGATTTTCATGCAGGACAATGCTCCATCACACGCGTCCAAGTACTCCACAGCGTGGCTGGCAAGAAAGGGTATAAAAGAAGAAAATCTAATGACATGGCCTCCTTGTTCACCTGATCTGAACCCCATTGAGAACCTGTGGTCCATGATCAAATGTGAGATTTACAAGGAGGGAAAACAGTACACCTCTCTGAACAGTGTCTGGGAGGCTGTGGTTGCTGCTGCACACAATGTTGATGGTGAACAGATCAAAACACTGACAGAATCCATGGATGGCAGGCTTTTGAGTGTCCTTGCAAAGAAAGGTGGCTATATTGGTCACTGATTTGTTTTTGTTTTGTTTTTGAATGTCAGAAATGTATATTTGTGAATGTTGAGATGTTATATTGGTTTCACTGGTAAAAATAAATAATTGAAATGGGTATATATTTGTTTTTTGTTAAGTTGCCTAATAATTATGCACAGTAATAGTCACCTGCACACACAGATATCCCCCTAAAATAGCTATAACTAAAAATAAACTAAAAACTACTTCCAAAACTATTCAGCTTTGATATTAATGAGTTTTTTGGGTTCATTGAGAACATGGTTGTTGTTCAATAATAAAATTAATCCTCAAAAATACAACTTGCCTAATAATTCTGCACTCCCTGTAGATGCACAATAATATGCACTCAATGGGCTCCATGTACTAAAGTGTCAATTTGCTCGCGTGTATATTCAACTCGCTAGAACTCACAGGTAGCGAGACACTGCCCGCTCGCCATATGTACTAAAAAACAGCTTAAAAATGTTTGCGTCTAATTTGCATCGAGCTCAGGGGAATGATTCATACATCTGACGCCTTGCTATTAGCGAATGTACTATAATTTTCTATAACATGTTTGTCCCACGTGACTGTAAGGTATCACATTTGTTGCGGGAAGTTATTTCAGCACTATATAAAGTCCACTTTATCTATTTTTCAGACCGAAAAATTACTGAAGCATTTCAAGCTTATAAATTTATTTTTAATAAATTAAGTATGGCAGCTTCAGGATCTGATTCACAGACAACCAAATCCAAGAATCCACACTTCTTACACCAGCAGAACCTGGTTCTTGTTAATATAGTACTGGACTCCTATGACTATTAATTTGGTTGTCGTGCGAACCAAACTTCCAGTCACCTCAAAAAGAGTATCTGGACTCATCAGTGATGCTGTCAGTGCTCAAGGCCCCAGGAAAAAGGACGTTGACTTGATAAAGAAAAGGTACAATGACATTAAAAGGTTCGCCAAAGCGAAATTGGCAAAAGAAAAAATTATTAACGTGCTACCGGAGGTTGACCAGCTTATGTCGCAGGTCTGACCGATTACGAGCAGAGACTGGTGCAGCGTTTAGGCCCCGAAGTTATCATCGGGATTACAGACGATTGTGATAGCGACCTAAGAGGTATTAAATATAATAACTCTAATTTCTTACATTTTAATTATTTTAATAGAATGTTAATCCTATTAGAATTTTTATAGTACAGCAGGTGTAGCCAATGTATTATTAGTTAAAAAAAATTGAATATCCATGTTACTTTGTGACAATTTTGATAATCTAATTTATAGGCCTATCCTGCCCATGACACATTTTCTATTTTATTTGACTTATATTAAAAAGTGTTGATTGTAATCCTTACTTTATAGAAAGTACCTCTATCACACTTGGCACTTTGTATTTTTAATTTCTTAATAATTACTTTTTTAGTATTATTACCATACACAAATTTAAAATAATGGTCTTTTTTACATTTGAAAATTTTTTTTCTCCCGTAAATTTAAAACTGTTCACAATATTTTAAGTCACACATGACCAACCATTTTTGTTTAATATTTGCTTTTGTGTCTTCGCACATGGAGCACATTTCAACATGTACAATAATGTCCTCATTCAATTTTTTTTTATAAATTCTTAAAAACTATTTAAAAGTCACAATATTCAATTCTTTAATATACTGTATATATATTTTTTTAAAAAAAATCAATGTAGCTTTTCTAGCATGTAGGCCCTATATTGATTCACTTATATGATGGATTTTTAATATCCATATAAAGAATATTAGCTATGTTTTCAATGTTGTTTATAACATTATTACTCATGCTATTCATGATTGCACATAATTGACCTTTTTTTGGATGACATATAAATATTTTCAAAAAGCTCTTAAAGGGACAGTATAAAAAAGATTAATTGTGGTTTATAATACAAATTTAAAAATAAAATTTGGTTTATTAGATCTTTAAAAAAAAAATTTTTTTTATTGATTACAATTTTGGATTTATTTTAAATTTCAAGTGTTATTATATTTTCAAACCTTTTTTGTTCATAAAAGAATAAATATTATTTTTTTAAAATAAATTCATGTGATTCATATAGATAACAATCTTCTCATGAAAGTGGATTTACAAAGGATTAAGCACTGGTTGTCTACAATGCACGTCTGACTTTAGTATTTAAAGAACTGTCTAGTCTGTAGGGGCTTTGATCAAAGACTACCCCTGATCTAGTTGAATCTTTTTTTTTAATTAGTTTGAAGATTGTCTCTTAAAAGTGTTATCTAATTAGCACATGAGCAGACCACTCTTAAACTTTAACTTAAGCCTAATAAGAGAAGAAATAAAATTATGTGTAAACAAGTTATTGCAATTGTTTACAATATGGCATCCTTGATTTTAAAATTGTATGTTAAGTTATTTTTTAAAACAATAATAAAGTATTTTCCAAAATGCTTATCTGTAAAACATGAGATACCATTGTCAAAGAATGGATATATGAAAATTAAAGCCTTTGGATTCATGGCTTACACATTATTAAATCCTTTTTTTCTTTTCTCCACCTTAAATACACGTGCATGAGCTAAATGTTATCTATATGAAAGACATGAAATCATACCCTCTAAGATTGATAAAATGTCATAATGCATTTTAATTATAGCTGGGCTTCCAGGTCCCAAAAAGTAACATGTGAACCTCAAAGTTTTAGCTTCTAAATTAGAATACCAATGGAGAACAATGCTAAATCATTCTTCTAAGTATATAGTATAGTTTTTTATAATTAAATGCCCTTTTTCAGTCATGACATTTTTCAGGGTGCTAGACTATTTAAATAACATTGAAAAAAATGTACAGATTTTTTCTAGTGTATTGTCCTTGTACTTCTTGAAAAATGATTGATATATATATATATATATATTTTGTTATATTAATCTTTTAACAGCTCGACCACAATCAGTGACGTCTAGGGTTGGCAATGAGGAAGCTGCATGTAGTGCATCAACATTGGCAGTAAACTCAATGCCGAGTGGTGCTGTTCTACATGGACAATTGATTCGTATCACCTCAACACCTAGCCACACCATGTTATCACCCGATACCCTCCCCGATATAAGGACCAGCACTCTGGAAACAAGTGTTGGCAGATGTACAGGTAAAAAACTTTATTATTAAAAGATTTAGAAGAAAATTAATAATTTATGATATTTAAATATCAAATTTGTAATTTGATAACTCGAGACCAATAATTTATTTAAAGACTGTATATATATCTGTGTATATAAATATACATTTGTTTAGTTAGCAGGCATAAATAACACATTTCATTTTCTTTCTAAGCATATCTAGATGACAAAGATATGTGTGGGATTATCCTGCGAAACACTGCTAATGGTGTTTCAATTATCGGAATAAAACAAAATTAGTATTTAGTCAGTAATTTTTTTTTATTCTATGACCGAGATAATCTATGCTTTGTTTTTGAAAAAAAAAAATCTATTGGACACTAAACCATAAATTTATTAATTCATGAATATGATAGAGCATGACATTGTAATCAAGTTTCTAATTTACTCCTATTATTATTTTGTTCGTTCTATTGCTATCTTTATTTTAAAAGCTTTAATGTGATGCATAGGAGCCTGCCCATTTTTTATTTAGAAAATATGCCATGCTAGCTTATAGGGTGGTAAATATAAGGCTCAAATAAGCAAGCACTATCCATGGTGCTGTACCGAATATTTTTCGGGTTTTAACCTTTACATTCTGGCTTTTTAAATAAAAATAGCAATAGAAATAAGAAAAATTGATAATAGGTGGAAATTAGAAAGCTGCTTTAAATTGCATGTTCTATCAGAATCATTAAAGATTTAAAAATTGGGTTTTTTGTCCCTTTAATGTTGATCATATTTCATACATTATATATGAGTATCTTTAAATAAATAAAATAAACAAATATGTTTTATTCTGTTATTCACAGCAGATCTTGGACAGTTGTTAAGGAGCATGACTGCAAGTCCTCCACAGTTGTTTGATGATGAGTATGTCTACTTCAAATAGATATGAATAATATGCACAGAAAAACCATCATTATCGTTGACAGTGACATATAATAATTTTGGATATAGACAAACTTTCATACAATGTAATTTAATTACTATAGTAGAATATTAGTATTGCAGTGCCTCACCATTATCCAATTTTTTTTAGTTTGTGAATTGTAAATCTCTAACTCCACCCACGCAAAAAACTTGATGTCTGCATCTATATCCACAATTCATATGGTTGTTAAACGAGTGATATCTGATACAGATATCTGTAACTAAAGAAAGAATTATATCACCGACAATGAAACATATTAAAAGATCTTCTAATGTTAGATGAATAACTAGAGTTATATGTTCATATGTATATTGAGAAATATATATATATATATATATATATATATATATATATATATATATATATATATATATAGTCCATGTAGAAAACAAGGTAAAAGCACCACAGTACAAAATCTTCTTTTAAAGGTGAAAAATCTTTATTTGAGGTTTAGCAACCAAAAAAAAAGCTACGTTTCGGACCTACATAGTCCTTAATCATGCATAAGTTAAAATCAAACAAACAGCCTTTAAAAAGGGTATCTGGACCAATCAGGCTTCAATTCTCAATATTAATTGGTTCAACCCATACCTATCCAGGTTTTTAAATTTCAACAACACAGTGACCTCTAGTGGTACCAGAATATATTCCATCATTTAAAACCATTATAAAAACAAATACAAATCATAATCTCTATTCAGACCATATGGATGTAGTATGTTCAGACGTTTAATCCACCATACTTCTTTGTGTTTTAATTTTAGTTCCCTATTCCCCCTCTTCTATGATGGGGGATATGGTCAATTACTTGAAAGCGAAGTTGGCTTACTGTATGACCCATATTTGTAAAATGTGCAGATACTGGAAGTGACATATCTTTTGATTTAATGGATGCTTTATGTTGACTAAACCTATCCCTGGCGGCTTGGGTGGTCTTGCCAATGTAACAAAGGCCACATGGGCATTTAAGTAGGTAGATTGCATAATTAGTTTGGCATGTATATAACCCATTGATTGTATATTGCTTTCTTTTGTCATTTTGTGCTAAATATTTCCCTTTTATAACTGAATTGCATTGAGCACAGTGTAAGCTGGGGTAACAGCCTTTATTAGGGGTAGTTAAATAATTTACATCAGACATTTTAGTTGTACCTATATCAGCTTTTACTATGTGATCTCTAAGATTTTTTACCCTTCTATATGATGGCATAGGGGGAAGTTTAAATGATTCTATCTCTGGATTATATTTTGACAAAAGGTGCCAGTACTTTCTTACTATTCTGAAGATGTTATTACTCTTGTCACTGTATTCCATTAAGAACACTAATCTATCTGTTCCTTTCTCTGTTTGTTTTTTATCATGTATTCTATCCAAATCCTGAATATTTTTAGTGATATTTTCTTTTGGATATCCTCTTTGGATAAATTTATTGCCCAACTATAAGGGGGGTTTGGGTGGGTTAGAGTAGGGGTATGTGGGTGGAGGGTTTTAATGTTGCGGGGGGTATATTTTTGTTTACAGGTAAAAGAGCTGATTACTTTGGGGCAATGCCCCGCAAAAAGCCCTTTTAAGGGCTGGTAAAAGAGCTGATTGCTTTTGTAATTTAGAAAAGAGTAGGGAATTTTTTATTTTGGGGGGATTTTTTATTTTATTAGGGGGCTTAGATTAGGTGTAATTAGTTTAAACTTCTTGTAATTTTTTTTTATTTTTTGTAATTTAGTGTTTGTTTGTTTTTGTATTATAAATTAGTTTATTTAATTGTATTTTAGTTTAGCTAATTGTAGTTAATTTATTTAATTAATTTAATGATAGTGTAGTGTTAGGTGTATTTGTAACTTAGGTTAGGATTTATTTTACAGGTAATTTTGTACTTATTTTAACTAGGTAGCTATTAAATAGTTATTAATAAGTGTAAGGTTAGGGGTGTTTAGACTCAGGGTTCATGTTAGGGTGTTAGGTGCAGACTTTTTTGCAGGTGTTAGGTTTTTTTCCAGCCAGCTCAGCCTCATTGTATCCTATGGGGATATCGTGCACGAGCACGTTTTTCCAGCTTACCGCTACCATAGGCAACGCTGGTATTGAGAGTTGAACGGAAGGTAAATTATGCTCAACGCTCCCTTTTCTGAGCCTAACACATCCACTCAGACAACTCTAAATATCAGCATTGTCTTAAGGGTGCGCTGGAAAAAAAAGCAGCGTTAGCTACGTGGGTCTTTACCGACAAAACTCTAAATCTAGGCACTAGTTTACCCTTTTGTAAATAATATTTTTTTTGGTTTTAATTTTATAATAACTATTTTTTTTTTTTAATTTCACAGATTCTGAAGAATCTTCAAGGGAAATTATATTAAATAGTGTCTCTGTCAAACCAAAAATACAGACAATAGAGGGACCTCAAAACAGGGTACGTGGAAGTGAGACACCTGATTATTTTGCTGATATAGTGGATGCACAACCACAGGAAATCCATAAACGAGTTCAAATAGAATCTCCAGTTGCCGGTGTCTATTTAACTTATATATTAGTCGTGTTTTTTCCAGTATTTTTTTTTTTACTTTTAAATTTTCAACGTTTATTTGAAAAATTAAAATAAATACAATTTATATTAACTTTCAAAAAACAAAAATGAAACTCTTTTTTGTTTGCATTGAATTTTTTTTAATTTGTTTTCAAAAACTTTTTTTTTTGTACAGAAAATCGACTTGTCCATCAAGATTCCCATTGTGGCCCTCATTCTTGCCATTTTAATTTTGAAATTATCCTCAAGAAAAGTCTGTGTGCTCTCATCTTGTTTGTCCTATAAACATTTCAGACCTAGAAATATTTTAGAAAAAAAATAAAAATTACATTTTAATAATCAAATTACAGAAAGGAACAATATATATATTATATTGATATATCTCTATATACCTTTATCTGTTTCATGTACAATATCCATATTATTTTCAGTTTGCACAATTTTATCCTCAAATATGTAAAGATCATTTGATCCAGAGGCTATAAAAAAAAAAAAATTAAATTAAAAATGTATCAATAATTGCTTTGAAATTTAGACTTTTGGCAATGGAAATGAAAAAAATATAACTTTGACTATCATATCTTTGATTGGATGAACCTTATTTTCGTCTGTCATATTAATTTTAGTTGATTCTATGCCATCCAATTGTATTTCAACTTGTACACTTTTGTCACATAATTGACATTTTAAACCATTTCCAAAACTAAAAATCAATAGTAAATTATTTGAGTATATAGAGGTGAAAGGGAGTCAGGTTATACTAATTAATTACACTTATGGCAACCTAAGTTCAAAATTTGACTCGGGTCTTAAACCTTATATAAAGGAAAGAAGTGCAGACCCTTAAAAATACATATAAACTTAAAATACAGATAGAGAGGGTAGAAACGAAATAAGTTGCTACACACAAGACAGGGATTTCAGCACATAATTTTTATTATACATAATTCAAAGAACCTCACCATATAGATGGTTGATTACAGTGCTTTTCAAATCGTGCATATACACTACAGGCAGGGTATCTGCATAAACATAGAAAAGACAAATGAACCAAAAATACTCAGAGACGAATATGTTCTGTAGGCCTAAACACCAATAAGCAGAAATAAACATGCAGGAGCAAATATCCCTAATTACCTAACAGAGCAACACCTCCACTAGAGGAT
Organism: Bombina bombina; assembly: GCF_027579735.1. NCBI lineage: Eukaryota > Metazoa > Chordata > Amphibia > Anura > Bombinatoridae > Bombina > Bombina bombina. The sequence goes on from NC_069499.1 coordinate 207,476,286, forward strand.
GGCTACGCATTATGCACAAAAATCGGCCATCATAGTGATCCATGAGGATCTATGCCTGTTAGTAACACTGCTCCTATACTGAAATATACCAACAAACAAATAAGTTGCAAATATAAGTGAATGCAAACAAATCAAATGTACATCAATGACCCAATGATCATGTGTGGTAAAATAGACAATGAGGTTATGTACAACACCTATTTCACAGGACACCACTATATTGGAATAGTGCTTGGTGCCATGAAAATATAAATGTATAAAAGGATCTATGTTCAACCCCCAAAATGAGTCTGATTATTACCATAACAATAACGATATCGCTATGTGGTACAGTGTAAAAAAACTGCAGAATACTCCAAATAAATTGGTCATATTATTTAAACGTATTTCATGGAGCTATAAGACATCATAGATAGTAAGGACTTTTGATGTAAATAATGTCCTGAGTGAGGCAGTTCATATACTCAAACGGATTCTTCCATATGATATTACCATGGGACAAAGTCAGTGAGTAAAGAATTAAGCAGGGTTATTATGCCATAATAGGAACGTTCAAGAGGCTTTTTACTCCATAATGCCAAATTAAGGCTCCAAAAGTTCGTCTTGAGAACAGGCACGGCAACTTGTAGTAAACGTGTAACAAGTAGAAATCCTCTTTAGCTGCTGTGAAACACTGTAACCGTCTGTTAGGTCTGGAACAGAGCATCCAGCTCTGAGTATGTCACTGCCAATGCAAGTTTCACCCCCTACGTGACTGCAACATCATAGGGGTTTCCTCAGGGCAAACCGTTTCTATATCGTTATTGTTATGGACGATTTTTGTGCATAATGCGTAGCCATCCTCTAGTGGAGGTGTTGCTCTGTTAGGTAATTAGGGATATTTGCTCCTGTCTGTTTATTTCTGTTTATTGGTGTTTAGGCCTACAGAACATATTCGTCTCTGAGTACTTTTGGTTCATTTGTCTTTTCTACTTTACACTATTCAATAAGGACATCTAGCAATTTCATTGTTAATTGATTTATTCATGTTTCAGCCAGGTATGTAAACTTTACTCCAACAAGAAAAAGGAGGTGCCACATGGTGTAATATATCTATTCAAAGGCCTAAGTGCTGCAATGTAAGGTTTCCACTCACATGTATAAATGCAATAGAACAGTGCTGTAGACACCAACTTGGTCCTTTGAGCTGCCCGGTAAGCTTACCTCAGGTTTCCAAAAATGGCGCAGATACCAGGTGACCACCGCTAGCAAGGATGTTCCAAGTAAGGCCATCATGAAGGATGTAGCCTCAGTAAAAGCATTTAAACAAAAGGAGCACAATTTAAATCCTAACTTAAAGGGACATAATACTCATAAACTAAATCACTTGAAACTGATGCAGTATAACTGTAAAAAGCTGACAGGAAAATATCACTTGGGCATCTCTATGTAAAAAAGGAAGATATTTTACCTCACAATTTCCTCAGCTCAGCAGAGTAAGTTCTGTGTAAAAAGTTATACTGAGCTGCAGCCCAGCTGCAGGTTAAAATAAAAAAAAATATGAAGAAATGAACAACAGCCAATCAGCATCAACAATGCTGAGGCCATGAACTCTTTTACTGTGATCTCATGAGATTTCACTTAACTCTCATGATATTTCATTGTAAACTTCCTTACACTGAATAGGGAAATAAGATGAGTGTGCATGAAAGCTCGCTCATTCGGCTGTCCCGGGACAGACATACAGATTTGTTGCTTAGAAGTCCTTTACAATAGGATGTGGCTACTGAGAAACTTTGAGGTAAAATAGCTTTCTTTTTGTTCAGGTGATATTTTCTAGTCAGCTTTTTACAACTATACTGCATCACTTGTGTTTAAACATTTGGTTATTATGGCCCTTTAAAAAGCAATGGGTTTCTCCTCTTTCTTGTTGTATTTCAGATGTGGTTGGTGTACTAGGCTGGCATTGGAGTGCTGCCCTTTGGAAAAAACCCTGTGTTCTACAGTGAGCATTTGAACTGCTGTGGTCTACTTTCTAACGGTATATATACAGTATATATATATATATATATATATATATATATATATATATATATATATATATATATATATATATATATATATATATATATATATATATATATATATATATATATATATTAGATGTAGAACAATGCATTCACTGGTCTTATAAAGTATCCAAACTTTATTCTTTAGTAACATTTTGGGATATTCACCCCTTCATCAGACCAACAAAAATGAATAACACAGCAAACAATTCAAAGTGTAAGACCCCTCCCACTGACAGAAAAACAGGCAAAGGGTTACCATGACAACAACACAAAATAAACAAGTAAATTCCATTGTCCATATAACATTAAACACCTAAACAGTGAATCAACAGATCTTGCATAAACATTAATGTCTATAGGGATATACGTTTATAAGTGCCTATGGGGGTATATACATATGACAACAGATATAGTGACACCAAATTGTTACTTTAACCGTCTAGATCTAAATAAGTGAAATTGTCCATAACATAATAGATAACATAACATGACCAGTAGCACCAAGAAACTATGTGATTGGTATTGTAATACAACGGTTAAGTATGCAGACATGTAAACAAGCAGCTCAAAGTCTTGAAAGGCTAGACCCAGAAATGTATACTTACTGTGGTAAGCACAAGACAATAGCTGGTGTGTTACATGTTGGATACAAGTGTATATGCAGCGTAGGGAAAATTACTATTAAAAAAATGCACCTCATTGCGGGCAATGGACCTGTGGTATAAGATGCCAAACCCACTAACATAATATATGTTCAAACATTATGCGCTCAAGTAATCAAATAAGGGAAGATCTAACATAGTAGCACAAAATAGAAATAAGCGTAATTTATCACAGGGTAGTGTGAAAGTGGAGGGTATTAAACTAGATGTGCTAGTATGAAGAAATGTTTTCTACACATATGTATAAAAAAAAGAAATGAAATAACAAGCACAAATGTCAAGGGAAACTATAGGTGTTACCCAATCGTCTATAGCAGCATTGATTGAATGATACAGTAATAGGGGAGAAGCTTATGCACTCAAGTGATCAAATAAGGAAAGATCACAAATAGTAGTGCAAACAGACAAAATAACATCTGTATAATGTATCACAGGGTAATGTGAAAACGGAAGTGTCTGGCCCAAAGTAAACCAATGTTCTATTGAAGTATGCATATAGAAGTGTGCACATAGAACATATGTCTGGCAAAAATGTCAACATAAGGGAAAACATATGTGTAATATAGTATTCAATAGCAGTATTATTAGCATAATAGAATACTTGCTCACAGGCAATCTGTAGCAATGTACCATCACACTTGAGAGTCCTAAATATGTGCTGTCTATATATAGAGGGTATTCAACCAGGTGTAAACAGGTAAAAACATGGATCAATGAAGGGGAATAGATGTCAACAAAGGCTATGTAGAGAACAAGGATAATAATGTACACAAATAGCGGCCAGATACCATTATAATAACTGCTATGAAATAAGACATGCATCAGGCTGAATAGTCTATAGATATTACAAAATAACACACAGTCTATAAAAAGCAGTGCCAGTCAACTCCTGCATTCAAACCTTTGGGGTGTACAGTGTCCAGTTTGTAAATCCAAAGTCCTTCTTTTTGTAGAAGTTGCTTGTTTCTGTCTGTCATTTACTTTGGGCCAGACACTTCCGTTTTCACATTACCCTGTGATACATTATGCAGATTTTATTTTGTCTGTTTGCGCTACTATTTGTGATCTTACCTTATTTGATCCCTTACGCGCATATTATCGTTACAGATTGCCTGTGAGAATATGCTTTTCCCCTATTACTGTATCATTCTATCAATGCTGCTATAGACGATTGGGTAACACATATGATTTCCTTTATGTTGACATTTGTGCTTATACATAAGGGATAAACCTCCTATTACGTCTTTCCTGTACCCACATGACTTAAATGAAATACTATACTTAACAATAAGTTACATGAAATAAAACACTCGACAACAGGTTAAATGGGCAAAAGATGGGTCACGGTCACATTTATTATCACATAAGCCTTTAAAACTAGGCCTATGTAAATATGCCAACTAGGCAACCAAAGTACTTCAAATAGGAGAACTGTAACAGTTCTTCACTGGTGGCGGCAATGAACTAGCTAAAATGAACCCCTACACGGTGTGTGCAGTGTGGCACGATTGCCACACCCAATTGGCAGAGAGAGAGAGCTGTAAGCTGAAAGAGGTATTTGCCTAAGATTCGTAGGGGGGAGGAACCCCTAGGTCGGCCACCTAGTGAGTGTCCCCTCCCCCATCCCATGACATCACTCATCTCTCTCCCTGCCCGCTCTCTGGGCCCTGACCGACCGCCAGCTAGAGCACATACGACCAGCCCAGTAAGGCGACCCCCCCCGGGACGAGTCGTAGAAACACGCTCCAAGAGGGTGGAAGACAAAATTACCCCCTGGTCTTAATGAGCTAGTTCAATTAAACCTACCCAAGCCAGGGTGAGCCCTTGACATTACCCTAAGCTGCCACATCTTCATCCAGGGTCGGGCGGGCGGGAAAAATTCTTCCTTGAAGTCTGGAACCAGGAACAAAAGAGGGCTGGATTCACTGCAGTTAGGACCTATAAAGGTAAGCAGAACCCCCCCCCCCCCACTTGCAACAATGTAACATCTAGTACCTTCCAGACTTCAACTCAGTTATCCCTTAATTTTGTTACAGGCCCAGTAGAGGGCCCTCCACATCCATAAGGGATAAACCTCCTATTACGTCTTTCCTGTACCCACATGACTTAAATGAAATACTATACTTAACAATAAGTTACATGAAATAAAACACTCGACAACAGGTTAAATGAGCAAAAGACCGGTCATGGTCACATTTATTATCACATAAGCCTTTAAAACTAGGTCTATGTAAATATGCCAACTAGGCAACCAAAGCACTTCAAATAGGAGAACTGTAACAGTTCTTCACTGGTGACGGCAATGAACTAGCTAAAATTAACCCCTACTAACAGACGGCCAGAGCCCTACATGGTGTGTGCAGTGTGGCATGATTGCCACACCCAATTGGCAGAGAGAGAGAGCTGTAAGCTGAAAGAGGTATTTGCCTAAGATTCGTAGGGGGGAGGAACCCCTAGGTCGGCACCTAGTGAGTGTCACCTCCCCCATCCCATGATATCACTCATCTCTCTCCCTGCCTGCTCTCTGGGCCCTGACTGACCGCCACAAGAGTCAACCGCCTCTTGCTGCCACAACTGACAAGCTCTTACCATATATTAAAACTATAACAATACAATCTTAAATTTTAAAACATATACATTCAAACAACCAATAACAATGCTTTTCTAATATCCCCCAGAAAAATGTCCAATCCCACCTCAGTCAGGTGAACGCCATCAGGGCGATAGAGAGCTTTGTTGTCAGCCGTCAACTCGTCATGCCTAATGGCAAAACCACCTAACGCCGTGACCGTCCACCCCATCTCCCTATTCAGCTTCTTCCTCACGTTATACGCTGCCCTCTGATTCACAATATACCTCCAACTCAGTCATGCAACTACGTTGGACCAACCAATCTGTACATCATTAAGCCAAGCACAGATCCAGCGTATGTCAGAAGCCATCTTCCGAATCGAATCCAAAACAGGAACGGACCCCATGTCGTTCCCCCACAAATGCAGCACAATAATGTGAGGCTTTCCCCACCGCCTGTGTGCGTCCTGGAGCAAGGTGGGTAACTCTTCCCACGTTAACCCCCTGTGCCCTAGCCACTGCACATTAGCTCTGGATGCCGCCAATCCCAACTGCTGCCATCTGCCAAAGAAAAGGAGGGCAATTTAGACCGGATCTTGCGGCCCCTGGCGCCACCCTCCTAAACTGCTCCCATTGAAATCTGGACAGAGCATCTGCCACAACGTTCCTAACGCCTGGCACGTGTCGCACCGTGAAACGCACGTTCAACTGCAAACAACGCAACACCAGGTGTCGTAAGTATGTAACCACCCTGGGAGAAGAAGCGGATAGCCGATTTATGGCGAAGACAACGCTCATGTTGTCGGACCAAAAAATTACTGCCCGATTGGCCATCCTCTGGCCCCAGAGTTCGACTGCCACAATGATTGGGAAAATTTCCAATAACGTTAGGTTTCTGGTTAAACCAGCCAAAACCCAATCCACTGGCCAAGGAGCCGCGCTCCATTCGCCATTGAAGTAAGCCCCGTACCCAAAACCACCCACCGCATCTGTAAATAGATGAAGTGATTGATTGGACATAGGGCCCTCCTGCCAAATGCAGACACCGTTGAATTTCTTTAGAAATTCCTCCCACACCCCGAGATCTTCTCTCAACTCCGCGGACAACCTAACCCTGGAACCCCTCCACTTTGGGCCTTGCAGTTGACTCTCCAGCCTCCTGTTAAATACCCTTCCCATGGGTATAGCTCTGCCAGCGAAATTAAGGAGACCCAACAAGGACTGAAGTTCCTTAAGGGAAATCGATTCCGCACTGCGCACGGACAAAACCACCTGCAACAGGCGGTCGACTTTGTCCCGTGGCAACCTACAAACCGCAGCCTCAGTATCTATTTCGATGCCAAGGAAAGTAAGGCACGGACAGGGACCCTGTGTCTTATCCTCTGCTAGAGGCACCCCGAATCTACCCATCATGTCTTGCATGATAACCATCATGCGTGAGCATTCGTCCGAATCCGCCCTACCTACCAGCAGGAAGTCATCCAGGTAGTGGGCCACGGCCCCACCCCCAGATACCCTCTGCACCACCCAGTGTAGAAAGGAACTAAAACACTCGAACAAGGCACATGATAGCGAGCATCCCATGGGAAGACATTTGTCAACATAGAAAGCCCCATCCGCCTTCATACCCATCAGCCTGAATGCCGACGGGTGCAGGGGTTAGCAAACGAAAATCTGACTCTATGTCCAGTTTTGCCATTAGAGCCCCCGCTCCCTTACCCCTGACGATCCCCGAGCTCATGTCCGGGTCGATGGCATCATTCACCGACCCCCCTTTTGGAAACGACAAGTGGTGTATAAGCCGAAACTTGCCCGTGTCCTTTTTGGGGACTACCCCCAAAGGGGACACCACTAAATCGGGCAGCGGCTTAGCCCCAAAGGGGCCAGCTACCCTGCCCAACGCCAGCTCCTTATTCATATGCCGACTTCAGGTTCCTGTGAACCACAGAACCCACAACGTCTCCCTCCACCGGGATCCTAAACCCCTCCCGTAACCCGGACCTAAGAAGCTGAGCAGCTTCTTGGTCAGGGTAGCTCCATGGCTGGTAATCTAAGTGGGGTTGGGGCCCTTGTACCCAGGACCCCCTCTGGGTGCCGGCTTGTCAGTGCCGGCATCCTTCCGCTTGCTGCAATCCGCCCCAGCATGAGGTCCGCTACAGAATTTGCAAATGTGACGAAAGGAACAACTAGCCCCTCTGTCACATTGTTTATCCTGGAATTTCCAGCATTCTCTGCCACGCCGCTTCTGCCTCTGGGCCACTCTACTGGCCCCTTGCCGAGGGGCAGGGGTGCTGCCTGCACCCCCTTCCAACCCCAGTTTGGACCACAGGTCAATATCCTTAGTTCCAAACAAAGTGCAGGAGGGGGTTACCCACCATTTTCCTGCGGAAGGCCATGTCGTACTCCCGCCACGCACCTTCCTTAAACCTAGACCGTATATCGTCAATGGTATCCTCATATTTGAATAGATTATGACCCTGGGAGGGCCACTTATCTACATAACACGTGGCCAATACCCTAAAGCAACTGTGCCACTCCTCAAACGTCTCTGGCCGCTGGACCTTCTTTGGTCCGGTGCCATCCGCCGTGCGTTCTCTAGCCCTACAAGACTCGGGGGATAGTTAAAAAATGTTGACATAACGCCCATCTTGAATCTTTTTGACCACCTTAGATTTAAAGTGTCCGTATAAGGAGTGCACCAAACACGGGTACGTGTCCCCGTGAGACGCCACTTTCCTAGACACAGGGGCTGTCCCAATGGCCGGAAACCCCAAGGGGGCTCCTGCGCCAACGGGACTACGTGACTACTCTCCGCTCTAGGAACCTTCCCTTTCACCTGCGCCAACCAGCTTTTTTATCATTTTAAACATCTTCTTCTGCCCCTTTCCCACTAGGCCCAAATCACCCTCACTCTCGGATCCTGACCCACTAGAGGATGAACCCAGCTCTACATGTGCAGATGTGTGTAACAGAAACTCACCGCTGGGGGCCAGTGGTGGCGCAGCTCCTGCAGGCGACTGCTGATGTCTGTCCTCTGTGGTAGCTGGCGATGAAGCAGCAATCGGCGCCGTCCCTTGCCGTGACGCAGGTGCCATAGCTGGAACCGCCTGATCCATCTGTAAACCCTGTGAAAACAAGACATTTTGGGGAGTACTCCATGCGGATGACTGAACCCCTGGGGAGTTCCCACCCTGATCCCCAGACAAACATACACCAAGCGCTGCTGCAACCGCCCTCCTTATGATCTCCTCAGTCCCACTGGCAATCTGGCCCTGTGGCCCACTCACACTTTCACTGGCGGACGCCCGTCTCAGGCCTGGTGTCACCTGCCTATTAAAATCCCTTGCAACGTGTCCCCCTGAAGCTGTGCCTGCCACATCCAGATATTCAGTATCCCCAGTTGGATCCCCCTGTCTAGCCACAGTTATCCCCCTGTGGGCCCCCGTAAGCAATCTGGCTTGAGCAGCACGACTGGAAATAATACCTCTCCCCCTTTGTCGCAACAAAGTAGCTCTCCTACCACCAGGCGTTTTACCCAGAGCCTTACCAGACATACCCCCTAGGCTCCATCTAGCACGTGCCTCAACTGCCCCAGGTGCCCCCTCACCCGCACGGAGCCTCCCCAACTCACTAGTGTGTGCTCCGTGCGGTGACCTGCTCCTGTCTGCTCCGCTACAGCGCCCGCGCTCCTCCCTGTCTGAAACGTCACTCAGGGAGGATGCGCGCGACGTGAAGCCGGAAGGGGCGGGGCTACGGCCCGATGCACGCCCAGGCTCATGGACCACGTGGGCGCCCTGCCCTCCAGCCTGCTCCGCTGAAACACCGCCTAGACCTCCCGGGGACAAGTTCCCCACAAGCACATGGGCCAGTGTAAGGACCGAGGCAAAGGCCTCGGGCGGAAGGGCCTGAAGCTGCTGCCAGGACACCTGCCCGGCAGCAGCTTGGTCCGTTAGCGCCCTCTCCCCCAGAGGGGGACCGGTAGGTGTAGCGACATTATCTAGGTGTGGGTAAAGGGATGGGGAGGAAGCCGCATGCACTAAGGGACCCCTGGGAGGGGTATTTAATATGGGCCCCATAACCTCCCGACTTGAGGAAGGCCTAGGCCCACCAGCCAACTCAGGGACCGGGACCCCAGTAACCCCCGGGGAGACAATCTGAATTGAATGAGAGCCCGCAGGAGGGCCCTGGGATCCAGAGCCCACAGCAATGGCCCTGGCTCCCAGCCCCCCCCCCCCCCCCCTCGTGTTAGGCCTGCCCTGAGCCCTAGGGGCTGACTTGGTTTTTTCCACTGGGGAAGGGGGTACCACATCCTCTGATGCTGATCCACTCTCTCTTGCAGCTCCCCTCATGCCTGGAACCTCCTTCACAACTTCTCTGTAGAGCTTTGGCGGCACAGACTTTCTTTTGGCATGCTCCATCTCCACAGAAAAAATTCCTTGAAGTCTGGAACCAGAAACAAAAGAGGGCTGGATTCACTGCAGTCAGGACCTATAAAGGTAAGCAGAAACACCCGCCCCCCCACTTGCAACAATGTAACATCTAGTACCTTCCAGACTTCAACTCAGTTATCCCTTAATTTTGTTACAGGCCCAGTAGAGGGCCCTCCACTTCCATATGTATATGCATTTCTTCATATATGCATTTCTTCATACTAGCACATCTAGTTTAATACCCACCAGTTTCACACTACCCTGTGATATATTACACAGATTTCTTATTTGCATTACTATGTTAGATCTTCCCTTATTTGATTACTTGAGCGCATAATGTTTGTACATACAGGGAGTGCAGAATTATTAGGCAAGTTGTATTTTTGAGGATTCATTTTATTATTGAACAACAACCATGTTCTCAATGAACCCAAAAAACTCATTAATATCAAAGCTGAATAGTTTTGGAAGTAGTTTTTAGTTTGTTTTTAGTTATAGCTATTTTAGGGGGATATCTGTGTGTGCAGGTGACTATTACTGTGCATAATTATTAGGCAACTTAACAAAAAACAAATATATACCCATTTCAATTATTTATTTTTACCAGTGAAACCAATATAACATTTCAACATTCACAAATATACATTTCTGACATTCAAAAACAAAACAAAAACAAATCAGTGACCAGTATAGCCACCTTTATTTGTGAGGACACTCAAAAGCCTGCCATCCATGGATTCTGTCAGTGTTTTGATCTGTTCACCATCAACATTGTATGCAGCAGCAACCACAGCCTCCCAGACACTGTTCAGAGAGGTGTACTGTTTTCCCTCCTTGTAAATCTCACATTTGATGATGGATCACAGGTTCTCAATGGGGTTCAGATCAGGTGAACAAGGAGGCCATGTCATTAGATTTTCTTCTTTTATACCCTTTCTTGCCAGCCACGCTGTGGAGTACTTGGACGCGTGTGATGGAGCATTGTCCTGCATGAAAATCATGTTTTTCTTGAAGGATGCAGACTTCTTCCTGTACCACTGCTTGAAGAAGGTGTCTTCCAGAAACTGGCAGTAGGACTGGGAGTTGAGCTTGACTCCATCCTCAACCCGAAAAGGC